>NC_091331.1:9434713-9444713 GCF_038502225.1 Cherax quadricarinatus | reverse complement strand
ATGTCCTACGAGGAGAGGTTAAGGGAAATCAACCTGACGACACTGGAGGACAGGAGAGATAGGGGGGACATGATAACGACATACAAAATACTGAGAGGAATTGACAAGGTGGACAAAGACAGGATGTTCCAGAGATTGGACACAGTAACAAGGGGACACAGTTGGAAGCTGAAGACACAGATGAATCACAGGGATGTTAGGAAGTATTTCTTCAGCCACAGAGTAGTCAGTAAGTGGAATAGTTTGGGAAGCGATGTAGTGGAGGCAGGATCCATACATAGCTTTAAGCAGAGGTATGATAAAGCTCAGGGCTCAGGGAGAGTGACCTAGTAGCGATCAGTGAAGAGGCGGGGCCAGGAGCTCGGACTCGACCCCCGCAACCTCAACTAGGTGAGTACAACTAGGTGAGTACACACACACACACACACACACACGCACACACACACACACACACACACACACACACACACACACACACACACACACACACACACAACTATCAACTCTGCTTCTGCAGCTACAAATATATAATCTTACAAACACAAACTACACAAAATGGGAATCTTTACTTACAACGGATTACTCTCTTATCATATTCTTGTAGAGGCAAAAACAATCGTAAACACATATAAATAATTAATTTCCCAGAGGAATATTTGAATAAAGTGAGGAGATAAGGAGACAGTTTGATGGTCATCAAAATACAGGTGAGTGACGTGTAATGTGAGAAAAACGTAAATTAACCCACAGCAACAATATACTGAAAGTTGTATTAATATTTACCAGTGATCTTTGTTAGTCTCTTACCTCACACAAATAAAAATTGTATACAACGCACAATAAAAACAACGATAAGATGAATAAACAATAAAAATTCAAGAAGAGTCAACACAATACTATTATACTGAGTGAAAATAACCAACAGTAATAATTAAATAAGAGTTTTAATTAATGTCCTAAGTCTTTCCTAAAAGTTCCTCGACTTCACTAGATTCTGACAGAGAAATCTCTGTATTCTGAATGTGGCTGATGGAGGGAGGGAGGGAGGGAGGGAGGGAGGGAGGGAGGGAAGGAGGGAGTGAGGGAGGGAGGGAGGGAAGGAGGGAGGGAGGGAGGGAGGGAGGGAGGGAGGGAGGGAGGGAGGGGGAGGGAGGGAGGGAGGGAGGGAGGGAGGGAGGGTTGGGAGGGCTGCAGGGAAGGTTGTAGGGAGGGTTGGGAGGGAGGGTTGGAAGGAGGGTTAGGAGGGAGGGGTCATCTAGGAGGAAAAACAAGAGATCCTTCACAAATACCATCACACAGTAATGAGGATCACTGCAGTAGGCCTACTGGCCTATTCAAGCGAGTGATACTCGTATACTAATTTACAGGAAGAAAACAATTAAGTAGTGAGACAATCAGAAACACTGAAAAACTTTAAACTATTTGGCTAGAGCTGCGTTTGTCACTGCACAACACACATGCACCAACACTGCATGCAGGCTTGGCTCTGTATGTATGTATGAATATATATATATATATATATATATATATATATATATATATATATATATATATATATATATATATATATATATATATATACATGCCAAAGACGAGCCACAGGGGGTGGAAATCTGTAGCTCAAGCACTTTCACACTTCTCAGTGCGTCATCAGGAGCTATACAACTAAAGGAATGAGGGGAAGTTACGGTATTCCTGTCACAGAAAGAAACTTAATTGAATCTTCTCTCTTGAAACATGACAGGAATACCGTATATAACTCAAATTTTGGGTTATACACGCTCGATAACTATCTAGTAGAGTCTATCGTACACAACCTTAAACCAAAAAAGCTACACAAAATCACAGGATTGTTCATTATGTCAGGTGGTCTCATGGTGGATTGGTGACGCTCGACATAAGAAAGTGTAAGAGACCACGACTGTATACCACCCAGTACTACCTGGAGTAAGAGATCAAGACTGTACACTGCTACACAAATGGGATTGATAGTTGTAATTACATTATGTAATCACAAATGGGTAATTAGAGATAATTAAAGGAGGTGAGATTCCACATGCAAGACCGAGAGCTGTATTTTTGACATTTGCAGCAGCGCAGGAGTCACTACGCAATGGAAGAAGACCGCAGACAGAGTATAGGCTAGGTGGCCAACGACTGCAAACCTCGTTCAAGGAGAAAGATCTTGGCGTGAGTATAACACCGAATATGTCTCCGGAAGCACACATCAACCAGATAACTGCTGCAGCATATGGGCGCCTGGCAAACCTGAGAATAGCGCTCCGATACCTAAATAAGGAATCTTTCAAGACACTGTACACCGTGTACGTCAGGCCCATACTGGAATATGCAACACCAGTTTGGAACCCGCACCTGGTCGAGCACGTTAATAAATTAGAGAAAGCACAAAGGTTTGCGACAAGGTTAGTTCCAGAGCTAAGGGGAATGTCCTACGAAGAAAGGTTAAGAGAAATCGGCCTGAAGACACTGGAGGACAGGAGGGGGAGGGGAGACATGATAACGACATACAAAACTGCGTGAATAGACAAGGTGGACAGAGTCAAGCTGTTCCAGAGAGGGCACACAGATACTAGGGGTCACTCTTGGAAGTTGAAAACTCAGATGAGTCACATGGATGTTAGGAAGTATTTCTTCAGTCATAGAGTGGTCAGGAAGTGGAACAGTCTGGCGAGCAATGTAGTGGAGGCAGGAACCATACATAGCTTTAAGACGAGGTATGATAAAACTCGTGGAGCAGGGAGAGAGAGAGAGAGGACCTAGTAGCGTTCAGTGATGAGGCGGGGCCAGGAGCTGAGTCTCGACCCCTGCAACTACAATTAGATGAGTACAATTAGTTGAGTACGCTTCACCAGCCACATTCCTGGGAAGATCTGCGATGGCCACTGACTGTGACCCAGCCACACGCTTCTGTGAATTAATTGTACATGTGAATGAAAAAAAAGAATACGTTTAAGCCTTAGGACAGAAAATTAAAATACAAACTAAAGTCACAAGCTGCCGCAAACACCAAACAGGCGACAAGTATCAAGAACCACAAGAACAAGGAACATAAGAAGAAAATACAAGCAGGAAGAACCAGAGCGAATGAACACAAGCAATAACTTCAAGAACTGGTCACAAAAAACAGAAGAACAATCAACAGCAACAACATAAACAAGTCACAAGCAGCAACAACAATAACATAAAGAACAAGTCACATGCAACAACAACAACAAGAAATTAATAAAAAAGCAAGCCACAAGCAACAACAATAATACTGCGGTGTAAGACCTTACATGGCTGAGTCTCGCTGGTAAAAACCTGACCATGGCATGATGGTTCTCACGAGAACCAGGATGTACACTCACAGTAAACCCTCGTACACTGACCCACCACCTGAGGCACTCCTCTTAAAGAAACTGAAGAGTAAACTCTCATACACTGACCTACTCCATAAGATACACTGAAAAATTCCGTAAATTTTTGTCACTTCACAAGTTAAGATGGTCGCCAGTGTTTTGTTTTCCTTCGGTCCTCTTAAAATTTATTAACAACAGCCTCTATGACTTTCTCGGGTCCAAGAGCTCTTTAAGAGGAGAATCAGCATCATTTTTTTGAACCTGCAGTGTTATCAGAGGGACCTCAGGGTCCACATATACTGTCAAAAGTCTTCGAGTGATTTCAGTGCCTCATCGGGGGTCCCAGAGGTTCTTAAGGACGTCAGTGATATTTTCAAGGCCCAGGATTCTCTGAGGCCGAAACATTCGTCTCCCCTCCTTCCCCCTCTCTCCTTGCATATCTGAGGGGAACAAGCTTATTCCACATTGCCCCCTGAGTCATAATTCAAGGTTGGATAATTGAAACTGGGAAGTAGGGTAAGACTGTCGGTATTGACTGGTCCAAATTATGGGGGTTGGACTGTAGGGCAGACGCGTGCGCCAGTCTCTCCGGTTATTTGAGTCGCTTGCGGTAATGAACGGTTGCAGAGACCGCGCGTGACTGTTGTTGCATGCACCAGGGTGCAGCAATCACAGGAGGAGGAGCAGGAGGAGAGGAAGACACAGAGGAAGAGGGGAAAAATGGGAAGATGAAAAATCAGCAGCAGCAAGACCGTTATCTGAGGACAATTTCAAGGGGGAATCAGGGGGTCACCGCCCCAGCGACCTCCTCGCACATCCGGCCTCCTATACTTGGATTTTTTTCAGCCATTACCCCATGACACTGATGTGGAGGGAGCGCTAATCTCGTAGGGATCATACAGCGATAAATAAATTCAATGCAATCAGGTTTGAATCAGGAGGGCAGCCCCAGTTCCTTGAATCAAGAGCACCTCATCATTAAGGTACCCTCGAAGGGTGAACTTTGAATAAGGTCGCTTATAAAAGACTAAAAATAAACAATACACAGAGTAAACTCTAACGTATTAGAAGCCTTGAAAATTTACTCAGTTGTGAGGAACAAGACAGACCTTCCAGTGTATTATGTTACAACTAGCTGCTTATATAGTGTATTATAATACAATAAAGCTGTCTTCTATACATGGTAGTATTTTAAACATTGATATATACAAGGCAGTGTTCTAAACACTGGCATATACAAGGCAGTGTTCTAAACACTGGTATATACAAGGCAGTGTTCTAAACACTGGTATATACAAGGCAGTGTTCTAAACACTGGTATATACAAGGCAGTGTTCTAAACACTAGTATATACAAGGTAGTGTTCTAAACACTGGTATATACAAGGCAGTGTTCTAAACACTGGTATATACTAGGCAATGTTATAAACACTGGTATATACAAGGCAGTGTTCTAAACACTGGTATATACAAGGCAGTGTTCTAAACACTGGTATATACAAGGCAGTGTTCTAAACACTAGTATATACAAGGTAGTGTTCTAAACACTACCTTGTATATACAAGGCAGTGTTCTAAACACTGGTATATACAAGGCAGTGTTCTAAACACTGGTATATACTAGGCAATGTTATAAACACTGGTATATACAAGGCAGTGTTCTAAACACTGGTATATACAAGGCAGTGTTCTAAACACTGGTATATACAAGGCAGTGTTCTAAACACTAGTATATACAAGGTAGTGTTCTAAACACTACCTTGTATATACAAGGCAGTGTTCTAAACACTGGTATATACAAGGCAGTGTTCTAAACACTGGTATATACAAGGCAGTGTTCTAAACACTGGTATATACAAGGCAGTGTTCTAAACACTGGTATATACAAGGCAGTGTTCTAAACACTAGTATATACAAGGCAGTGTTCTAAACACTGGTATATACAAGGCAGTGTTATAAACACTGGTATATACAAGGCAGTGTTCTAAACACTGGTATATACAAGGCAGTGTTATAAACACTGGTATATACAAGGCAGTGTTCTAAACACTGGTATATACAAGGCAGTGTTCTAAACACTGGTATATACAAGGCAGTGTTCTAAACACTGGCATATACAAGGCAGTGTTCTAAACACTGGTATAGACAAGGCAGTGTTCTAAACACTGGTATATACAAGGCAGTGTTATAAACACTGGTATATACAAGGGAGTGTTCTAAACACTGGTATATACAAGGCAGTGTTCTAAACACTGGCATATACAAGGCAGTGTTCTAAATACTGGTATATACAAGGCAGTGTTCTTAACACTAGTATATGCAAGGTAGTGTTCTAAACACTGGTATATACAAGGTAGTGTTCTAAACACTGGTATATACAAGGCAGTGTTATAAACACTGGTACATACAAGGCAGTGTTCTAAACACTGGTATATACAAGGCAGTGTTCTAAGCACTGGTATATACAAGGTAGTGTTCCTAACACTGGTATATACAAGGTAGTGTTCTTAACACTGGTATATACAAGGTAGTGTTCTTAACACTGGTATATACAAGGTAGTGTTCTTAACATTGGTATATACACGGTAGTGTTCTAAACACTGGTATATACAAGGCAGTGCTCTAAACACTGGCATATACAAGGTAGTGTTCCTAACACTGGTATATACAAGGTAGTATTCTTAACACTGGTATATACAAGGTAGTGTTCTTAACACTGGTATATACAAGGAAGTGTTCTTAACACTGGTATATACAAGACTCACGAAATCGTAATGACACGATTGCAAACAAACCATACCCCGGCCGGGATTGAACCCGCGGCAGAGTTATGAGACTCTCTGACCGCGGGTTCAATCCCGGCCGGGGTATGGTCTGGTATATACAAGGTAGTGTTCCTAACACTGGTACATACCAGATAGTGTTCTAAACACTGGTATATACAAGGTAGTGTTCTAAACACTGGTATATACAAGGTAGTGTTCTTAACACTGGTATATACAAGGTAGTGTTCCTAACACTGGTATATACAAGGTAGTGTTCCTAACACTGGTATATACAAGGTAGTGTTCTAAACACTGGTATATACAAGATAGTGTTCTTAAAACTGGTATATACAAGGTAGTGTTCCTAACACTGGTATATACAAGGTAGTGTTCCAAACACTGGTATATACAAGGTAGTGTTCTAAACACTGGTATATACAATGTAGTGTTCTAAGCACTGGTATATACAAGGTAGTGTTCTTAACACTGGTATATACAAGGTAGTGTTCTTAACACTGGTATATACAAGGTAGTGTTCCTAACACTGGTATATACAAGGTAGTGTTCTAAACACTGGTATATACAATGTAGTGTTCTTAACACTGGTATATACAAGGTAGTGTTCCTAACACTGGTATATACAAGATAGTGTTCCTAACACTGGTATATACAAGGTAGTGTTCTAAACACTGGTATATACAAGGTAGTGTTCTAAACACTGGTATATACAAGGTAGTGTTCTAAACACTGGTATATACAAGGTAGTGTTCTAAACACTGGTATATACAAGGTAGTGTTCTAAACACTGGTATATACAAGGTAGTGTTCTAAACACTGGTATATACAAGGTAGTGTTCTAAACACTGGTATACACAAGGTAGTGTTCCTAACACTGGTATATACAAGGTAGTGTTCCTAACACTGGTATATACAAGATAGTGTTCTAAACACTGGTATATACAAGGTAGTGTTCTAGACACTGGTATATACAAGGTAGTGTTCTAAACACTGGTATATACAAGGTAGTGTTCCTAACACTGGTATATACAAGGTAGTGTTCTAAACACTGGTATATACAAGGTAGTGTTCCTAACACTGGTATATACAAGGTAGTGTTCCTAACACTGGTATATACAAGGTAGTGTTCTAAACACTGGTATATACAAGGTAGTGCTCTTAACACTGATATATACAAGGTAGTGTTCTAAACACTGGTATATACAAGGTAGTGTTCTAAACACTGGTATATACAAGGTAGTGTTCTAAACACTGATATACACAAGGTAGTGTTCCTAACACTGGTATATACAAGGTAGTGTTCCTAACACTGGTATATACAAGGTAGTGTTCCTAACACTGGTATATACAAGGTAGTGTTCCTAACACTGGTATATACAAGGTAGTGTTCTAAACACTGGTATATACAAGGTAGTGTTCCTAACACTGGTATATACAAGGTAGTGTTCTAAACACTGGTATATACAAGGTAGTGTTCCTAACACTGGTATATACAAGGTAGTGTTCCTAACACTGGTATATACAAGGTAGTGTTCTAAACACTGGTATATACAAGGTAGTGTTCTAAACACTGGTATATACAAGGTAGTGTTCTAAACACTGGTATATACAAGGTAGTGTTCTAAACACTGGTATATACAAGGTAGTGTTCCTAACACTGGTATATACAAGGTAGTGTTCTAAACACTGGTATATACAAGGTAGTGTTCTAAACACTGGTATATACAAGGTAGTGTTCTAAACACTGGTATATACAAGGTAGTGTTCTAAACACTGGTATATACAAGGTAGTGTTCTAAACACTGGTATATACAAGGTAGTGTTCTAAACACTGGTATATACAAGGTAGTGTTCCTAACACTGGTATATACAAGGTAGTGTTCTAAACACTGGTATATACAAGGTAGTGTTCCTAACATTGGTATATACAAGGTAGTGTTCTAAACACTGGTATATACAAGGTAGTGTTCTAAACACTGGTATATACAAGGTAGTGTTCTAAACACTGGTATATACAAGGTAGTGTTCCTAACACTGGTATATACAGGGTAGTGTTCCTAACACTGGTATATACAAGGTAGTGTTCTAAACACTGGTATATACAAGGTAGTGTTCTAAACACTGGTATATACAGGGTAATGTTCTAAACACTGGTATTTACAGGGTAGTGTTTTAAACACTGGTATATACAGGGTAGTGTTCTAAACACTGGTATATACAAGGTAGTGTTCTAAACACTGGTATATACAGGGTAGTGTTCTAAACACTGGTATATACAATGTAGTGTTCTAAACACTGGTATATACAAGGTAGTGTTCCTAAACACTGGTATATACAAGGTAGTGTTCTAAACACTGGTATATACAAGGTAGTGTAAACACTGGTATATACAAGGTAGTGTTCTAAACACTGGTATATACAAGGTAGTGTTCTAAACACTGGTACAAGGTAGTGTTCCTAACACTGGTATATACAAGGTAGTGTTCTAAACACTGGTATATACAAGGTAGTGTTCTAAACACTGGTATATACAAGGTAGTGTTCTAAACACTGGTATATACAAGGTAGTGTTCTAAACACTGGTATATACAAGGTAGTGTTCTAAACACTGGTATATACAAGGTAGTGTTCTAAACACTGGTATATACAAGGTAGTGTTCTAAACACTGGTATATACAGGGTAGTGTTCTAAACACTGGTAAATACAATGTAGTGTTCTAAACACTGGTATATACAAGGTAGTGTTCTAAACACTGGTATATACAAGGTAGTGTTCTAAACACTGGTATATACAGGGTAGTGTTCTAAACACTGGTATATACAGGGTAGTGTTCTAAACACTGGTATATACAAGGTAGTGTTCTAAACACTGGTATATACAAGGTAGTGTTCTAAACACTGGTATATACAGGGTAGTGTTCTAAACACTTGTCTATACAATGTAGTGTTCTAAACACTGGTATATACAAGGTAGTGTTCTAAACACTGGTATATACAAGGTAGTGTTCTAAAGACTGGTATATACAAGGTAGTGTTCTAAACACTGGTATATACAAGGTAGTGTTCTAAACACTGGGTAGTGTTCTAAACACTGGTATATACAAGGTAGTGTTCTAAACACTGGTATATACAGGGTAGTGTTCTAAACTGGTATATACTAGTGTAAACACTGGTATATACAAGGTAGTGTTCTAAACACTGGTATATACAAGGTAGTGTTCTAAACACTGGTATATACAAGGTAGGTAAAGACTGGTATAGACAAGGTAGTGTTCTAAACACTGGTATATACAAGGTAGTGTTCTAAACACTGGTATATACAAGGTAGTGTTCTAAACACTGGTATATACAAGGTAGTGTTCTAAACACTGGTATATACAAGGTAGTGTTCTAAACACTGGTATATACAAGGTAGTGTTCTAAACACTGGTATATACAAGGTAGTGTTCTAAACACTGGTATATACAAGGTAGTGTTCTAAACACTGGTATATACAAGGTAGTGTTCCTAACATTGGTATATACAAGGTAGTGTTCTAAACACTGGTATATACAAGGTAGTGTTCTAAACACTGGTATATACAAGGTAGTGTTCTAAACACTGGTATATACAAGGTAGTGTTCTAAACACTGGTATATACAAGGTAGTGTTCTAAACACTGGTATATACAAGGTAGTGTTCTAAACACTGGTATATACAAGGTAGTGTTCTAAACACTGGTATATACAAGGTAGTGTTCTAAACACTGGTATATACAAGGTAGTGTTCTAAACACTGGTATATACAAGGTAGTGTTCTAAACACTGGTATATACACGGGAGTGTTCTAACCACTGGTATATACAAGGTAGTGTTCGAAAC
>NC_091331.1:9254713-9429713 GCF_038502225.1 Cherax quadricarinatus | reverse complement strand
AACTAGTAGCGGGGTGGACCGTATAACTAATGGCGGGGTGGACCGTATAACTAGTGGCGGGGTGGACCGTATAACTAGTGGCGGGGTGGACCGTATAACTAGTGGCAGGGTGGACCGTATAACTAGTGGCGGGGTGGACCGTATAACTAGTGGCGGGGTGGCCCGTATAACTAGTGGCGGGGTGGCCCGTATAACTAGTGGCGGGGTGGACCGTATAACTAGTGGCGGGGTGGACCGTATAACTAGTGGCGGGGTGGACCGTATAACTAGTGGCGGGGTGGCCCGTATAACTAGTGGCGGGGTGGCCCGTATAACTAATGGCGGGGTGGCCCATATAACTAGTGGCGGGGTGGACCGTATAACTAGTGGCGGGGTGGCCCGTATAACTAGTAGCGGGGTGGACCGTATAACTAATGGCGGGGTGGACCGTATAACTAGTGGCGGGGTGGACCGTATAACTAGTGGCGGGGTGGACCGTATAACTAGTGGCGGGGTGGCCCGTATAACTAGTTGCGGGGTGGACCGTATAACTAATGGCGGGGTGGCCCGTATAACTAGTGGCGGGGTGGCCCGAATAACTAGTGGCGGGGTGGCCCGTATAACTAGTGGCGGGGTGGACCGTATAACTAGTGGCGGGGTGGACCGTATAACTAGTGGCGGGGTGGACCGTATAACTAGTGGCGGGGTGGACCGTATAACTAGTGGCGGGGTGGACCGTATAACTAGTGGCGGGGTGGCCCGTATAACTAGTAGCGGGGTGGACCGTATAACTAATGGGGGGGTGGCCCGTATAACTAATGGCGGGGTGGACCGTATAACTAGTGGCGGGGTGGCCTGTATAACTAGTAGCGGGGTGGACCGTATAACTAATGGCGGGGTGGACCGTATAACTAGTGGCGGGGTGGACCGTATAACTAGTGGCGGGGTGGACCGTATAACTAGTGGCGGGGTGGCCCGTATAACTAGTAGCGGGGTGGACCGTATAACTAATGGCGGGGTGGCCCGTATAACTAGTGGCGGGGTGGACCGTATAACTAGTGGCGGGGTGGACCGTATAACTAGTGGCGGGGTGGACCGTATAACTAGTGGCGGGGTGGACCGTATAACTAGTGGCGGGGTGGACCGTATAACTAGTGGCGGGGTGGCCCGTATAACTAGTGGCGGGGTGGCCCTTATAACTAGTGGCGGGGTGGACTGTATAACTAGTGGCGGGGTGGACCGTATAACTAGTGGCGGGGTGGCCCGTATAACTAGTGGCGGGGTGGACCGTATAACTAGTGGCGGAGTGGACCGTATAACTAGTGGCGGGGTGGACCGTATAACTAGTGGCGGGGTGGACCGTATAACTAGTGGCGGGGTGGACCGTATAACTAGTGGCGGGGTGGACCGTATAACTAGTGGCGGGGTGGACCGTATAACTAGTGGCGGGGTGGACCGTATAACTAGTGGCGGGGTGGACCGTATGAGTAACTAGTGGCGGGGTGGCCCGTATGAGTAGCTAGTGGCGGGGTGGACCGTATGAGTAACTAGTGGCGGGGTGGACCGTATGAGTAACTAGTGGCGGGGTGGCCCGTATGAGTAACTAGTGGCGGGGTGGACCGTATGAGTAACTAGTGGCGGGGTGGACCGTATAACTAGTGGCGGGGTGGACCGTATAACTAGTGGCGGGGTGGCCCGTATGAGTAACTAGTGGCGGGGTGGCCTGTATGAGTAACTAGTGGCGGGGTGGCCTGTATGAGTAACTAGTGGCGGGGTGGCCCGTATGAGTAACTACTGGCGGGGTGGACCGTATGAGTAACTAGTGGCGGGGTGGACCGTATGAGTAACTAGTGGCGGGGTGGCCCGTATGAGTAACTAGTGGCGGGGTGGACCGTATGAGTAACTAGTGGCGGGGTGGACCGTATAACTAGTGGCGGGGTGGACCGTATAACTAGTGGCGGGGTGGCCCGTATGAGTAACTAGTGGCGGGGTGGCCTGTATGAGTAACTAGTGGCGGGGTGGCCTGTATGAGTAACTAGTGGCGGGGTGGCCCGTATAACTAGTGGCGGGGTGGACCGTATAACTAGTGGCGGGGTGGCCCGTATGAGTAACTAGTGGCGAGGTGGCCTGTATGAGTAACTAGTGGCGGGGTGGCCTGTATGAGTAACTAGTGGCGGGGTGGCCCGTATAACTAGTGGCGGGGTGGCCCGTATGAGTAACTCGTGGCGGGGTGGCCTGTATGAGTAACTAGTGGCGGGGTGGCCTGTATGAGTAACTAGTGGCGGGGTGGCCTGTATGAGTAACTAGTGGCGGGGTGGACCGTATGAGTAACTAGTGGCGGGGTGGCCTGTATGAGTAACTAGTGGCGGGGTGGCCCGTATAACTAGTGGCGGGGTGGACCGTATGAGTAACTAGTGGCGGGGTGGCCTGTATGAGTAACTAGTGACGGGGTGGCCCGTATAACTAATGGCGTGGTGGACCGTATGAGTAACTAGTGGCGGGGTGGCCTGTATGAGTAACTAGTGGCGGGGTGGCCCGTATAACTAGTGGCGGGGAGGACCGTATGAGTAACTAGTGGCGGGGTGGCCTGTATGAGTAACTAGTGGCGGGGTGGCCTGTATGAGTAACTAGTGGCGGGGTGGCCCGTATAACTAGTGGCGGGGAGGACCGTATGAGTAACTAGTGGCGGGGTGGCCTGTATGAGTAACTAGTGGCGGGGTGGCCTGTATGAGTAACTAGTGGCGGGGTGGACCGTATCAGTAACTAGTGGCGGGGTGGACCGTATCAGTAACTAGTGGCGGGGTGGACCGTATCAGTAACTAGTGGCGGGGTGGACCGTATCAGTAACTAGTGGCGGGGTGAACCGTATCAGTAACTAGTGGCGGGGTGGACCGTATCAGTAACTAGTGGCGGGGTGCACCGTATCAGTAACTAGTGGCGGGGTGGACCGTATCAGTAACTAGTGGCGGGGTGGACCGTATCAGTAACTAGTGGCGGGATGGACCGTATCAGTAACTAGTGGCGGGGTGCACCGTATCAGTAACTAGTGGCGGGATGGACCGTATCAGTACCTAGTGGCGGGGTGGACCGTATCAGTACCTAGTGGCGGGGTGGACCGTATCAGTAACTAGTGGCGGGGTGCACCGTATCAGTAACTAGTGGCGGGGTGCACCGTATCAGTAACTAGTGGCGGGATGGACCGTATCAGTACCTAGTGGCGGGGTGGACCGTATCAGTAACTAGTGGCGGGGTGGACCGTATCAGTAACTAGTGGCGGAGTGCACCGTATCAGTAACTAGTGGCGGGGTGCACCGTATCAGTAACTAGTGGCGGGGTGCACCGTATCAGTAACTAGTGGCGGAGTGCACCGTATCAGTAACTAGTGGCGGGGTGCACCGTATCAGTAACTAGTGGCGGAGTGCACCGTATCAGTAACTAGTGGCGGGGTGCACCGTATCAGTAACTAGTGGCGGGATGGACCGTATCAGTAACTAGTGGCGGGGTGCACCGTATCAGTAACTAGTGGCGGGATGGACCGTATCAGTAACTAGTGGCGGGATGGACCGTATCAGTAACTAGTGGCGGGATGGACCGTATCAGTAACTAGTGGCGGGGGTGCACCGTATCAGTAACTAGTGGCGGAGTGCACCGTATCAGTAACTAGTGGCGGGGTGCACCGTATCAGTAACTAGTGGCGGGATGGACCGTATCAGTAACTAGTGGCGGGATGGACCGTATCAGTAACTAGTGGCGGGATGGACCGTATCAGTAACTAGTGGCGGGATGGACCGCATCAGTAACTAGTGGCGGGGTGCACCGTATCAGTAACTAGTGGCTTGATGGACCGTATCAGTAACTAGTGGCGGGATGGACCGTATCAGTAACTAGTGGCGGGATGGACCGCATCAGTAACTAGTGGCGGGGTGCACCGTATCAGTAACTAGTGGCGGGATGGACCGTATCAGTAACTAGTGGCGGGATGGACCGTATCAGTAACTAGTGGCGGGATGGACCGTATCAGTAACTAGTGGCGGGATGGACCGCATCAGTAACTAGTGGCGGGGTGCACCGTATCAGTAACTAGTGGCGGGATGGACCGCATCAGTAACTAGTGGCGGAGTGCACCGTATCAGTAACTAGTGGCGGGATGGACCGTATCAGTAACTAGTGGCGGGATGGACCGTATCAGTAACTAGTGGCGGGATGGACCGCATCAGTAACTAGTGGCGGGGTGCACCGTATCAGTAACTAGTGGCGGGATGGACCGCATCAGTAACTAGTGGCGGAGTGCACCGTATCAGTAACTAGTGGCGGAGTGCACCGTATCAGTAACTAGTGGCGGGATGGACCGCATCAGTAACTAGTGGCGGAGTGCACCGTATCAGTAACTAGTGGCGGAGTGCACCGTATCAGTAACTAGTGGCGGAGTGCACCGTATCAGTAACTAGTGGCGGAGTGCACCGTATCAGTAACTAGTGGCGGGATGGACCGTATCAGTAATAATTACGGTAATTATGGTAATTTTGGTTATAATTATTTTAGTTACGGTAAAAGGTTGTAATACTGAATATCATTATTGTGACTATTATTACTAGCCCAGAGCGAGCTTCACCTCAAGACAGTATTATTATTTCAAACAAAGCGTTAAACCCACAAGGGTCCCCTAGCACTGTCACCAGAGGAGACCTTCACTGAAAACATTTCAGTCCTTCAACCTTGATTATAGTCCAAGGAGCGAAACGTTTTCAACAGAGGTGCCTGAAGGGGACGCATTCGTGTCCATTTTCCCGTCAGATTGTCGTCAGTCATTTGTCTTCCTCCTGCGTTACTATTACTAATAACCTTAGAGAGCAGTCCCTCGCTAATTACAGCATCAGCTATTAATAATTATCAGCGTTAATGACCCTCGTATACCTGATAGGCATTAAACCTCCATTAACAAGTAACCATCAATAACCTAACTTGAGCCTGGCCACAGAAACCTGGCCACAGAAGCCTGGCCACAGAAACCTGGCCACAGAAGCCTGGCCACAGAAACCTGGCCACAGAAGCTTGGCCACACAAGTATGGGCACACAAGCCTGGCTACACAAGCCTGGCCACACAAGTCTGGCCACAAAAGCCTGGCCACAAAAGCCTGGGCACACGCGCCTGGCCACAAGCCTGGCCACACAAGCCTGGGCGCACAAGCCTGGCCATGCAAACCTGGCCACACAAGCCTGGCCACACAAGCCCGGGCACAGAAGCCTGGCCACACAAGCCTGGGCGCACAAGCCTGGCCATACAAACCTGGCCACACAAGCCCGGGCACACAAGCCTGGGCACACAAGCCTGGCCACACAAGCCTGGCCACACAAGTCTGGCCACAAAAGCCTGGCCACAAAAGCCTGGGCACACGCGCCTGGCCACAAGCCTGGCCACACAAGCCTGGGCGCACAAGCCTGGCCATGCAAACCTGGCCACACAAGCCTGGCCACACAAGCCCGGGCACAGAAGCCTGGCCACACAAGCCTGGGCGCACAAGCCTGGCCATACAAACCTGGCCACACAAGCCCGGGCACACAAGCCTGGGCACACAAGCCTGGACACACAAGCCTGGCCACACAAGTCTGGCTACAAAAGCCTGGCCACAAAAGCCTGGGCACACGCGCCTGGCCACAAGCCTGGCCACACAAGCCTGGGCGCACAAGCCTGGCCATACAAGCCTGGCCACACAAGCCTGGGCACACAAGCCTGGACACACAAGCCTGGCCACACAAGTCTGGCCACAAAAGCCTGGCCACAAAAGCCTGGGCACACGCGCCTGGCCACAAGCCTGGCCACACAAGCCTGGGCGCACAAGCCTGGCCATACAAGCCTGGCCACACAAGCCTGGGCACACAAGCCTGGCCACACAAGCCTGGCCACACAAGCCCGGGCACACAAGCCTGGGCACACAAGCCTGGGCACACAAGCCCGGGCACACAAGCCTGGGCACACAAGCCTGGGCACACAAGCCTGGGCACACAAGCCCGGGCACACAAGCCTGGGCACACAAGCCTGGGCACACAAGCCTGGGCACACAAGCCTGGGCACACAAGCCTGGCCATACAAGCCTGGCCACACAAGCCTGGGCACACAAGCCTGGCCACACAAGCCTGGGCACACAAGCCTGGCCACACAAGCCTGGCCACACAAGCCTGGGCACACAAGCCTGGCCATACAAGCCTGGCCACACAAGCCTGGGCACACAAGCCTGGCCACACAAGCCTGGGCACACAAGCCTGGCCATACAAGCCTGGGCACACAAGCCTGGGCACACAAGCCTGGCCACACAAGCCTGGGCACACAAGCCTGGCCATACAAGCCTGGGCACACAAGCCTGGCCACACTTACTTAATTCAGGTCAGCTGTTTGTAACAGTTTTCGTTCCCTGAGGTACAATGTTGTTCAGGTGAACCTGATGGTGTTCCCTGAGGTACAATGTTGTTCAGGTGAACCTAGTGGTGTTCCCTGAGATGTACAATGTTGTTCAGGTGAACCTGATGGTGTTCCCTGAGGTATAATGTTGTTCAGGTGAACCTAGTGGTGTTCCCTGAGATGTACAATGTTGTTCAGGTGAACCTGATGTACAATGTGTTCAGGTGAACCTGAGGTGTACAATGTTGTTCAGGTGAACCTGATGGTGTTCCCTGAGGTACAATGTTGTTCAGATGAACCTGATGGTGTTCCCTGAGGTACAATGTTGTTCAGGTGAACCTGATGGTGTTCCCTGAGGTACAATGTTGTTCAGGTGAACCTAGTGGTGTTCCCTGAGATGTACAATGTTGTTCAGGTGAACCTGATGGTGTTCCCTGAGGTACAATGTTGTTCAGGTGAACCTGATGGTGTTCCCTGAGGTACAATGTTGTTCAGGTGAACCTGATGGTGTTCCCTGAGGTGTACAATGTTGTTCAGGTGAACCTGATGGTGTTCCCTGAGGTACAATGTTGTTCAGGTGAACCTGATGGTGTTCCCTGAGGTGTACAATGTTGTTCAGGTGAACCTGATGGTGTTCCCTGAGGTACAATGTTGTTCAGGTGAACCTGATGGTGTTCCCTGAGGTACAATGTTGTTCAGGTGAACCTGATGGTGTTCCCTGAGGTGTACAATGTTGTTCAGGTGAACCTGATGTTCCCTGAGGTACAATGTTGTTCAGGTGAACCTGATGGTGTTCCCTGAGGTACAATGTTGTTCAGGTGAACCTGATGGTGTTCCCTGAGGTACAATGTTGTTCAGGTGAACCTGATGGTGTTCCCTGAGGTGTACAATGTTGTTCAGATGAACCTGATGGTGTTCCCTGAGGTGTACAATGTTGTTCAGGTGAACCTGATGGTGTTCCCTGAGGTACAATGTTGTTCAGATGAACCTGATGGTGTTCCCTGAGGTGTACAATGTTGTTCAGGTGAACCTGATGGTGTTCCCTGAGGTACAATGTTGTTCAGATGAACCTGATGGTGTTCCCTGAGGTACAATGTTGTTCAGATGAACCTGATGGTGTTCCCTGAGGTGTACAATGTTGTTCAGGTGAACCTGATGGTGTTCCCTGAGGTACAATGTTGTTCAGGTGAGCCTGGTGGTGTTCTCTCAGGTACAATGTTGTTCAGGTGAACCTAGTGGTGTTCTCTCAGGTACAATGTTGTTCAGGTGAGCCTGGTGGTGTTCTCTCAGGTACAATGTTGTTCAGGTGAACCTAGTGGTGTTCCCTGAGGTACAACATTGTTCAGGTGAGCCTGGTGGTGCTCTCTCAGGTACAATGTTGTTCAGGTGAACCTGATGGTGTTCTCTCAGGTACAATGTTGTTCAGTGAGCCTGGTGGTGTTCTCTCAGGTACAATGTTGTTCAGGTGAACCTGATGGTGTTCTCTGAGTTACAACATTGTTCAGGTGAGCCTGGTGTTCCCTGAGGTACAATGTTGTTCAGGTGAACCTGATGGTGTTTCCTGAGGTGTACAATGTTGTTCAGGTGAGCCTGGTGGTGTTCTCTCAGGTACAATGTTGTTCAGGTGAACCTGGTGGTATTCTCTGAGGTGCAACATTGTTCAGGTGAACCTGATGGTGTTCTCTGAGGTGTACAATGTCGTTCATGTGAACCTGGTGGTGTTCCCTGAGGTACACTGTTGTTCATGTGAACCTGGTGGTGTTCCCTGAGGTACAACATTGTTCAGGTGAACCTGGTGGTATTCTCTGAGGTACAACGTTGTTCAGGTGAACCTGATGGTGTTCTCTGAGGTGTACAATGTCGTTCATGTGAACCTGGTGGTGTTCCCTGAGGTACACTGTTGTTCAGGCGACCCTGATGGTGTTCTCTGAGGTACACCATTGTTCAGGTGAACCTGGTGGTGTTCTCTGAGGTACACTGTTGTTCAGGTGAACCTGGTGGTGTTCCTTGAGGTACACCATTGTTCAGGTGAACCTGGTGGTGTTCTCTGAGGTACACTGTTGTTCAGGTGACCCTGGTGGTGTTCCCTGAGGTACAACATTGTTAAGGTGAACCTAGTGGTGTTCTCTGAGGTACACTGTTGTTCAGGTGACCCTGGTGGTGTTCCCTGAGGTACAACATTGTTCAGGTGAACCTGGTGGTATTCCCTGAGGTACAACATTGTTCAGGTGAACCTGGTGGTGTTCCCTGAGGTACAACATTGTTCAGGTGAACCTGGTGGTATTCCCTGAGGTACAACATTGTTCAGGTGAACCTGGTGGTGTTCCCTGAGGTACAACATTGTTCAGGTGAACCTGGTGGTGTTCCCTGAGGTACAACATTGTTCAGGTGAACCTGGTGGTGTTCCCTGAGGTACAACATTGTTCAGGTGAACCTGGTGGTATTCCCTGAGGTACAACATTGTTCAGGTGAACCTGGTGGTGTTCCCTGAGGGACAACATTGTTCAGATGAACCTGGTGGTGTTCCCTGAGGGACAACATTGTTCAGATGAACCTGGTGGTGTTCCATGAAGTACAACATTGTTCAGCAGAGACCAGTCACACAGAGACGTGCGTCACATGATCAACCACCACCTTGAAAACAAGTTTTTTTTTTTCTATTCCTGTTCATATATATGTATGTCTTGCCTGAGCCTTCAGCACATCTGACACATGCCAGTAACACGAGTCACATCTGACACATGCCAGTAACACGAGTCACATCTGACACATGCCAGTAACACGAGTTACATCTGACACATGCCAGTAACACGAGTTACATCTGACACATGCCAGTAACACGAGTTACATCTGACACATGCCAGTAACACGAGTCACATCCGACACATGCCAGTAACACGAGTCACATCCGACACATGCCAGTAACACGAGTCACATCCGACACATGCCAGTAACACGAGTCACATCCGACACATGCCAGTAACACGAGTCACATCCGACACATGCCAGTAACACGAGTCACATCCGACACATGCCAGTAACACGAGTCACATCCGACACATGCCAGTAACACGAGTCACATCTGACACATGCCAGTAACACGAGTCACATCTGACACATGCCAGTAACACGAGTCACATCTGACACATGCCAGTAACACGAGTCACATCCGACACATGCCAGTAACACGAGTCACATCTGACACATGCCAGTAACACGAGTCACATCTGACACATGCCAGTAACACGAGTCACATCTGACACATGCCAGTAACACGAGTCACATCTGACACATGCCAGTAACACGAGTCACATCCGACACATGCCAGTAACACGAGTCACATCTGACACATGCCAGTAACACGAGTCACATCCGACAAATGCCAGTAACACGAGTCACATCTGACACATGCCAGTAACACGAGTCACATATCCGCGTCACACCTGTCACAGAAGTATGTTGAAAGACACGTGTAAATTGCTGGTAGATGAATGGCACACTTGTGGAACACCATATATTTACAAATAGCTGATTAAACAGATGATTTCAAAATTTGTTTTTATTACTCTATATTAACCATGGCAACTTCTGCTTCCACGAAAACTAGAGAGGAGAGCAAGGTATACAACAGCCTTCTCGTTGCTAAGGTTATTTTGAATAATAAATTAAAAAAGGTGTAGTTTGTGAGAGGTTCATGACAAAGTCGTCCCCCGGAATACCCTCCAGGTAGGTGGATAGGCAGCAGCAGCCATCACTGATTCCTGACGTTGATGCGTCTTGTGTCAACGTCAGTCAACGGCTGAAGGACGAGGTGGAGTGCAAACAGCTTCAGAACTTGATCATTTCACGATGAAGCTATATAAATTTTTTTATTAATTCACAAAAAAGGTCTACACAACGCACAGAGAGAAAGACACAGGTCGTAGACCTGTGTCTTTCTCTCCGTACTTACCAACGATACTCTGTCTCATCTGTAAGGACGGTGGAGCACGGAGGAAGATGGTATACGAGACAGACAACAAGGAAATATAGAGGAGGATGCGTGAGGAAGATAAATACAAGAGTATTTATCAGAATTTAGCAGAAATTCAGTGGAAGCTTTTCAACAGTGGTGAAAAGAGTATAAGATGAACCACAACCACCACTACCAAAGCAGTCTCCCCTTACATGTATAAACCACAGTCTCCCCTTACATGTATAAACCACAGTCTCCCCTTACATGTATAAACCACAGTCTCCCCTTACATGTATAAACTACAGAACAGTCTCCCCTTACATGTATAAACCACAGTCTCCCCACACATGTATAAACTACAGAACAGTCTCCCACACATGTATAAACTACAGAACAGTCCCCCCACACATGTATAAACTACAGAACAGTCTCTCCACACATGTATAAACTACAGAACAGTCTCTCCACACATGTATAAACTACAGAACAGTCTCCCCACACATGTATAAACTACAGAACAGTCTCTCCACACATGTATAAACTACAGAACAGTCTCTCCACACATGTATAAACTACAGAACAGTCTCTCCACACATGTATAAACTACAGAACAGTCTCTCCACACATGTATAAACTACAGAACAGTCTCTCCACACATTTATAAACTACAGAACAGTCTCTCCACACATGTATAAACTACAGAACAGTCTCCCTATACATGTATAAACTACAGAACAGTCTCTCCACACATGTATAAACTACAGAACAGTCTCTCCACACATGTATAAACTACAGAACAGTCTCTCCACACATGTATAAACTACAGAACAGTCTCTCCACACATGTATAAACTACAGAACAGTCTCTCCACACATGTATAAACTACAGAACAGTCTCCCTATACATGTATACGCACTAAAACTTCTATAAAAGATACGAATGCAAGTGCTGATAGAACACCTCGAGCCTCACCTCTGGGTCCTGGAGCATCACCTCTGACTGCTGGAGCATCACCTCTGACTGCTGGAGCATCACCTCTGACTGCTGGAGCATCACTTCTGACTGCTGGAGCATCACCTCTGACTGCTGGAGCATCACCTCTGACTGCTGGAGCATTACCTCTGACTGCTGGAGCATCACCTCTGACTGCTGGAGCATCACCTCTGACTGCTGGAGCATTACCTCTGACTGCTGGAGCATCACCTCTGACTGCTGGAGCATCACCTCTGACTGCTGCAGCATCACCTCTGACTGCTGGAGCATCACTTCTGACTGCTGGAGCATCACCTCTGACTGCTGCAGCATCACCTCTGACTGCTGGAGCATCACCTCTGACTGCTGGAGTATCACCTCTGACTGCTGCAGCATCACCTCTGACTGCTGGAGCATCACCTCTGACTGCTGCAGCATCACCTCTGACTGCTGGAGCATCACCTCTGACTGCTGGAGCATCACCTCTGACTGCTGCAGCATCACCTCTGACTGCTGCAGCATCACCTCTGACTGCTGGAGCATCACCTCTGACTGCTGCAGCATCACCTCTGACTGCTGAAGCATCACCTCTGACTGCTGGAGCATCACCTCTGACTGCTGCAGCATCACCTCTGACTGCTGGAGCATCACCTCTGACTTCTGCAGCATCACCTCTGACTGCTGGAGCATCACCTCTGGCTCCTGGAGTATCACACATGGATCAGGGACTGATTACCTCAAACTCCTCCTCTTTTTCCGAAGTTCTTCTTTGTATTGGACTGAAGAAGCCACTGGTTGGCGAAACGTTTCCTCAATAAAGATTCTCAAATGTTGCACAAGTGTCTCATTCTTCAACTTGTCGGTTTTCTAAACCGTTTATCACACTGTGGTACTTATCTGCCCTGTCACGTCCTGTGAATATCTTGTACGTCGTAACTGTGCCCTCTCGGTTCTCTGTTCTAAATGGCATAGCTTTATTTACTTGAGTATCTCCTTGTTGTACATTACACTGGTAACGCTGCGGGGGAGCCAAGGCCTCGAAGAGGACAATAAAACCTTTAGAACCTTTTTTTTTTCCTCTCCTGCCATTCCACTGTTGTTTACTTTATTGTTAACTGGGTACAGTTGGACTGACGAATAAGTCACACACACAAGGCTGTGTTAATTCATTCATTAGCTAAAAAAATAATGTCATGGATCTTTGTCGTAAGACACTGGTGGAGGTACTGGAAGACTGTCTTACCAGACATTACATGATCGAAGTGTGTAAGTGGAAGATGGGTATTAATAAATAAGGTTTTGAGGATATCCCTCCAAGAGAGAACCCACAATAATGGATTCAAATTAGATAAGTTTAGATTTCGAAAGGATGGCAGTGCAGTGGGTCATGGCAGTGTGGTGGGTCATGGCAGTGTGGTGGGTCATGGTAGCGGAGACTCTAGTTTACCCATGCTGGACTACACCATCCTCATGATCAGTATCATCATATCATTATAGCGCTGTGACACTAGGATGAAAACCTGCTTATTGGACTATTTTAACGTGAGTTCAGAGAGTCTGAGTTTCCTATTTGCGCTTTATGATTTATTGCATTTATTGGTGTTAAAGCATATTGTAATGTGTTAAATTTTGGTTGTAAACGGGATTGTAACCTAACTTCACCAAACTAAACCTAAACGACCTGAAAAAGAATGCTTGAAAGCCTATGTGAGAACTCGATGAATGGTTAGATATGTTTGTCAAAATTTAAAATTTAATCTTTATACGTAGACTTTTATATATAATATGACACAAGCAAACCATGACTATACATGTATAGCTTTCTCAAGTAACTGTAAGCAAGCATTTGCAAATAAATAATTACACACAACAACAACGCCAGTAGGGCCAAGTGTCTCGTAAATTCTATGAGAGTTTGTGTAATTGTCGCAGCACCTCATCTGACTCATTCTCTTTCCCTTTTACTCCAGGAACTCTCATATACTTGAAAGTGGCCCCTCTCCCCGGGCCTTACACACACACACACACACACACACACACACGGGGCCAGGAGCTGCGACTCTACCCCTTTAACCACATATAGGTGAGCACACACACAAACACCTGCAGAGGTCCTCTGTCCTCTCTCTCTCTCACACACACACACACACTTGCAGCCGCCCCGTGTCGTCCCTATGTGATTTTTGTACATCTCTGCAGTACCGGTAGCAACACTCCGTCCATGCAACACTGCTCACGCAACACTCCAAGCACATCATGGCAACAACGCTGCTCCTTCTGTTACTGGACAACAACAATTAGCAACACTACAACGCAGCTCTCCTATTATTATTACGTACCATGACTCGCAGCTGTTTAATTGGGCCTCACATTCGTGAACATGAAGGCTGGAAATCTCCCGAGTCTGGGGTCATTCAGAGGGTAAAGATGAAGTCTCTCAGAATTCTGCCCCCTCCCCCCCGCATACCGCGGTAACCTGGATCAAGAGACCCCCACAAACAACTGTGCGAAGGCGGGTTCTTAGAAGCGCTGGTCCATGGACGACGTTTGATTGGCGTCTGTGTAAATTATTATTGTGTGCTTGGTAAGAGATGTTGGGGCGCAGCATCGTTTCTTATATCACTTATTGTGGTAGTGGTTACCCAACACAACCTTCAGATTTGGTGTTGAACTCTTGTGTTGCGAACACAACCTTCAGAAATAACAAAAAAACCTAATACCATGACTGGAACAATACACAAATAACCCGCATATAGGAGAAAGAAGCTTACGACGACGTTTCGGTGACTGTAAATGGTCGAAGTCGGACCGAAACGTTGTCGGAAGCTGCTCTCAATGTGCGGGTTATTTGTGTATAAAGCCTTCCGATCTGGTGTTGAACTTTTGTGCTGTGAACACAACCTTCAGATATGATGTTAAACTTTTCTGACAGAGCATAACCTTGGCGGCTCACTAGTCCTTTGGTGCTGACTTTCGAGGCTTTGACATCACCTCCAGAGTTGACCGTTCCTTTGCTGTTATATTTTTATGCCCTGACATCACCTTGAGAGCTCACTAGTACTCTGGTGATAACTCCTCGTGGCTGAACATAACTGAGACCTTTACCAGTCCTCTGATGTTGACGTTTCATGCTCCGACATCACCCTCAGAGCTCACTATTCCTCTGGCATTGACGTCTTGTGGCATAATACAACCTTGAGGGTTCACTATCCTTCTGTGCTTGACTCAAGTGTGACAGTCACGTAACACCAACCACGTACTGGATTGTAAGCGTGCCTAGTGGTTTTTATTTTTCAACTGAGTCACCGCAATCTCTTAATTTATTAAAAGCCTCTGAAACAAGCTATCTTAACACAGGTTGTGAGCTAATTTCCATATCATTACCAATGTCGTATCAAATGCAAACTATACGGCTATGCCTCTTGCTTATTGTTCCATGTAAACTTTTTATAGTCGTAGATACAAGCTCAAATTAGTTCAAAGTTCACTAGTGTAAGAAAGTTCAATGGAAGAAACTATCATTTTGTTGTTGATGGAAGGAGAGAGGGGGAGGTGAGTGGTGGTAATGGCAGGCAAAACACTTCCGAGTAATGCAACGTGACACGATGGGTGTCCCCTCCCTCATTCACACGGTGGGTGTTCCCCCTTTCATTCACACGTACCCACTGGTAGCAGTGGCAAGAACTAGCTATCATATCTAACTCAACCAACAGCATAAGTAAATGCTCTTAGTGTCCAGTCCCAGCTAACTTCTCTAGTTCTTTCATCAGCTGAGGTATGTTTTGTGACATATCCAAGATTAGGTGTTCAGCCAATAACAAACTAGTGTCGTTAGTTTTCAGTTCCAACTTAGTTTTTTTTTAGATGAACAAGGAGCAGGATGAACTAGTAGGCAAGCCGTCCATATTTGATCAAGTTAGTTTATGTTGGATCGACGTAGGTTAGTTTTGATTAGAAAGGCTAGATCACTTATAAATAAGTTATTTCATGCTTCTTAAGCTTACATCAAGTTCGATTTTGGTAATTTGCTTCGGCTACTTGATGCTATAAGTAAACATAAGGTTTAGTAAGTATCAGTATTACAGACAGGCCACAGTTACGTTGGTTCTAATTTGAATAGACAGAGACAAGTACTGACCACTGTTTGTATGCTGGGCTCTTCAACTAGTCAACGCTGTAACTAAATTAGGCTCTATTTATTGCGGAAAAAAACTGGGAAATTAGACTTTCGTTAACCCTGAAGTGTGTCCTAAAAACTAGACTGTACATTCCTCTGTCTTCCAAGAAGAGCGACCAGTGGAGCAACTTCCACCCAAACACAAGACCTTAATCGCCTCCAGAAATGTGGCCTCAGCTGGTATACAGCTGAGCATGAGGCCTCGGCGCCACCATTGTTATTACACACTCAAAGAATGCACTGGCAGACTTTTATATATTTTTATGAGTAAATTCAGCTCTGGTGCGACCACGAAGCTGGTCTGCTCTCACGACTGGATATCTTAAAACTTACACTAATTTGTTCCGGATGAACCACAATCGTGCTCACACATACTCACGCATATAATGTTACCACTGCAAATTTCTTCTAACGTTAATCACGCTATAAACACAACTAACACTCCCTAGCCTTACTACTAATCATGTCACTAAATCCAACCACACTGATATGTGAAGTTTATGAACAGGTTATTTTTAGGTATATTTTTCAGGTGTGTAATGGTAAGAGCAATATCTTGGGGAAAGCGATGGTGAGTTGCTCTAGGCTAGTGTTACTTGGCAAGTCTCCTAGACATAGTACTGGTATCCTAGGTACCTTGCTGCTTGTGATCGCCTCATCGATATTGCAGGCTTTAAAATTCTGAAGTATAACGCAGTTTGGACACCTCCAATTACTGCCTTCAGCGACCTCGTTGATGTAATTATAGAAGTGGTAGCTTCGTGTAGCTACAGAAATACACAACGAATAATAATTCATTTTAAATTTGACTAAGTGCGTGCTACAAGCAATGAGTTAATAACGGATTTTGAGAATTGTAAAGCGATGAACGATACAAAACACAAAAAAATAGGCTATTTGGCTTAAATTTTGTGAAATGCAATGTTACAACACAAAATGTAAGAAAAAAAAAAGAGTAATGGTTCGCAGCTAAGTCGGACACTAACACCCACTAACCACACCACTAACCACTACCCACACCACCGCTTGTTATGTCAACCACTAATTATCCAGCAATAATCTCTCTGTGGGGGAAAAACCACAAACACTCAGTAATTTCATTCACTATCGGTCACCCAGGAAATGAAGTCGCCTTTATGATCCAGCAACAAATAACCACCTAACAACTAGCGTCAATCACAACACCTATAAAATACACACGTCAGTTAATTCAGCAATTTTAAAGAAACATAAGCCTATCCTGCCTGAATATACATACAAATATATATATATATATATATATATATATATATATATATATATATATATATATATATATATATATATATATATATATATATATATATATATATGGTCCTCACAGGTGTATCATTCAGAGCTTAAAGTCTCGATCTTCCCTCTGGTAATTAAACTCACCTAATAATATAAGACGAAAGTATTATAAAGATTATTAAAGTATGCTTTGTGTCAAGTGCTAATTCTTTGTGGGTAATTCAGTGCAACGAGTACTGAAGACTCGATCCACCGTCCGTTAAGCGTGAAACAAATCCGATGCTTAACATATTGGAATGAGTTTCTTCGTGGAGAGTGGTTATTGTTAAGCTCTCACAGACGCAAGCACGGACGCAAGCACGCAGGGACGCACGCACGGACGCACGCACGCACGTACACACACACACACACACACACACACACACACACACACACACACACACACACACACACACACACACACACACAACCATTTATTCAATGTTATAATCAGGATGTTTCTAATTATTCAAATAAAATCAAGAACACGAGAAAAAATATTCATGAATATTATAGATGGCGTCAAACAACTCTTATATTAACACTTAAGCTTATTAATCAGTTATTATATTGCCGACAGTTTTGCATTAAACACGTTTCTCTCTTCTGCTTCTTTAATTGCTAATATTCCTTTTCATCTTTTCCCCTCGTCCTCTAACCCGTGTTGTTCCTCTTTCTGCTGATCTTATTGTTATCCCTCATCTGCCGTATTCTACTCAAGATTGATGGACTGAACACATCGACTCAAGGTTGAGGGACTGATTACCTCATTCTCCTCCTGTTCTTCAAGTTTCTCCTATGTATGGACTGATGAAGCCACTGTGTGGCGAAACGTTTCCTCAATAAAGATTCCCAAGAGTTGCACATGTGTCTAATTTATCAACATGTCGGTTGTCTGAACCATTCATCTACTATATCCCTCCCTCTTGACCTCACAACACCTGGTGTATACAGTACAAGTCAACACAACAGTTACAAGGTGTGTTGCTGACACAGTGTGGAGAGTCTAGTGCATGGAAGGTTAAGCGCAACAGTTTGTGTAACTGTTTACAGTTAACTGCTACGAGCCTGGTATATGCAGGGTGAAGTGAATCAGTGTGTCTGTTTACACTAACTGCTGCTGTGATAGTGACTTCCTCTCTACACAAGATAAGTTTGCCAGGCGGCCAGAGGCCAATCATGGGTATACATCCCTTCACATAGCTGTGTATATTTACCTAGCTTCAGTTTATGAGTGTTGAGATCTAGTTCTTGGGTCAGCCTCGATCTTTGCCGCTCTTTTACTACCATGAGAGGATCTAGATTCTGTTTTTCTCATTTATTCCATTTGTCACTTACATCAATTTCACGGTATATATACCTGTGACCGATGTCGTGTCTACTTCCGCAGCCGGGCCCGGGGCCAAGCTTTTTTAGTGCTTGCCTGATCAACCAGTCTGTTGCTGTTGGAGATCCCCTGGCTCACATTTCCATTACAGACTGGTTGATCTGGCACTTGGCGTAGGTAGTGATCCAGTTTTCTCTTTAAGGCTTCTACACTGCTCTCGGCAATATTTCTGATATCCGCTGGTTTTCAAAACCGGTTTTAAAAACCGGTTTTCAAAACCATTCATTACATCTGTCAGACACTGCAACACCATAAGATCTTGATACAAAGAATTCTTCAACACTTGTCCAGCCTTTGGACGAAGATCTACTTACACTAGTGGATGGTCCCACTGTGATCCCGCCTCCTGCTTCGACTCGCCTGACTGCAGTATATAAACCACGTCTTTGGCCCTATGCTATACTTCCTACAAGATTGATGGACTGAACACATCGACTCCAGACTGAGGGACTGATTACCTCAAATTCCTCCTCTCCTTATACCTTCCTGCTTTGTACAGGACTGACGAAGCCACTGTGTGGCGTAACGTTTCTTCAATAAAGATTCCCATATGATGCATAAGTGTTTCAATTATTCAACTTGTCGGTTTTCAAAAACATTAATCACATACGTTGAATAGTCTAGGCCCACGGATGTTGACAGTGTTCTCGCATTGTATCCATGGCGCCCCTGTTTCTTACTGGGTTTATTTTACCCTTCCTTCTGTATGTTTCACTACAGTAAGTTACGCCAGTGTGTAGGCTTGGGGCTAGACCCTCCTTCCCCCAGTATCTACCACGAATACATTACCATGTTTCTACGTGGTGATACCAGTTTCCACGGTGACATCAATGTATGACCTGTGTGCGCGTGTTTATGTCTTGACCACATGAGCTGCGCTTATAAATCTGACACGCTTAATTCCCTTCAGAATTTCTAAGTATTTAAGTAACTTGATATTTCTTGTAAATAAAGTGGCTTGTTGCTTCGTAGTAATTTTTGAGGGTGTTAGTGATTCTCTGTAGTACTGTAGTGGTGAAGGGTGAGAGGGGAGGAGTGGGGGAGAGGGGGGGGAAGGAAAGGAAGAGGGGGGAAAGAGAGGGAAGGGTGGGGATGAAGGGGAGATAGAAGGGTAGAAAATAGAGCAAGATATAAAATAGGTCACAGCGTTGGTGTGTAACAACCTAGTTGTGACAGCATGTGTAACTACCTAGTTGTAACAGCATGCGTAACAACCTAGTTGTGACAGCATGTGTAACAGCCTAGTTGTGACAGCATGTGTAACAACTTAGTTGTGATAGCATGTGTAACAACCTAGTTGTGACAGCATGTGTAACAACCTAGTTGTGACAGCATGTGTAACAACCTAGTTGTGACAGCATGTGTAACAACCTAGTTGTGACAGCATGTGTAACAACCTAGTTGTGACAGCATGTGTAACAACCTAGTTGTGACAGCATGTGTAACAACCTAGTTGTGACAGCATGTGTAACAACTTAGTTGTGACAGCATGTGTAACAACCTAGTTGTGACAGCATGTGTAACAACCTAGTTGTGACAGCATGTGTAACAACCTAGTTGTGACAGCATGTGTAACAACTTAGTTGTGACAGCATGTGTAACAACCTAGTTGTGACAGCATGTGTAACAACCTAGTTGTGACAGCATGTGTAACAACCTAGTTATGGCAGCATGTGTAACTACCTAGTTGTAACAGCATACGTAACAATCTAGTTGTGACAGCATGTGTAACAACCTGGTTATGGCAGCATGTGTAATTACCTAGTTGTGACAGCATGTGTAACTACCTAGATGTAACAGCATGTGTAACAACCTAGTTGTAACAGCATGTGTAACAACCTAATTGTGACAGCATGCGTAACAACCTAGTTGTAACAGCATGTGTAACTACCTGTTGTATGTGTGGGAGTCAAACTCTTAAGTCCGGTCTTTTTATGTCATCACAGATGATCGTAAATCTTACAGTAGGTGTTGCACTGACAGTTTCTTCCTCCATCTAACTTCAATCGTAAATTAATAATAATATAAAGAAATACTTCTTGCGATTTTTATTTATACCACTTCTTCCGGAGCGGTGTCCTCGCGTGTGTGTGTGCTGATCCTACAGTGTTTGAATTCGCTTTGCACTAATTTTTCCTGAGGGTCAAGGGCGAGGCAGGGCACTGGCTGGCTTCTCGGTCGGATTCACTCTGGTCAGTGTGCTTGTGCAGAGCAACACAACACCAGCATAATAACACACCCCGTCAGAGCCCGGGTGAGGATAGTAGGTACGGTGGTGATAAACGGGGCGGGACTTGACTTCATTAGGCTACGTGTCAGACCGTGTTTTCAGAGAATCAGTTAGCTTGAGGAGATATGAGAGAAAACACGGACACTCTCCCTGCTTATTACACCAACAATTTTGCCACTCACTGAGGCAAGTTCTCGCACTTCATGGTGTGGAACACTAGCTTGATAATTAAGGAGAAATGCTAAATGATACGTAATTAGTGAATAAATCCGGGGTTTATGGAAGCATGGGGTAGGGGACGTCCCAGGAAGGGTGGGAGAGAATGGAATAAAATAGGTTTTGAGTGGTAAGGGCTTGTACATCCTGCACATATGTAGGCGTGTGAGATCAAAGTGGTGAGAAGTGTTTTGGGGATTTAGCGTGTTGCTGGAGTGTGAGCAAGTTGGGATTTATGAAGGAATTCAGCGAAGCTGTTTAGACGTACTGTAGAAGGAAAGTGGAGTGGCTGCACTCTGAAGCATCTCTGGGGGATGTTGAGGTTCAGAGTGTCGTATTACTGTTAATTAATGTCCACGCACATCTGGCAAGACAGCTATTGAACGACTGATGGTAAATGTGTTTCCTTCTCCGGGTCACACTACCTTGGTGGGACACTGAAGACGTGGTAAAGCAAAATATACATAACATGCATAGAAGCTATGTTTATATAACAAAGTCGTGGCGTTCTCAGCTAATAAACTTCAACCCTCATACTAAACATCAACCCTCGTAGTAAACATCAACCCTCATGGTAAACATCAACCCTCATGGTAAACATCAACCTTCATAATAAACAACACTCATTGTAAACATCAACATAGTAAACACTACGAGGTGTGCCACTGCATGAGCAACACTGAAGGGTAGACTGTGTTGTTAGTTTAGTACCATCCACTATCAACAAGAGTTAATTAAGAACAGCCATTGTAAAAGTTACTGCCTCGGCCGCCGCCGCCGCAGCAGCAGCAGCGGCGGCGTCGTTCCTTCTACCACTGGTGTTGATATGACCCCAGGTGTCTACGTGTTGGCTCAGGTCACCAGCTCCTGGGCCAACATGACGAATTAGGGCACCTCGCATGCTGCCATCTACAAATTACGACAAACTAGGTACATGTTGTATTTATACTTTGCTAAATAATTTTAGAGAGAAAGAGTTAGGAGGATGGTTTAGTGAGAGGGGGACACAAGAACTGGTACACAACAGCTGCTGGGGGTCAACACTTGCAACATGATCCTCCAGGGAGAGCTGAGCTACCAAGTAGTAATTCCTCTTGAACAACAGCACCTCTTAACTCACAACAGGACACAGCCTCACCTCCTAACTCACACCAGGATACAGCCTCACCTTCTAACTCACAGTAAGACACAGCCTCGCCTTCTAACTCACACCAGAACACAGCCTCACCTTCTAACTCACACCAGGACACAGCCTCACCTAACTCACACCATAACACAGCCTCACCTCCTAACTCACACCAGAACACAGCTTCACCTCCTAACTCACACCAGGACACAGCCTCACCTCCTAACTCACACCAGGACACAGTCTCACCTAACTCACACCAGGACACAGCCTCACCTAACTCACACCAGGACACAGCTTCACCTTCTAACTCATACCAGGACACAGCCTCACCTAACTCACACCAGAACACAGCCTCACCTCCTAACTCACACCAGAACACAGCCTCACCTCCTAACTCACACCAGGACACAGCCTCACCTCCTAACTCACACCAGAACACAGCCTCACCTAACTCACACCAGGACGCAGCCTCACCTCCTAACTCACACCAGAGCATAGCCTCACCTCCTAACTCACACCAGAACACAGCCTCGCCTTCTAACTCACACCAGAACACAGCCTCACCTTCTAACTCACACCAGGACACAGCCTCACCTTCTAACTCACACCAGGACACAGCCTCACCTTCTAACTCACACCAGAACACAGCCTCACCTCCTAACTCATACCAGGACACAGCCTTACTTCCTAAGTTAAACCACGGCACAGCCTCACCTCCTAACTCACACCAGGATACAGCCTCACCTTACATGCACCAGAACACAGCTTCACCTTCTAACTCACACCAGGACACAGCCTCACCTTCTAACTCACACCAGGACACATCTCTCACCTTCTTATTCACACCAGGACACAGTCTCACCTTCTAACTCACACCAGGACACAGCCTCACCTTCTACCTCACACCAGGACACAGCCTCACCTTCTAACTCACACCAGGACACAGCTTCACCTTCTCACACCAGGACACAGCCTCATCTTCTAACTCACACCAGGACACAACCTCACCTTCTAACTCACACCAGGACACAACCTCACCTTCTAACTCACACCAGGACACAGCCTCACCTTCTACCTCACACCAGGACACAGCCTCACCTTCTAACTCACACCAGGACACAGCTTCACCTTCTCACACCAGGACACAGCCTCATCTTCTAACTCACACCAGGACACAACCTCACCTTCTAACTCACACCAGGACACAGCCTCACCTCCTAACTCACACCAGGACACAGCCTCACCTCCTAACTCACAGCAGGACACAGCCTCACCTTCTCAAACCAGGACACAGCCTCACCTCCTAATTCACAACAGGACACAGCCTCACCTTCTAACTCACAGCAGGACACAGCCTCACCTTCTCAAACCAGGACACAGCCTCACCTCCTAACTCACAGCAGGACACAGCCTCACCTTCTCAAACCAGGACACAGCCTCACCTCCTAACTCACACCAGGACACAGCCTCACCTTCTAACTCACACCAGAACACAAGCCTTACCTCCTAACTCACACTAGGACACAGCCTCACCTTCTAACTCACACCAGGACACAGCCTCACCTCCTAACTCACACCAGGACACAGCCTCACCTAACTCACACCAGGACACAGCCTCACCTTCTAACTCACACTAGGACACAGGCTCACCTCCTAACTCATACCAGGACACAGCCTCACCTCTTAACTCACACCAGGACACAGCCTCACCTCCTAACTCACACCAGGACACAGCCTCACCTTCTAATTCACACCAGGACACAGCCTCTCCTCCTAACTCACATCAGGACACAGCCTCACCTCCAAACTCACACCAGGACACAGCCTCACCTCCTAACTCACACCAGGACATAGTCTCACCTTCTCACACCAGGACACAGCCTCACCTCCTAACTCACACTAGGATACAGCCTCACCTCCTAACTCACACCAGGACACAGCCTCACCTCCGAACTCACACCATGACACAGCCTCATCTCCTAACTCACACCAGGACACAGCCTCACCTTCTCACACCAGGACACAGCCTCACCTCCTAACTCACACCAGGACTCAGCCTCACCTAACTCACACCAGGACACAGCCTCACCTCCTATCTCACACCGGGACACAGCCTCACCTCCTAACTCACACCAGGACACAGCCTCACCTAACTCACACCAGGACACAGCCTCACCTTCTAACTCACACTAGGACACAGGCTCACCTCCTAACTCATACCAGGACACAGCCTCACCTCTAAACTCACACCAGGACACAGCCTCACCTCCTAACTCACACCAGGACACAGCCTCACCTTCTAATTCACACCAGGACACAGCCTCACCTCCTAACTCACATCAGGACACAGCCTCACCTCCTAACTCACACCAGGACACAGCCTCACCTCCTAACTCACACCAGGACATAGTCTCACCTTCTCACACCAGGACACAGCCTCACCTCCTAACTCACACTAGGATACAGCCTCACCTCCTAACTCACACCAGGACACAGCCTCACCTTCTAATTCACACCAGGACACAGCCTCTCCTCCTAACTCACATCAGGACACAGCCTCACCTCCTAACTCACACCAGGACACAGCCTCACCTCCTAACTCACACCAGGACAGAGTCTCACCTTCTCACACCAGGACACAGCCTCACCTCCTAACTCACACTAGGATACAGCCTCACCTCCTAACTCACACCATGACACAGCCTCATCTCCTAACTCACACCAGGACACAGTCTCACCTTCTCACACCAGGACACAGCCTCACCTCCTAACTCACACCAGGACTCAGCCTCACCTTCTAACTCACACCAGGACACAGCCTCACCTCCTAACTCACACCATGACACAGCCTCATCTCCTAACTCACACCAGGACACAGCCTCGCCTTCTCACACCAGGACACAGCCTCACCTCCTAACTCACACCAGGACTCAGCCTCACCTTCTAACTCACACCAGGACACAGCCTCACCTCCTATCTCACACCAGAACACAGCCTCACCTCCTAACTCACACCATGACACAGCCTCACCTTCTAACTCACACCAGGACACAGCCTTACCTTCTAACTCACACCAGGACACAGCCTCACCTTTTAACTCACACCAGGACACAGCCTCACTTCCTAACTCACACCAGAACACAGCCTCACCTCCCTACTTACACCACGATACAGCCTCACCTCCTCACTCACGCAAGGACACAGCCTCACCTCCTAACTCACACCAGGACACAGCCTCACCTTCTTACTCACACCAGGACACAGCCTCACCTTCTTACTCACACCAGGACACAGCTTCACCTTCTAACTCACACCAGGACACAGCCTCACCTTGTAACTCACACAAGGACACAGCCTCACCTTCTAACTCACACCAGGACACAGCCTCACCTCCTAACTCACACCAGGACACAGCCTCACCTTCTAACTCACACCAGGACACAGCCTCACCTTCTTACTCACACCAGGACACAGCTTCACCTTCTAACTCACACCAGGACACAGCCTCACCTTGTAACTCACACCAGGACACAGCCTCACCTTCTAACCCACACCAGGACACAGCCTCACCTCCTAACTCACACCAGGACACAGCCTCACTTTCTAACTCACACTAGGACACAGCCTCACCTTGTAACTCACACCAGGACACAGCCTCACCTTCTAACCCACACCAGGACACAGCTTCACCTTCTAACTGACACCAGGACACAGCCTCACCTTGTAACTCACACCAGGACACAGCCTCACCTTCTAACCCACACCAGGACACAGCCTCACCTCCTAACTCACACCAGGACACAACCTCACCTCCTAACTCACACCAGGACACAGCCTCACCTTCTAACTCACACTAGGACACAGCCTCACCTCCTAACTCACACCAGGACACAGCCTCACCTAACTCACACCAGGACACAGCCTCACCTCATAATTCACACCAGGACACAGCCTCACCTCCTAACTCACACCAGGACACAGCCTCACCTCCTAACTCACACCAGGACACAGCCTCACCTCCTAACTCACACCAGGACACAGCCTCACCTCCTAACTCACAGCAGGACACAGCCTCACCTCCTAACTCACACCAGGACACAGCCTCACCTCCTAACTCACACCAGGACACAGCCTCACCTCCTAACTCACACCAGGACACAGCCTCACCTCCTAACTCACACCAGGACACAGCCTCACCTCCTAACTCACACCAGGACACAGCCTCACCTCCTAACTCACACCAGAACACAGCCTCACCTCCTAACTCACACCAGGACACAGCCTCACCTCCTAACTCACACCAGGACACAGCCTCACCTCAAGTGTAGCTAAGACGTAACTCAAGTTAGATAAAAGTGTTTAATGCGATCCCAATGCTACCAAGTTCTTAGAGCCCGTCACTAGGGAAGTGAGGCCAACTGAGGCAACTTCAGTATTTGCTGCAATGAATTATGTAAATAAATCTTACGATTAAGTGACAACAAGAAACTGATTAAGGAATCAACTCGGACAACGCAATAATCACCCTCACTTGACAACATATGTAGTCATTTTGAGGAGACCTATCAAATATCAGTCCCATAGCACTTAGGGACCCTCTTATCACTTACTACACCAAGACAACCACTTGAGAAAAGAGAGGACATCGTAGGATATTAAAAATGGGATCAACTATGAACTATAGTGTACTAGCAAGGAAGTGATGGTAATATAAGCTACAAAACTGTGACTGGCTTGCTGATAACAAATTGCTCTGACACTGATGACGCCTGCGCGAATAAATTTGATAATTGGAAAGGTGTTATACTATTAATGTTAAATATAGAAATCAACTGCTGAGTTGTAAGGTAAATGGGTAAGATGTTGAGGCCTGGTCACAGACCGGGCCGCGGGGGCATTGACCCCTGAAATTTTCTCCTGGTATTCTCCAGGTATACTCCTTGAGTTTCACAGCTTGCCTTAACATCTTATTTCACATCGTGCCTTAATGTGCATCTAGGTAAACAACAACGCACATTACACTCTATTCTTTGATACTTTTTACTATATGATAAACATGTAAATATATAACTGATTTGAGGAATGGCTCAGTGTATCCCCTCACAGAGGTATCCAAAAGGGATACCCTCTGTATTCTTCACACAATATTCGTGTAACTGATATACGAGTATACACGTAACTAATTTCCATATAAATGATACACTAGTATTTGTAATGTATATTAGGTAGAGTAGAAGTCTCCGAACTTTTCACTACGTGGGCCACATTGTATACTTAACAAATTTTCGCGGGCCAAAGAAAAAATGTCTTATATATATATGTAAATGAATGAATAAGTTTTATATGGATCCTTTTTGTAAGCAGCACAATATGATTCAGAACAAAGGAGAAATGTGACAGTTACGAGGAAACAATACCGTGCTTACACTGAGAAATGATATATTAGTAAAAGTGTTAAACAAGCCAGTGCTCTGGCATTATAATCAATTACTGAACTACAGATGAGAAAATCTGGCACAAGATTAATGAGAATGATGGAACAGACTTTTTAATTTCAAAATATTGCTGAACTGACGTTTCAGGCTTCAGGAACCAATTATTAGAATGGATTTCAAAGACTCATCAGATAAATTTGTGCGATATTTGGACTTGACATACTTCAGTTTTGAAAATGTTTGTTCTCATAGGTACGTTGCACCAAAAACTGATATGAATCCACCAATAAATTGCTTCAAATTTGGAAAATGTTCAGGCTTTAAAGATTTATAAAATTAGATCAAATTTCCTTCTTTATACTTTTCTTTCAGCATATCATCTGATTGGAGATCAATAATTTCGATTTGAAACTGACTTGGGATATTACAACATTGCAGTTGAATGGATTGTGAAATGGCATTATTTCATCTGTTTTTTTTTCATCAAGATCAAAAAATCGTTTCTTAAATTGTTTTTGCAAATCATTAATCCTTTCTGTTGCAAATAAAGAAGGAAATTCTGCTTCATTATCATGATTTTTTTTTACAACATTGGAAATGAACCAAGTTAGAAACTTTCGCCTGTCCTTCAAATAGCATCAGTTTTGCCCTGAATGCCCTGACACGCGGGAATAAATCACAGATAAAATTTGTTTCACCTTGCAACTTCAGATTAAGTTGATTCATATGGCTTGTCACGTCTGCAAAAAAAAAATCCAATGCCAGAGTTTAATAAAAGTGGTTCAGGCCGATTCTTCTCTGTGATATATGAATCAATTTCCTTTCTGAGCTAAAAGAACCGTGATAGAACCTTTCCACAAGTAAGCCATCGAACTACTGTATAATAAGCCAAGTCAGCGAACTCAAAATCAGTTTCTTTCAGAAAGCAAGACATATTTTCCGCACAATACTTGCTGATGAATAACGCAACGCAGAAACAAGAGCGTTGAGACCCCAACATCCTCAAAAGATTCTGTGATTTGTCCAGCCAAACCTTCCTTCACCCCAGACACGTTCTTTCTTCCATCAATTGTCATATATTGCGATTTATTCCACCCCAGGTTATATTGTAATAAAGTGTTTCACATTTTTTTTGAAGATGTCTTCTCCGGTTCCTGTGCTGTGCATCTTAGCATGTTATTCATTGATGCTAATTCTTGCGTAACATTAAATTCATTATCGACGCCTCGGATGAATACTAGGAGTTGTGATGTGTCACATTCGATTCATCAAGTGCAATTTGACGAAAGATATTGCTTCCTATATCCTCAATTTTACAAGCGTATTTGGCGCAAGACTGGGGATTTTGAACAGATTTGCTTTTCCTGGTCATAATTCTCCCACTGCTTCCATCATACACTCTTTGATTTAGATCTCCATCGGTGAATGGCTTTCGTCTTTCAGCTAACACACAAGCTACTTTGTAACTGGTCCTCGTTAAAGCTTCATTTTCAGCTCTCTTCTGCGCAAAAAAAAAAATCCTTGTTGGGGAAACAACCTGCGTTGCATTGATTCAACTTTTTTTTCCAAACGCTGTGTTTCAGCGAACTGGGAATAACTTGGTTTTTATGTTCGGTCTCATAGGGTCGACGTACATTGTACTCCTTCAAAACTGCAACAGTTCCGTGGCATAGACACACAAGGCTTGTACAAAGAAGAACTTTACGCCCCATTATTCTTCATTAAACAAGCGCCTCTCACTCTGCACTCTTCTTTTAGTTCCATAACTGAAGGGTATTTCTGAAAACCGAAAATATTATAACTAAAGTTTGAAAAAATTTTGACATATTAATTGTTCCAAACAACAAAATTCTTTAACTGACTGAAGTGACTGAAAATAAGGGTTTATTAGTCTTTCTGTCCCAGAAAGATTGGCTGATTTCATGGGACTAAAAAATTACCTGGGTGGGCTAAAATGGGATGATCTGACTATGGGTCAGGTAGCGGGTATTGGCTACCAATATGACGTTTTTCAGAGCATAGTTCTAGCTGCTCAGTCAACTTTTGTTCCGAGTAGGGAAATTAGATCTAACAAAAATGATCCCAAATGGATGAACAATAGATTAAAACATCTCATTGATCAAAAGAGAGGCATATACAGGCGTATCAAGAGAGGGGATGGACAGTTAAGAAATCAACATATCAATTAAAGAGAGAAATAAAAAAAAGGAATAAGAAAAGCAAAAAGGGATTATGAGGCTAAGGTCGCAAAGGATTCGAAGACTAACCCAAAAGGGTTCTTTCAGGTATACAGAAGTAAGATTAGAGACAAGATAGGCCCATTTAAGAGTAACTCTGGTCAGATCACTGACAGTGATATGGATATGTGTGAAATTTTCATTTCTTACTGCCTCTCAGTTTTTACTCAGGAAGATACTAGCGAAATTCCAGAAATAATAAATTATATAGAACAGGATGATAATAAACTATGTACGATTGCAGTAACTAGTGACATGGCCCTCAGACAAATAGAGAAATTAAAACCTAGCAAATCCCCAGGTCCTGATGAACTGTTTGCAAGGGTGTTAAAGGAATGTAAAGAGGAACTTTGCATACCTTTGGCTAATCTTTTCAACATATCACTACAAACTGGCATAGTGCCTGATTAGTGGAAAATGGCAAATGTAATACCTATTTACAAGGCAAGTGGCAGGTCCTCAGCTTCGAACTATAGACCAATAAGCCTTACCTCCATAGTGGGAAAATTTATGGAATCAATAATTGCCGAGGCAATTCGTAGCCATCTTGATAGGCATAAATTGATAAATGAATCTCAACACGGTTTTTGTAAGGGGCGTTCCTGTCTTACGAATGTATATATATATATATATATATATATATATATATATATATATATATATATATATATATATATATATATATATATATATATATATATATATACACTATTATAAGATTCCCTTCGGACTGAAAATAAGCCAAACTGTTCCCTGGGTTATCCAAGGTTAATAATGATGATGTTACGTAAACTATTTGTAAACATCTGAACTTGTGTACTGAAGCTGAACAAAAATTTAATGTTCATGATTCAAGAGTCGAACTTCCATGAAATGTTATCTGGTTGAGTTGGTTGGCAGTTACCGCTGATGGAATGAAGGTGCGCGTTGGTTTCACGTTATATATAGCAGCTGGAACCTGCAATTAACCACCAGTGAGTTAACCTTACACTTGCCTTCATTATTTACAGATTATACCATGAAAGTAAAGCCGGTTCACAGAATATTAAAATGAAAATAGCTGAGTGTATATTCTGCGTGGCAACTGTGAGCGAGGCTACTAGGCTGGTACTGTGAGCAAGGCTTCTAGGTTGGTACTGTGAGCGAGGCTACTAGGCTGGTACTGTGAGCAAGACTTCTAGGCTGATACTGTGAGCAAGGCTTCTAGGCTGGTACTGTGAGCGAGGCTTCTAGGCTGGTACTGTGAGCGAGGCTACTAGGCTGGCACTGTGAGCAAGGCTACTAGGCTGGTACTGTGAGCGAGGTTACTAGGCTGATACTGTAAGCAAGGCTACTAGGCTGGTACTGTGAGCGAGGCTTCTAGGCTTGTACTGTGAGCGAGGCTACTAGGCTGGTACTGTGAGCGAGGTTGCTAGGCTGATACTGTGAGCGAGGTTGCTAGGCTGGTACTGTGAGCGAGGCTACTAGGTTGGTACTGTGAGCGAGGCTACTAGGCTGGTACTGTAAGCGATGTTGCTAGGCTAGTACTGTGAGCGAAGCTACTAGGCTGGTACTGTGAGCGAGGCTACGAGGCTGGCACTGTGAGCGAGGCTACTAAGCTGGTACTGTTAGTGAGACTACTAGACACGCACTGTGAGCGAGGCTACTAGGCTGGTACTGTGAGCGAGGCTACTAAGCTGGTACTGTGAGCGAGGCTACTAAGCTGGTACTGTGAGTGAGGTTACTAGGCTGGTACTGTGAGCGAGGCTACTAGGTTAGCACTGTTTTCAGTAGTTTACCTGGAGTTTACCTGGAGAGAGTTCCGGGGGTCAACGCCCCCGCGGCCCGGTCTGAGACCAGTTACCAGTAGATGACTACTACCAACTGTCTGTGTGAATCACTGACTGTTGTTCACGTTGCTGCTGACCATAGCATGTTTTTGAACGCCGCTCACCCTCTAGGCACTTGTGGGTCAGTCTGAGATAGAGAGCAGAGAGAGGCAGGGCGGCTGATGGTGCTTCCCATACCTTCCGTTATAATTATTCGTACTAACCAGCCTACGTGAGTGTTTTTACCCCATCCACGTTATCGAACCCACATGACATTGAGCAAGGTATACTAGGCTGGCACTGTGAGTGAGGTTACTAGGCTGGCACTGTGAGCAAGGCTACTAGGTTGGTACTGTGAGTGAAGTTACTAGGCTGGTACTGTGAGCGAGACTACTAGGCTGGTACTGTGAGGTTACTAGGCTGGTACTGTGAGCGAGACTACTAGGCTGGCACTGTGAGCGAGGATTCTAGGCTGGTACTGTGAGTGAGGCTACTAGGCTGGTACTGTGAGCGAGGCTACTATGCTGGTACTGTGAGCGAGGCTACTAGGCTGGTACTGTGAGCGAGGCTACTATGCTGGTACTGTGAGCGAGGCTACTAAGCTGGTACTATGAGCGAGGCTATTAAGCTGGTACTGTGAGCGAGGCTACTAGGCTGGCACTGTGAGCAAGGCTACTAGGGTGGTACTGTGAGCGAGGCTACTAGGCTGGTACTGTGAGCGAGGCTACTATGCTGGTACTGTGAGCGAGGTTACTAGGCTGGTACTGTGAGCGAGGCTACTAGGGTGGTACTGTGAGTGAGGCTACTAGGCTGGTACTGTGAGCGAGGCTACTATGCTGGCACTGTGAGCAAGGCTACTAGGGTGGTACTGTGAGCGAGGCTACTAGGCTGGTACTGTGAGCGAGGCTACTAGGGTGGTACTGTGAGTGAGGCTACTAGGCTGGTACTGTGAGCGAGGCTACTAGGCTGGCACTGTGAGCAAGGCTACTACGGTGGTACTGTGAGTGAGGCTACTAGGCTGGTACTGTGAGCGAGGCTACTATGCTGGTACTGTGAGCGAGGCTACTAGGCTGGTACTGTGAGCAAGGCTACTATGCTGGTACTGTGAGCGAGGCTACTAAGCTGGTACTGTGAGCGAGGCTATTAAGCTGGTACTGTGAGCGAGGCTACTAGGCTGGCACTGTGAGCAAGGCTACTAGGGTGGTACTGTGAGCGAGGCTACTAGGCTGGCACTGTGAGCGAGGCTACTAGGCTGGTACTGTGAGCGAGGCTACTAGGCTGGCACTGTGAGCGAGGCTACTAGGCTGGTACTGTGAGCGAGGCTACTAAGCTGGTACTGTGAGCGAGGCTACTAAGCTTGTACTGTGAGCGAGGCTACTAGGCTGGTACTGTGAGCGAGGCTACTAGGCTGGTACTGTGAGCGAGGCTACTAGGCTGGTACTGTGAGCGAGGCTACTAGGCTGGTACTGTGAGCGAGGCTACTAGGCTGGTACTGTGAGCGAGGCTACTAGGCTGGCACTGTGAGCGAGGCTACTAGGCTGGTACTGTGAGCGAGGCTACTAAGCTGGTACTGTGAGCGAGGCTACTAGGCTGGCACTGTGAGCGAGGCTACTACAGACCACTACACTAACACTGTGAACAAGACCACTACACTAACACTGTGAACAAGACCACTACACTAACACTGTGAACAAGACCACTACACTAACACTGTGAACAAGACCACTACACTAACACTGTGAACAAGACCACTACACTAACACTGTGAACAAGACCACTACACTAACACTGTGAACAAGACCACTACACTAACACTGTGAACAAGACCACTACACTAACACTGTGAACAAGACCACTACACTAACACTGTGAACAAGACCACTACACTAACACTGTGAACAAGACCACTACACTAACACTGTGAACAAGACCACTACACTAACACTGTGAACAAGACCACTACACTAACACTGTGAACAAGACCACTACAATAACACTGTGAACAAGACCACTACACTAACACTGTGAACAAGACCACTACACTAACACTGTGAACAAGACCACTACACTAACACTGTGAACAAGACCACTACACTAACACTGTGAACAAGACCACTACACTAACACTGTGAACAAGACCACTACACTAACACTGTGAACAAGACCACTACACTAACACTGTGAACAAGACCACTACACTAACACTGTGAACAAGACCACTACACTAACACTGTGAACAAGACCACTACATTAACAGTGTTGACCTCAGAGGGGCTAGCTACTGGTGTTAATTTTAATTGCTTCTCTTTCTTTACAGTGGTTGTTGCTAACCGAGTCACCGCCACTGTATATGCTCAGACCAGGCTTATGTTTTTTACAAGTAGTTTTTCAGTCCCACCTGACCGACGACCACTACATGTCAAGGCTGAGGGACTGACCACCTATCAAGGCTGAGGGACTGATTACCTTCTATTAGTGTTGAGGGACTGATCACCCTCTATTAAGGGTGAGGACTGACTATCGCCTATCAAGGCTGAGCACTGATCACATGCTATCGGGATTAAGGGACTAACCACCTATCTAGGCTGAGGGACTGATCATCATCTAAGGCTGAGGAACTCATCTCATCTCTATTTCTTCCGTCTCCAGAGAGAGAGAGAGAGAGAGAGGGGGAGGGAGGGAGAGAGGTGACGAATTGAGGGTTGAAGAGATAGATAGATAGATAGAGAGAGAGAGAGAGGAGTAGGGAGGGAGGGAGAGAGGGAGGGGCCCCAGTCACAAACTGATAACAGATAAATTGACAGATGTCTTCTCAAGTACGTTACTATTAAAAGTCCTGGCTAACGCGACGGGCTGGAGTTTTGAGACTCTCTGACCGCGGGTTCAATCCCGGCCGGGGTATGGTTTGTTTGCAATCGTGTCATTACGATTTCGTGAGTCGAGTCGAGTCAAAAGGAGGAAGTATGTGCAACAACCAATTCTTAAGTAAGTTAAATACTGAAGAGAGTCACTTCTAAAATAGCTCTGCTGCTGTAACTACAAACAGTTAGCCACATAGATCATACCAGGAAATAAGGAAGCAGGATAATCCTGACCCAACTGGACATGTTTAAAGCAACAGAACATTACAAAATATAGCCTTGGAATATTGAAAGAGCAAGCCACAACCTTGAACAAATTCCTTGCATCGATCTTCAATAAACAACTCGAGACAGGAAGTCTGTCAGGCACATGGAAGATGGTTAACATAATTCCAATATTCAAGAAGGGATACGGTCAGGAGGCATTTAACTATTGACCAGTATTCCTGACAACTGGTGTTCCTGACAACTAGTGTTCCTGACAACCATTACAAACAAGATGGGAAACAAGCCTCGAGATAATAACCTTCACAATATAGGCACAACAATGCACTAAAATGGGTAATGGAAATGGGTATCAGGAGTTTGGAACCTGAACAAAAAATTTACGAAATATTGTCGTAAATCAGAGAAATGGTATTGTGCATTCCTAGGTTGCCCCCCAAAAAAAGTTATTAACTGCGGAAGGATAACTCATGAAAGTTCCTCAGCGTTGCTTAGTTTTATCGGAGTCATTTGGTCCTCTTCACCACAGGTGTGACCCACTACAGTCTACTTACACACCACAGGTGTGACCCACGACAGTCTACTTACACACCACAGGTGTGACCCACGACAGTCTACTTACACCCAAGTAGCTACTTACTACTGGGTGCGCAAGGGTAGTGAGAGGCACTGCTACTTGAAGAAATAAAGATTATTATTATTATTAATTATTATTATTACTAAGATAGGAGCCACCGAAATAGCCTTCAAGGATCAGTACTTGACTCATAAAAAATAAAAATCTATATGTATTTTGCGGATTCTGCAAAATTTCTAGGTAAAAACGAAAGTATGTTAATGCAAATCTTTTAAGGATAAATCTGATAATTTGAGTTAACGGAATGATAGAAATTAAATTTCCCCATCCATCCAGATAATGGAAATGGGGAGAAGCGAAATCAGGCCACGTGAAGAATATAGTGACAAATTACTGAAAATATTAGAGAGAGAGAGAGAGATCTAAGAGTTACTATTAAAGAGAATTATATAATAGCTTTCATATATACGGACTGCAAAATACGAAAATGTTTTAACATACATTAAGCAAAAATTTCAGTACACACACACACACACACACACACACACACACACACACACACACACACACACACACACACACACACACACAAAAATATATATATATATATATATATATATATATATATATATATATATATATATATATATACATATATACTTTATAGACAGAATACATTGACAAATACACACACATGAATACATTGGTACAATATATCAAAGACTATGAATTCCCACCAGCTCCTCCGAAGCCGGACACGAACCCAGTATGCAGCAAGCATTTCCCCTCTATATGACCACACTGAGGTGCTGGAACATGAAAGTCACTGCCCTCGGTTCCCTGGTGGTGTCGATGAGTCTGGAACCCAGTTCTTTAAGGAAATGTGTGGCGTTTTTTCCCCATGATCCCAAGGTCTCTGATCCCACTGGGACAAATTGATACTGTTGGCTTATGTCCCTGTACTTGCTGATCTTGTACTCCTCCCTGTGGTCAGCAGCTCCTCCCTGTCGTCCGACACTGATGGATGTAGGTGTTAGCCAGCGTCGACACGCAGGTATCGTCCCATGCTAAGAGTTTGCCATTCTTCCAAGGACAGATAGTGATCCCGTCGGGGCGGTTTACTAGGTTGTGGGTATTGTTGGCTGCTAGTGATCGGGCCTCTCTCTCGGTTGGGCATCCAGCTGTAGCAAAGGTTCTCTTTATGATGTCGTTGACTTCAATGTGTCTTGCATGCCAGCCCTTGGTTTTGGAGCAGTAAGACCATATAGACCATATTGGTCGGCATGCGCATCGCCGCAAATACACGTATATTCTGCGTGAATTGGGCAGCAAGGCGCAGAGCCACTGCAGTACGGAGGGTCTTAGAAGTCTTAGGCTGGCAACCACTGTCCATCTTCAAGGGAGAGATTCAGTACACTAGCATGGTCTTAAGGAGGTAGTCATATTCCTTGAATTTTGGACTGCTGAAGGCTGGGGAGCATCTCAGGAAGTATGTAAGTTTTGGGATGGACAGGCACCTGGTGAGTAGGTAGAAGGCATCATGTGTATCAATGTCTTTCATCTTGCCTTCCATCGTCCTGAGGTCTGAGATTTTCTTTTCTCTCTCTCTCTCTCTCTCTCTCTCTCTCTCTCTCTCTATATATATATATATATATATATATTCTTTCATTCAACACACCGGCCGTATCCCACCGAGGCGGGGTAGCCCAAAAGGAAAAACGAAAGTTTCTCCTTTTACATTTAGTAATATATACAGGAGAAGAGGTTACTAGCCCCTTGCTCCCGGCATTTTAGTCGCCTCTTACAACACGCATGGCTTACGGAGGAAGAATTCTGTTCCACTTCCCCATGGAGATAAGAGGAAATAAACAAGAATAAGAACTAGAAAGAAAATAGAAGAAAACCCAGAGGGGTGTGTATATATGTGCTTGTACATGTATGTGTAGTGGGACCTAAGTGTAAGTAGAAGTAGCAAGACGTACCTGAAAACTTGCATGTTCATGAGACAGAAAAAAGGACACCAGCAATCCTACCATCATGTAAAACAATTACAGGCTTTCGTTTTACACTCACTTGGCAGGACGGTAGTACCTCCCTGGGCGGTTGCTGTCTACCAACCTACTACCTAGGATATATATATATATATATATATATATATATATATATACATATATATATATATATACATATATTAATAATTCTTGTTCTTATTACTTGTCCTTTTATATCCATGGGGAAGTGGAATAAGAATCTTTCCTCCGTAAGCCATGCGTGTTGTAAAAGTCAACTAAAATGCCGGGAACAATGGGCTAGTAACCCCTTTTCCTGTAATAATTACTAAAAAGAATAAGAAGAAGAAAATTGTCAAAATGGGAAGTCTGAATGTGAGTGGATGTTGTGCGAATGAAAAGAAAGAGATGATTGTGGATGTTATGAATGAGAAGAAGCTGGATGTCCTGGCTTTAAGTGAAACAAAGCTGAAGGGGGTTGGAGAGTTTCAGTGGAGAGGAATAAATGGGATTAGGTCAGGGGTTTCACATAGAGTTAGAGCTAAAGAAGGAGTAGCAATAATGTTGGAGGATAAGCTATGGCAGGAAAAGAGGGACTATAAATGTATTAATTCAAGGACTATGTGGAGTAAAATAAAGGTTGGATGTGAGAAGTGGGTTATAGTAAGCGTATATGCACCTGGGGAAGAGAGAAGTGTAGAGGAGAGAGAGAGATTTTGGGAAATGTTGAGTGAATGTGTGGGGAGTTTTGAACCAAGTGTGAGAGTACTCGTGCACTGGCCAGGGAGGTATACCATCTTTTAGGAGTGAAGAAGAGCAGGATGTGAGTGTGGGGGAGATGCGTGAGGCAATACGTAGAATGAAAGGGGGTAAAGCCGCTGGAACTGACGGGATTATGACAGGAATGTTAAAAGCAGGGGGGACATAGTGTTGGAGTGGTTGGTACTTTTGTTTAATAAATGTATGAAAGAGGGGAAGGTACCTAGGGATTGGCGGAGAGCGTGTATAGTCCCTTTATATAAAGGGAAGGGGGACAAAAAAGGTTGTAGAAATTATAGAGGAATAAGTTTACTGAGTATACCAGGAAAAGTGTACGGTAGGGTTATTATTGAAAGAATTAGAGGTAAGACAGAATGTAGAATTGCGGATGAGCAAGGAGGTTTTAGAGTGGGTAGGGGATGTGTAGATCAAGTTTTACATTGAAGCATATAAGTGAACAGTATTTAGATAAAGGTAGGGAAGTTTTTATTACATTTATGGATTTAGAAAAGGCATATGATAGAGTGGATAGAGGAGCAATGTGGCTGATGTTGCAAGTATATGGAATAGGTGGTAAGTTACTGAATGCTGTAAAGAGTTTTTATAAGGATAGTGAGGCTCAGGTTAGGGTGTGTAGAAGAGAGGGAGACTACTTCCCGGTAAAAGTAGGTCTTAGACAGGGATGTGTAATGTCACCATGGTTGTTTAATATATTTATAGATGGGGTTGTAAAAGAAGTAAATGCTAGGGTGTTCGGGAGAGGGGTGGGATTAAATTATGGGGAATCAAATACAAAATGGGAATTGACACAGTTACTTTTTGCTGATGATACTGTGCTTATGGGAGATTCTAAAGAAAAATTGCAAAGGTTAGTGGACGAATTTAGGAGTGTGTGTAAAGGTAGAAAGTTGAAAGTAAACATAGAAAAGAGTAAGGTGATGAGAGTATCCAATGATTTAGATAAAGAAAAATTAGATATCAAATTGGGGAGGAGAAGTATGGAAGAAGTGAATGTTTTCAGATATTTGGGAATTGACGTGTCGGCGGATGGATTTATGAAGGATGAGGTTAATCATAGAATTGATGAAGGAAAAAAGGTGAGTGGTGCATTGAGGTATATGTGGAGGCAAAAAAATGTTATCTATTGAGGCAAAGAAGGGAATGTATGAAAGTATAGTAGTACCAATACTCTTAAATAGATGTGAAGCTTGGGTTGTGAATGTAGCAGCGAGGAGGCGGTTGGAGACAGTGGAGATGTCCTGTCTAAGGGCAATGTGTGGTGTAAATATTATGCAGAAAATTCGGAGTGTGAAAATTAGGAGAAGGTGTGGAGTTAATAAAAGTATTAGTCAGAGGTCTGAAGAGGGTTTGTTGAGGTGGTTTGGTCATTTAGAGAGAATGGATCAAAGTAGAATGACATGGAGAGCGTATGAATCTGTAGGGGAAGGAAGGCGGGGTAGGGGTCGTCCTCGAAAAGGTTGGAGGAAGGGGGTAAAGGAGGTTTTGTGGGCGAGGGGCTTGGACTTCCAGCAAGCGTGCGTGAGCGTGTTAGATTGGAGTGAATGGAGACGAATGGTATTTGGGACCTGACGAGCTGTTGGAGTGTGAGCAGGGTAACATTTAGTGAAGGGATTCAGGGAAACCAGTTATTTTATATAGCCGGACTTGAGTCCTGGAAATGGAAAGTACAATGCCTGCACTTTAAAGGAGGGGTTTGATATATTGGCAGTTTGGAGGGATATATTGTGTATCTTTATACGTATATACTTCTAAACTGTTGTATTCTGAGCACCTCTGCAAAAACAGTGATTATGTGTGAGTGAGGTGAAAGTGTTGAATGATGATGAAAGTATTTTCTTTTTGGGGATTTTCTTTCTTTTTGGGTCACCCTGCCTCGGTGGGAGACGGCCGACTTGTTGAATATATATATATATATATATATATATATATATATATATATATATATATATATATATATATATATATATATATATATATATATATATATATATATATATACTAATTATGAAGAAAGACTGAAGTCACTAATGATCATGTAGGCTGTTAACAGGAAGAGAGGAGACATGGTAACCAGAAGAACAGAAGAACATGAAAGAATATATAAAGATTTCTTTGTAGGTGTATGCAGCGGGGAGAACAAGATACAGTTGCAAACAGAGAAAAAAATGTAGAGCCGAAGGAAAACTAAAATAAAATTTTTGGCCGAGTGGTTGACCAGTGGAATAATGTACAAGAGGAGGCAGCAAATGCTACAGCTACTGGAAACTGGAAGACAAAATATGATGCGCAATTCTTTTAGACGGGGAACATAATGAACACAACTCGATATACCACCATTCAGGGTTTGAAGCTGATCAGAAGAGGCATTGTCTAGTTATTACACAGGAAACAGTTCGTATCAAGAACGCAGGTAAGCAATTCCGAGGCTTGTAGTACCTGGCGATAATTTAAGTCTCAAATAGGCAATTACCAATGGGCAGCATTGAACTGTCTGTCTGCTGTCAGAAGATGGCTCCAGTATATTCCGTATACGTTCCCGGATTATCTGAATATATTGATGATTACAGCCGGTAAAGACAAGATAGGTGGCAGATATGACAGGATACCAGGAAAACAATTACCAGCAAGATTAATATGAAGCTGTTAGTGCACACAACTACATCTACATCCCCTTAATGTAACGACATGTTCCTTATACTGACCTACACATGTTCCTTACTGTGACCTATGCAACATGTTCCTTATACTAACCTACACATGTTCCTTATATTGACCAACACAACATGTTCCTTACACTAACCTACACATGTTTCTTGCACTGGCCTATGCAACATGTTACTTACACTACACTGACCTACACATGTTCCTTACATTGACTTATGCAACATGTTGCTGACACTGACCTATGTAACATGTTCCTTGCACTGACCTACACATGTTACTTACAATGATCTACACAACATGTTACTTACACTGACCTACACAACATGTTACTTACACTGACCTACACAACATGGTACTTACACTGACCTACACAACATATTACTTACACTGACCTACACAACATGTTACTTACACTGACCTACACAACATGTTACTTACACTGACCTACACAACATGTTACTTACACTGACCTACACAATATGTTCCTTACACTGACCTACACAACATGGTACGTACACTGACCTACACAACATGTTACTTACACTGACCTACACAACATGGTACTTACACTGACCTACACAATATGTTCCTTACACTGACCTACACAACATGGTACGTACACTGACCTACACAACATGTTCCTTACACTGACCTACACAACATGGTACTTACACTGACCTACACAACATGTTACTTACACTGACCTACACAACATGGTACTTACACTGATCTACACAACATGTTACTTACACTGACCTACACAACATGGTACTTACACTGATCTACACAACATGTTACTTACACTGACCTACACAACATGGTACTTACACTGACCTACACAACATGTTACTTACACTGATCTACACAACATGTTACTTACACTGACCTACACAACATGTTACTTACACTGACCTACACAACATGTTACTTACACGGACCTACACAACATATTACTTACACTGACCTACACAACATGGTACTTACACTGACCTACACAACATGGTACTTACACTGACCTACACAACATGGTACTTACACGGACCTACACAACATATTACTTACACTGACCTACACAACATGGTACTTACACTGACCTACACAACATGGTACTTACACTGACCTACACAACATGGTACTTACACTGATCTACACAACATGTTACTTACACTGACCTACACAACATGTTACTTACACTGACCTACACAACATGTTACTTACACTGATCTACACAACATGGTACTTACACTGACCTACACAACATGTTACTTACACTGACCTACACATGTTACTTACACTGACCTACACAACATGTTACTTACACTGACCTACACAACATGTTACTTACACTGACCTACACAACATGTTACTTACACTGACCTACACAACATGTTACTTACACTGAACTACACAACATGTTACTTACACTGATCTACACAACATGTTACTTACACTGACCTACACAACATGTTACTTACACTGACCTACACAACATGTTACTTACACTGACCTACACAACATGTTACTTACACTGACCTACACAACATGTTACTTACACTGACCTACACATGTTACTTACACTGATCTACACAACATGTTACTTACACTGACCTACACAACATGTTACTTACACTGACCTACACAACATGTTACTTACACTGACCTACACAACATGTTACTTACACTGACCTACACAACATGTTACTTACACTGACCTACACAACATGTTACTTACACTGACCTACACAACATGTTACTTACACTGACCTACACATGTTACTTACACTGATCTACACAACATGTTACTTACACTGACCTACACAACATGTTACTTACACTGACCTACACAACATGTTACTTACACTGACCTACACAACATGTTACTTACACTGACCTACACAACATGTTACTTACACTGACCTACACAACATGTTACTTACACTGACCTACACAACATGTTACTTACACTGACCTACACATGTTACTTACACTGATCTACACAACATGTTACTTACACTGACCTACACAACATGTTACTTACACTGACCTACACAACATGTTACTTACACTGACCTACACATGTTACTTACACTGACCTACACAACATGTTACTTACACTGACCTACACAACATGTTACTTACACTGATCTACACAACATGTTACTTACACTGACCTACACAACATGTTACTTACACTGACCTACACAACATGTTACTTACACTGACCTACACAACATGTTACTTACACTGACCTACACAACATGTTACTTACACTGACCTACACAACATGTTACTTACACTGACCTACACAACATGTTACTTACACTGACCTACACAACATGTTACTTACTCTGACCTACACAACATGTTACTTACACTGACCTACACAACATGTTACTTACACTGACCTACACAACATGTTACTTACACTGACCTACACAACATGGTACTTACACTGACCTACACAACATATTACTTACACTGATCTACACAACATGGTACTTACACTGACCTACACAACATGGTACTTTCACTGACCTACACATGTTACTTACACTGACCTACACAACATGTTACTTACACTGACCTACACAACATGTTACTTACACTGACCTACACAACATGTTACTTACACTGACCTACACAACATGTTACTTACACTGACCTACACAACATGTTACTTACACTGACCTACACAACATGTTACTTACACTGATCTACACAACATGTTACTTACACTGACCTACACAACATGTTACTTACACTGACCTACACAACATGTTACTTACACTGACCTACACAACATGTTACTTACACTGACCTACACAACATGTTACTTACACTGACCTACACAACATGTTACTTACACTGACCTACACAACATGTTACTTACACTGACCTACACAACATGTTACTTACTCTGACCTACACAACATGTTACTTACACTGACCTACACAACATGTTACTTACACTGACCTACACAACATGTTACTTACACTGACCTACACAACATGGTACTTACACTGACCTACACAACATATTACTTACACTGATCTACACAACATGGTACTTACACTGACCTACACAACATGGTACTTTCACTGACCTACACATGTTACTTACACTGACCTACACAACATGTTACTTACACTGACCTACACAACATGTTACTTACACTGACCTACACAACATGGTACTTACACTAACCTACACAACATGTTACTTACACTGACCTACACAAAATGTTACTTATACTGACCTACACAACATGTTACTTACACTGACCTACACAACATGTTACTTACACTGACCTACACAACATGTTACTTACACTGACCTACACAACATGTTACTTACACTGACCTACACAACATGTTACTTACACTGACCTACACAATATGTTACTTATACTGACCTACACTTTACTTTTGTTATACCTTTGATGAGTTTCGAGAGTTTTTCTACTTTCAGAATCCTGATCAACCAGGCTGTTGCTTCTAGCTGCCCACTTATGCAGCACAGCCTGGTTGATCTGTCAACAGTGAAGATCCTTGTCCTGTTTCCTCTTGAAGATTTCTACATTTGTACCAGCAGCGTTTTTGATATCTTCTGATAACATATTGGATAGTCTGGGGCCACGGATGTTGTTGCAGTGTTCTCTTTTTGTGCCCACAGCGCTCCTGCTTTTCACTGGGTTTATTTTGCAATTCCTCCCATATTTCCAGTGTGTACATATTTAGGACTTTAGGGCGTTCCCAGTAATTTAAATGTTTTACTAACTCAGTGCAGGCCGTAAATGACCTCTATCTGTTGCAGTTCTGATATCTCCCCTGCCCTGAACGAGGCGGTCAGCACTGAACAATATTCCAAACAAGCGATCACAAGCTGTTTGAAAAGTGCCACAATTGGCACTATTTTCCTTGTTTTGAAAGTTCTCATTATCCACCCTGTCATCTTCCTGGCTGTAATGACATTTGCCTTATTGCGTTCTTTTAGAGAAAAGTCAGCCGACATAATTACTCCCAGGTCTTTCACGCGTTCCTTTCGCTCTATTTGACGATCCTCTTGAGCTGTGTATACAGTGTCTTTTTTGAGTTCTTCATTCTTTCCATATCTAAACAGCTGGAACTTATATCTTCCTGCAGTTTTTCAGTGTTTTCTACCGAGGCGACTTTCGTGATTATTTTAATATAATCTGCAAATGATACAAAACTGTGACAGCTGATAGTGGATTTTGTTCTGTTTATTACTGAGCTCTTTGTTAGAAACTTGAAAATCTATCTTCCTACCTTCCCCATTATGCCTATGGCCATCATTTTGTGTGCAGTTACCCCATGATCGCATTTGTATCATTTATATCATATCTGTGTTTCATAATTCTGTCAAAGTGGTTTAGTAACTGCGACAAGCAAGATCTTCCAGTTCTAAAACCGTGATAGTTTGGGCTGTGTAGATTATGCTGTACTTTAAAGTTTGTAATTTGGCATCTCATCACTCTTTTGAAAGACTTTTGTGATGTGGGAAGTTAGGGTTACTGGTCTGTAATTTATAACTAGTGTTCTTCTACTTCGTTTATAAGAAGGAGCTATGTCTGTACTCTAGATCTAGGACTCGTGCTAGTAGTACTTTGTGTTTTATTTTATAAAAACGAAATTCCATGAATATGATCCAACTGGCATTACTAGCAATGCTAGTTGGGCAGCGCGGCCTTCACACGGAAGGAAAAAAGTTTCTGCATTCTCCACCCTGCTTTCATTTAGTGAATTGCTGAACATTAACCTATATTGGTCTTTTAGAATTTCACTCTGTTCATCGTCCGTATACGAGCCTCCTGTTATTAATGTTATTAAGGTAGTTTTTAGATTGAATTCTATGTTTAGAATTATTTGGGGGTTTCTTGCAATATCATAGACGGCTTTTTGTTCTCTTTGTGCTTTTTTCCGGTACGCCAGCTTAAGTTTGGTTATTTCTCTGTGATCTCCTGGCTACTAAGACTATCTTTCCCTCGTTGTAACCCTTTTTCTTCTTCTGTACAATCTTCTACGCTCTCTTGCAATATCTGATCTTAGTTTCCTCAATGGTACATATTAAGTACAGACCTTGTATGCTTCTGTGTTCATCTTCTCCAGGCACCGGTGATTTAGGATGCTCATGACTATTTCCCAGGATGTCTCATAGTTTTTTTGTAAACTTTGTCCCTGTCAATTCTGTGGTTGTTGAAGTTAAATTTTCTGAACATCCCTCCTAGTGCATTATTGCTGGAGTTTCCCCATCACTGAGTTTATACTTCTATGATGTGTTAGTCAGAGTATATTGTTTTGTGATTGTTATGTCTCTGACTAGTTTCTTGTTGTTTGTGAAGATTAACTGCACTGCATTTTCATTTCTAGTGAAATCAGTTACATGTTGGTTCAATGCATACCTTTCACAAAGCCTCATTAGTTCCCTGGTGTGTACCTATTGAGCCACAGTGCTTCCAGGAACTACTTCTGGCGCAATGTTGGGACGAGCCATCTTCCTCCTTACACTGACCAACACAACATATCCTTTATACTGACCAACACAACATATCCCTTACACTGACCAACACAACATATTCCTTACACTGATCAACACAACATATTCCTTACACTGACCAACACAACATATCCTTTATACTGACCAACACAACATATCCCTTACACTGACCAACACAACATATTCCTTACACTGATCAACACAACATATTCCTTACACTGACCAACACAACATATCCTTTATACTGACCAACACAACATATCCCTTACACTGACCAACACAACATATTCCTTACACTGATCAACACAACATATTCCTTACACTGACCAACACAACATATCCTTTATACTGACCAACACAACATATCCCTTACACTGACCAACACAACATATTCCTTACACTGATCAACACAACATATTCCTTACACTGACCAACACAACATATCCTTTATACTGACCAACACAACATATCCCTTACACTGACCAACACAACATATTCCTTACACTGATCAACACAACATATTCCTTACACTGACCAACACAACATGTCCCTTATACTGACCAACACAACATGTCCCTTATACTGACCAACACAACATATTCCTTACACTGACCAACACAACATATTCCTTACACTGACCAACACAACATATCCCTTACACTGACCAACACAACATATTCCTTACACTGATCAACACAACATATTCCTTACACTGACCAACACAACATATTCCTTACACTGACCAACACAACATATTCCTTACACTGATCAACACAACATATTCCTTACACTGACCTACACAACATGTCCCTTACACTGACCAACACAACATATTCCTTACACTGACCAACACAACATATTCCTTACACTGACCTACACAACATGTCCCTTACACTGACCAACACAACATATTCCTTACACTGACCAACACAACATATTCCTTACACTGACCTACACAACATGTCCCTTACACTGACCAACACAACATGTCCCTTACACTGACCAACACAACATATTCCTTACACTGACCAACACAACATGTCCCTTACACTGACCAACACAACATATTCCTTACACTGACCAACACAACATATTCCTTACACTGACCAACACAACATATTCCTTACACTGACCAACACAACATGTCCCTTACACTGACCAACACAACATATTCCTTACACTGACCAACACAACATATTCCTTATACTGACCAACACAACATATTCCTTATACTGACCAACACAACATATTCCTTACACTAACCAACACAACATATTCCTTACACTGACCAACACAACATATTCCTTACACTGACCAACACAACATGTCTCTTACACTGACCAACACAACATATTCCTTACACTGACCAACACAACATGTCCCTTACACTGACCAACACAACATATTCCTTATACTGACCAACACAACATATTCCTTACACTAACCAACACAACATATTCCTTACACTGACCAACACAACATATTCCTTACACTGACCAACACAACATGTCTCTTACACTGACCAACACAACATATTCCTTACACTGACCAACACAACATATTCCTTACACTGACCAACACAACATGTCTCTTACACTGACCAACACAACATATTCCTTACACTGACCAACACAACATATTCCTTACACTGACCAACACAACATGTCTCTTACACTGACCAACACAACATATTCCTTACACTGACCAACACAACATGTCTCTTACACTGACCAACACAACATATTCCTTACACTGACCAACACAACATGTCTCTTACACTGACCAACACATGTCTCTTACACTGACCAACACAACATATTCCTTACACTGACCAACACAACATATTCCTTACACTGACCAACACAACATGTCCCTTACACTGACCAACACAACATATTCCTTACACTGACCAACACAACATATTCCTTACACTGACCAACACAACATATTCCTTACACTGACCAACACAACATATTCCTTACACTGACCAACACAACATGTCTCTTACACTGACCAACACAACATATTCCTTACACTGACCAACACAACATGTCTCTTACACTGACCAACACATGTCTCTTACACTGACCAACACAACATATTCCTTACACTGACCAACACAACATATTCCTTACACTGACCAACACAACATATTCCTTACACTGACCAACACAACATGTCTCTTACACTGACCAACACAACATATTCCTTACACTGACCAACACAACATGTCTCTTACACTGACCAACACAACATATTCCTTACACTGACCAACACAACATATTCCTTACACTGACCAACACAACATATTCCTTACACTGACCAACACAACATATTCCTTACACTGACCAACACAACATGTCCCTTACACTGACCAACACAACATATTCCTTACACTGACCAACACAACATATTCCTTACACTGACCAACACAACATGTCCCTTACACTGACCTACACAACATATTCCTTACACTGACCAACACAACATATTCCTTACACTGACCTACACAACATATTCCTTACACTGACCAACACAACATATTCCTTACACTGACCAACACAACATATTCCTTACACTGACCTACACAACATATTCCTTACACTGACCAACACAACATATTCCTTACACTGACCTACACAACATATTCCTTACACTGACCAACACAACATATTCCTTACACTGACCAACACAACATGTCTCTTACACTGACCTACACAACATATTCCTTACACTGAAAACACAACATATTTCTTACACTGACCTACACAACATATTCCTTACACTGACCAACACAACATATTTCTTACACTGACCAACACAACATGTCTCTTACACTGACCAACACAACATGTCTCTTACACTGACCTACACAACATATTTCTTACACTGACCAACACAACATGTCTCTTACACTGACCAACACAACATATTTCTTACACTGACCAACACAACATGTCTCTTACACTGACCAACACAACATATTTCTTACACTGACCAACACAACATATTTCTTACACTGACCAACACAACATGTCTCTTACACTGACCAACACAACATGTCTCTTACACTGACCAACACAACATATTTCTTACACTGACCAACACAACATATTTCTTACACTGACCAACACAACATGTCTCTTACACTGACCAACACAACATATTCCTTACACTGACCAACACAACATGTCCCTTACACTGACCAACACAACATATTCCTTACACTGACCAACACAACATATTCCTTACACTGACCAACACAACATATTCCTTACACTGACCAACACAACATATTTCTTACACTGACCAACACAACATATTCCTTACACTGACCAACACAACATGTCTCTTACACTGACCAACACAACATATTCCTTACACTGACCAACACAACATATTCCTTACACTGACCAACACAACATGTCTCTTACACTGACCAACACAACATATTCCTTACACTGACCAACACAACATATTCCTTACACTGACCAACACAACATGTCTCTTACACTGACCAACACAACATATTTCTTACACTGACCAACACAACATATTCCTTACACTGACCAACACAACATGTCTCTTACACTGACCAACACAACATATTCCTTACACTGACCAACACAACATGTCCCTTACACTGACCAACACAACATGTCTCTTACACTGACCAACACAACATGTCTCTTACACTGACCAACACAACATGTCTCTTACACTGACCAACACAACATGTCTCTTACACTGACCAACACAACATATTCCTTACACTGACCAACACAACATGTCCCTTACACTGACCAACACAACATGTCTCTTACACTGACCAACACAACATGTCTCTTACACTGACCAACACAACATATTCCTTACACTGACCTACACAACATGTCCCTTACACTGACCAACACAACATGTCCCTTACACTGACCAACACAACATATTCCTTACACTGACCAACACAACATGTCCCTTACACTGACCAACACAACATATTCCTTACACTGACCAACACAACATGTCCCTTACACTGACCAACACAACATATTTCTTACACTGACCAACACAACATATTTCTTACACTGACCAACACAACATATTCCTTACACTGACCAACACAACATGTCCCTTACACTGACCAACACAACATATTCCTTACACTGACCAACACAACATATTCCTTATACTGACCAACACAACATATTCCTTACACTGACCAACACAACATATTCCTTACACTGACCAACACAACATATTCCTTACACTGACCAACACAACATATTTCTTACACTGACCAACACAACATGTCCCTTACACTGACCTACACAACATGTCCCTTACACTGACCTACACAAATAAATAACAAAAAGGCACAATACCGTGACTGGAACGATACACAAATAACCCGCACATAAAAGAGAGAAGCTTACGACGACGTTTCGGTCCGACTTGGACCATTGACAAAGTCACACTAACAGAGGTACGAACGAACGAACGAAAGTTCAGGTAAGATCCCAAATGGGATGAGCGGGGAAGACGGGACAGACGAAGAATTGTGCTGGAGAGGAGTGTTCTTAGTTGTAGAAATAGAGCCAGGGCTTAACCCAGCAGCTAAGTCGATCGTGGGACAGACATTGAGAACACACATAGCAGGCTCTTCTGTTGCGACTCCGGTGGGTGAGTGGGGAAGTGTGGACAGACGATGAACAGTCGTGAGAGGAAGGTCTTGAGTTGTAGATGAAAGAGCCAGGGCTAAACCCAGCTGCGTGGCACTGCGAGGCAGTGTAGAGAGGGCATGTTGAGGACATAGAGGAGAGAGCAGACTGCAGACAGTGCTCGCCGACTGATATGCTTCAGGCTGAGGTGAAGAGCTGGTTTGGACGTCAGGTGTTGGGAAGGGTGTTGTGTGTTTGGCTACACTTCGCTGGTGATGGAGCCACTCTTGAGTCTTTTGAAGTCTCTCTTGGACATGTGGAATAGTTGCATTCTGAGGTTGGAACAGTTCAGATTCGTCACGAGGTAAGATAGTGCGTTTTCAAAAGGAATTTGGTGAGGTTTGGTGCAGGTGTACTTAACAGCTCCTTCTTTCATTAAGTGGAGCATATCAGCTGCGCTCATTTCGGTTGGGAGGTTGGGGGTGGTGTAGAAGGTTAGAGACCCATTAAAGGCTTGGCTTAGGTAACGGTTGCCTGTGGTTTCTTCTTCGACTACTACTTCGTCGTTGTCCGAGGGTTGTTCATAATGTTCTGCTGACCTACACAACATGTCCCTTACACTGACCAACACAACATATTCCTTACACTGACCTACACAACATATTCCTTACACTGACCTACACAACATGTCCCTTACACTGACCAACACAACATATTCCTTACACTGACCTACACAACATGTCCCTTACACTGACCAACACAACATATTCCTTACACTGACCTACACAACATGTCCCTTACACTGACCAACACAACATATTCCTTACACTGGCCTACACAACATGTCCATTACACTGACCTACACAACATGTCCCTTACACTGACCTACACAACATATTCCTTACACTGACCTACACAACATATTCCTTACACTGACCTACACAACATGTCCCTTACACTGACCTACACAACATATTCCTTACACTGACCTACACAACATGTCCCTTACACTGACCTACACAACATGTCCCTTACACTGACCTACACAACATGTCCCTTACACTGACCTACACAACATGTCCCTTACACTGACCTACACAACATATTCCTTACACTGACCAACACAACATATTCCTTACACTGACCTACACAACATGTCCCTTACACTGACCTACACAACATGTCCCTTACACTGACCTACACAACATGTCCCTTACACTGACCAACACAACATATTCCTTACACTGACCTACACAACATGTCCCTTACACTGACCTACACAACGACATCTGGCTGTCTAGGATTTATATCTTTCACTGATATTCTACAATAATTTACATTAACGACCGATTTAGAAAACAGACTTATCTCTAAGCTCTTAATTTAAAAAGATATCCTAAAGAAGGTTATCTTAGACTCCCTTGTCTAACGGAAAAAAGTAACTCAACGAAGTTATCTTAGTTTATCTTATCCATAGTCTAGAAAAGATTTTATTAGAATTATTAACGTAGAGGGTTAGTAACCCAGGATAATCCAATAAAACAACTCTGGTTTATTTCAATCGAGGGGCGCTTATCATCCCCAAGGACGCCAACACCTGGGTACCTACTTACTGCCAGGTGAACACGGACAGCAGGTGTAAGCAGGTATATAATGACGGAAGCTGGCAAGTGATGGAAGATTATCACCCACAGTGGCGCTGTATAACCCACATTGTTGCTGTATAACCCACAATGGTGCTGTATCATTCACGGTGGTGTTGTATCACCCACATTGGTGCTGTATAACGAACAGTGGTGCTGTATCTCACCCACATTGTTGCTGTATAACCCACAGTGGTGCTGTATCACCCACAATAGTGCCGTATAACCCACAGTGGTGCTGTATCATCCACAGTGGTGCTGTATCACCCACATTGATGCAGTATAAACCACAGTGGTGCTGTATCAACCACAGTGGTGCTGTATCACCCACATTGGTGCTGTATAACCCACAGTGGTGCTCTATCATCCACAGTGGTGCTGTATCACCCACATTGGTGCTGTATAACCCACAGTGGTGCTGCATCACCCACAGTGGTGCTGCATCACTCACAGTGGCGCTGCATCACCCACAGTGGTGCTGCATCACTCACAGTGGCGCTGCATCACCCACAGTGGTGCTGCATCACCCACAGTGGTGCTGCATCACCCACAGTGATGCTGCATCACTCACAGTGGCGCTGCATCACCCACAGTGGTGCTGCATTACCCACAGTGGTGCTGCATTACCCACAGTGGTGCTGCATCACCCACAGTGGTGCTGCATCACCCACAGTGGTGCTGCATCACTCACAGTGGTGCTGCATCACTCACAGTGGTGCTGCATCACCCACAGTGGTGCTGCATCACCCACAGTGGTGCTGCATCACTCACAGTGGTGCTGCATCACTCACAGTGGTGCTGCATCACTCACAGTGGTGCTGCATCACTCACAGTGGTGCTGCATCACTCACAGTGGTGCTGCATCACTCACAGTGGTGCTGCATCACCCACAGTGGTGCTGCATCACTCACAGTGGCGCTGCATCACCCACAGTGGTGCTGCATTACCCACAGTGGTGCTGCATCACCCACAGTGGTGCTGCATCACCCACAGTGGTGCTGCATCACTCACAGTGGTGCTGCATCACCCACAGTGGTGCTGCATCACCCACAGTGGTGCTGCATCACTCACAGTGGTGCTGCATCACTCACAGTGGTGCTGCATCACTCACAGTGGTGCTGCATCACTCACAGTGGTGCTGCATCACTCACAGTGGTGCTGCATCACTCACAGTGGTGCTGCATCACCCACAGTGGTGCTGCATCACCCACAGTGGTGCTGCATCACTCACAGTGGTGCTGCATCACTCACAGTGGTGCTGCATCACTCACAGTGGTGCTGCATCACTCACAGTGGTGCTGCATCACTCACAGTGGTGCTGCATCACTCACAGTGGTGCTGCATCACTCACAGTGGTGCTGCATCACTCACAGTGGTGCTGCATCTCCCACAGTGGTGCTGCATCACTCACAGTGGTGCTGCATCACTCACAGTGGTGCTGCATCACTCACAGTGGTGCTGCATCACTCACAGTGGTGCTGCATCACCCACAGTGGTGCTGCATCACCCACAGTGGTGCTGCATCACCCACAGTGATGCTGCATCACTCACAGTGGCGCTGCATCACCCACAGTGGTGCTGCATTACCCACAGTGGTGCTGCATTACCCACAGTGGTGCTGCATCACCCACAGTGGTGCTGCATCACCCACAGTGGTGCTGCATCACTCACAGTGGTGCTGCATCACCCACAGTGGTGCTGCATCACCCACAGTGGTGCTGCATCACTCACAGTGGTGCTGCATCACTCACAGTGGTGCTGCATCACTCACAGTGGTGCTGCATCACTCACAGTGGTGCTGCATCACTCACAGTGGTGCTGCATCACTCACAGTGGTGCTGCATCACCCACAGTGGTGCTGCATCACCCACAGTGGTGCTGCATCACTCACAGTGGTGCTGCATCACTCACAGTGGTGCTGCATCACTCACAGTGGTGCTGCATCACTCACAGTGGTGCTGCATCACTCACAGTGGTGCTGCATCACTCACAGTGGTGCTGCATCACCCACAGTGGTGCTGCATCACCCACAGTGGTGCTGCATCACTCACAGTGGTGCTGCATCACTCACAGTGGTGCTGCATCACTCACAGTGGTGCTGCATCACTCACAGTGGTGCTGCATCACTCACAGTGGTGCTGCATCACTCACAGTGGTGCTGCATCACTCACAGTGGTGCTGCATCTCCCACAGTGGTGCTGCATCACTCACAGTGGTGCTGCATCACTCACAGTGGTGCTGCATCACTCACAGTGGTGCTGCATCACTCACAGTGGTGCTGCATCACCCACAGTGGTGCTGCATCACTCACAGTGGTGCTGCATCACTCACAGTGGTGCTGCATCACTCACAGTGGTGCTGCATCACTCACAGTGGTGCTGCATCACTCACAGTGGTGCTGCATCACTCACAGTGGTGCTGCATCACTCACAGTGGTGCTGCATCACTCACAGTGGTGCTGCATCTCCCACAGTGGTGCTGCATCACTCACAGTGGTGCTGCATCACCCACAGTGGTGCTGCATCACTCACAGTGGTGCTGCATCACCCACAGTGGTGCTGCATCACCCACAGTGGTGCTGCATCACCCACAGTGGTGCTGCATCACCCACAGGGGATGAAACCAAATCAAATGAACTTCATCATTCCCCCCGGGACTTCAACTTGTGTAATGAATAACCAGATGTAAGGAAATACGACCAATGTCTACATCCGTCCCAGGCTGGAACCCGGGGCCTGCGATTATGAGCCGAGGGCGCCACTATAAGGGAATAAGGAGCATAAGAGAAAATTACCAGTAGACCCCTGGCTGCCTTCAAGAGGGAACCGGACAGATACCTGAAATCAGTATCCAACCAGCCGGGTTGTGGTTCGTACGTTGGACTACGTGCGGCCAGCAGTAACAGCCTGGTAGATCAGGCCCTGATCCACCGGGAGGCCTGGTGAAGGACTGTGTTGCAGAGGTCTGAGCAAGGCTAAGACCTCTGCAACACAACTGTCCTCAAAGATTTGTTAACTTATACCACGAATTAAGGAAAGATCCTGGACTTAACTTTGTGAAGTAAATACGAGAGTAATTATAGACAAGGTAGATTAAAGTGGAAAAATTAAAAATTATTAGAAGACGATGGAACTTACGTGTCTCTCAAACTCGACGAAGAAAAACTGATTTCGATTTTTTTTTTTTTAAATTTTCAGTTTGATAAAACTGGCAACGTAACTGTCAGACTGGCACCCGCACTGCCCGTAATTAAGGCAAAAAAATACTTCCAGTTGGTATACAAAAATAAAAGCCAGTTTGGGTGTGATGTGTGTGTGTGGCCGGATTCCCTTGGGGGTGAGGGGAGGGGAGAGGGGGAGAGCAAGAGGGAGAGGGGAAGGGAGGACAGGGTTAAGATGAAGGGGGTGAAGAGGTGAGAGGGAAGGGATGAGGGGAAGGAGAAAGGGGGAAGTGGTGAGGGGATGAGGGGAAGGATGGGGGAATGGGGTGAGAGGGATGGTGTAAAGGGGGAAGGGAGTGAGGGGATGGAGTGTGGGGGAAGGGGTGAGGGGATGGGGTGAGGGGGTAGGGGGTGACAGGATGGTGTGAGGGGGAGGGGGTGAGGGGCTAGAGTGAGGGGGGAAGGGGTGACGGGATGAAGTGAGGGGATGGAGTGAGGGGAAAGGGGGGTAGAGGGAATGCTTACAGCATCCGGTGATCTCATCCTGGCACTGTCACCCGTGTGTTTATATGTACTCACCTAATTATGGCTGCAGGGGTCGACTCATATCTCCTGGACCCCCTGTGTGCGTGCGTGTGTGTGTGTGTGTGTGTGTGTGTGTGTGTGTGTGTGTGTGTGTGTGTGTGTGTGTGTGTGGGTGTGTGTGTGTGTGTGTGTGTAAGTGTGTGTGTGAAATTGAGACGCATGTGCAACATCTGGGTATCTTCATTGTAGACGTTTCGCCATCCAGTGGCTTCATCAATTTGTATTGATAAAGTCACTGGATGGCGAAACGTCTACAATAAAGATACCCAGATGTTGCACATGTGTCTCAATTTCATCTTGTCGGTATTGTATACCATTCTTGTACAAGTGTGTGTCCCGTCACCCGTACTCACATATACGTACTCACCTAGGTGTAGTTGCAGGGGTCGACTCTCAGCTCTTGGCCCCTCCTCTTCGGCCGTACGTGTGTGTGTGTGTGACCTGTCACAGTGTAACCTGTTACAGTGACCCGTTACAGTATGACCTGTCACAGTGTAACCCGTTACAGTGACCCGCCACCGTAATCTTTTTACCTCTGTGGCGCAACATAATTTCTGCTCTGTTTTCCTCCTGATTACTGAACGTCACTAGCTGTGAACACCAGCTGTGAACGTCACTGTGTTCACCAGCTGTGAACGTCACTGTGTTCACCAGCTGTGAACGTCACTAGCTGTGAACACCAGCTGTGAACGTCACTAGCTGTGAACACCAGCTGTGAACGTCACTAGCTGTGAACACCAGCTGTGAACGTCACTAGCTGTGAACACCAGCTGTGAACGTCACTAGCTGTGAACACCAGCTATGAACGCCACTGTGTTCACCAGCTGTGAACGTCACTAGCTGTGAACACCAGCTGTGAACGCCACTGTGTTCACCAGCTGTGAACGTCACTAGCTGTGAACACCAGCTGTGAACGTCACTAGCTGTGAACACCAGCTGTGAACGTCACTACCTGTGAACACGAGCTATGAACGCCACTAGTTTCGAACGTGTGGACTGTAAACGCCACGAGTTGTGAACGTATGAACTCCACGAACTGTGAACGTGTAAACGCCAATATGAAAGCCACCGAATGTGTGAATGCCACTAGCTATGAACGCCACTGTCAACGCCACTAATCCAAAACAAACGAAGCTTACCTTGACGTCATGAATCAGCGCGAGTGAGACCAGACTCGGTGAAACACCTGAAGCAGAGTAAACAAGACCACTTCAGTGAGGCGACGATCACTGCTCTGTTAAATCCTTGTAGCCACTGTTATCCGCCTTCAGCAAGGTGCAAGACGTCACTGCTTTATACAGTACAGGACTGTTGTCTTTATTCACCAGCTGAGTTCATTACCTTTGTAAATTGTGAGTTCATTACCTTTGTAAATTGTGAGTTCATTGCCTCTGTGGCTTGCTCAGCTATCAAAACTTTGAGGCCCAGTCCCTGGACCCATTATGTACCTCTGTAATCTTTTGACTACCGCCCACAGGATGGGTATGGGGTGCATAATAAACATATTAAACTAAACTTTATACAGTACAGGACTGTTGTCTTTATTCAAAAATATTGCCACAGTTGAAATGAATAAAATTACGAAACCTGAGGAGGAGAAATTTTCCCCTGTCACAGTTACATACTGTCTCAGTTACATACTGTCTCAGTTACATACTGTCTCAGTTACATACTGTCTCAGTTACTGTCTCAGTTACATACTGTTTCAGTTACATACTGTCTCAGTTACATACTGTCTCAGTTACATACTGTCTCAGTTACATACTGTCTCAGTTACATACTGTCTCAGTTACATACTGTCTCAGTTACTGTCTCAGTTACATACTGTTTCAGTTACATACTGTCTCAGTTACATACTGCCTCAGTTACATACTGTCTCAGTTACATACTGTCTCAGTTACATACTGTCTCAGTTACATACTGTCTCAGTTACATACTGTCTCAGTTACTGTCTCAGTTACATACTGTCTCAGTTACATACTGTCTCAGTTACATACTGTCTCAGTTACATACTGTCTCAGTTACATACTGTCTCAGTTACATACTGTCTCAGTTACATACTGTCTCAGTTACATACTGTCTCAGTTACATACTGTCTCAGTTACATACTGCCTCAGTTACATACTGTCTCAGTTACATACTGTCTCAGTTACATACTGCCTCAGTTACATACTGCCTCACTGCTTCCACTACACTGCCTCACTGCTTCCACTACATACTGCCTCACTGCTTCCACTACACTGCCTCACTGCTTCCACTACACTGCCTCACTGCTTCCACTACACTGCCTCACTGCTTCCACTACACACTGCCTCACTGCTTCCACTACACACTGCCTCACTGCTTCCACTACACACTGCCTCACTGCTTCCACTACACACTGCCTCACTGCTTCCACTACACACTGCCTCACTGCTTCCACTACACTGCCTCACTGCTTCCACTACACTGCCTCACTGCTTCCACTACACTGCCTCACTGCTTCCACTACACACTGCCTCACTGCTTCCACTACATACTGCCTCACTGCTTCCACTACACACTGCCTCACTGCTTCCACTACATACTGCCTCACTGCTTCCACTACACACTGCCTCACTGCTTCCACTACATACTGCCTCACTGCTTCCACTACACACTGCCTCACTGCTTCCACTACATACTGCCTCACTGCTTCCACTACACACTGCCTCACTGCTTCCACTACACTGCCTCACTGCTTCCACTACACTGCCTCACTGCTTCCACTACACACTGCCTCACTGCTTCCACTACACTGCCTCACTGCTTCCACTACACTGCCTCACTGCTTCCACTACACTGCCTCACTGCTTCCACTACACACTGCCTCACTGCTTCCACTACATACTGCCTCACTGCTTCCACTACACACTGCCTCACTGCTTCCACTACACTGCCTCACTGCTTCCACTATACTGCCTCACTGCTTCCACTACATACTGCCTCACTGCTTCCACTGCACACTGCCTCCACTACACACTGCCTCACTGCTTCCACTACACACTGCCTCACTGCTTCCACTACACACTGCCTCACTGCTTCCACTACACACTGCCTCACTGCTTCCACTACACACTGCCTCACTCCTACCTTAACATATTGCACCATCCTCACCCAAAACAGTTTCAGCGTCTTTTCTGTTCGTGATATAAGCACCGTCACTGTACACACACACCGTCACTGTACACACACACCGTCACTGTACACCACACACACCGTCACTGTACACACACACCGTCACTGTACACCACACACACCGTCACTGTACACCACACACCGTCACTGTACACACACCGTCACTGTACACACACCGTCACTGTACACACACCGTCACTGCACACCACACACACCGTCACTGTACACCACACACACCGTCACTAAATCCACATACACCGTCACTGTACACCACACACACACCGTCACTGTACACTCACCGTCACTGTACACCACACACACCGTCACTGTACACCACACACACCGTCACTGTACATCACATACACCGTCACTGTATACCACACACACCGTCACTGTACACACATATCGTCACTGTACACCCACACGCACCCTCACTGTACACCCACACACACCGTCACTGTACACACACCGTCACTGCACACCACACACACCGTCACTGTACACCACACACACCGTCACTGCACACCACACACACCGTCACTGCACACCACACACACCGTCACTGCACACCACACACACCGTCACTGTACACCACACACACCGTCACTGTACACCACACACACCGTCACTGTACATCACACACAGCGTCACTGTATACCACACACACCGTCACTGTACACACATATCGTCACTGTACACCCACACGCACCCTCACTGTACACCCACACACACCGTCACTGTACACACACACACATCGTCACTGTACACCCACACACAAAATCATGGTACACCCCACATATACCGTCACGGTACACTAACATGCACTGTCATGGTATACCAACACACACCTCCTAGTATTCAGAGATCACAGTCCTGGAGCCATTTGTCTACAGAGAGGATGGGTCTATGTTAGGACTTTCATCGTGCATTATATCCGTACCCCCAGCGGTCAGTCCCAGAACTCTTAACAGCAGGTAAGCTTTCTTTGGTTCAACCGCAGTACCAGTTCAGTGTAACTGAAGATGTGGTAACGGAGAGAAAGCGAGAGAGCTATGATGTCAGACTTGCGAAAGGTGCCTGCAAAAGCTATCGAGACGTCCCACCCCACCTGGTACACTCGTTGTTTTAAGCAACAAGGTACAAACTAGGTAATATCGTCGCGTCTCTTGGCACTACAGCGATCATTTCTAGGACATATCTGGGAGATGTGGCCTAGTGTTACAGGTGCGCTGCAACTGACCCTGAAACACCATCCAGGTATACTCCAGGTATGTCTTGCTCTCTATTATTATATACATCTGAATGATCACTCTTGGCAGGTCCGGCCCATCGAGAAATCTTGCCATAAGTCACAGATTTTCTCTGCCTCCCACCTTCACTCCACTATCTCTGGAGGTCATTAAAAAAATGAGTCACTTATTTTCTATCAGGCGTGTGGTTTAAACAAATTTACGTAGATCCAAATCACCGTCCGCGATTTGCGTATGGAAGAACTAAACCGGGGAAAATCTACCTGGAGTCTACCTGGAGAGTGTTCCGGGGGTCAACATCCCCGCGGCCCAGTCCTTGACCAGGCCTCCCGTTGGATCAGGGCCTGATCAACCAGCATGTTACTGCTGGCCGCACGTCTACCCGACTGATCGAGTACTGACTTTAGGTATCTGTCCAGTTCCCTCTTGAAGGCAGCCAGTTGTCTATTGATAATCCCCCTTATTCCTAGCAGGAGGCTGCTAAACAGTCTTGAGCCCCTTTTTATGGCCTAGATCCTGGGCCTTTGTGTATCTATACATATGTTCTTGCGTCACCGTTCACAGGATGGATATGAGGTGCACATTAAAATAGCCACTTCAGTGGCAAAATCTAAAAAAAAAAATCCCTGTTTCGCTACATTTGCGATCAGTACGTATATCCGCCGGAACCCTCGCGTTGTTTACCGATGACGGTCGACGTACCACTGTTAGCTCACATTATCAATATCTTGACTGGCAATATGCCCACTTTTTCCAGGCAACGGCCTATAGTGTCTCACCACACTATAATGTGGTGAGACACTAATATAGTGACACAGTATAGTATACTGAGACACTATAGTATGGTGAGACAACTATTTGTAGGAAAGCCAGGTGTGTGACATGGTCGGGCGCCAGGGAGTTGCCCCGGAGCGCATCCAGTGCATTCAGTACAGCTCAAGTCTCAGAGTCTCCGTGAACGGGAAGGAACGCTTTCTGTCGCTTGTTGATATTGTTGGATCAGGAGAGATTGGCTACAACAATCTAATGAAACCAACCCGTCCTCCGAACAATTAAATCCCTTCTTCACATGCGGTTACGTTAGATTGTTTTATATCCACACAAAAAAATAAATTATAACATATCACAATGGAAAAAACTATAAATATAAGATGAAAGGCGACAGAAGTCTTTGGCGCAAACAGAAAACGGGCAGCCACCGGCAGCGGCTAGAGCAACACAGTGAGACTACTACTGTTCAAGGTACCTTCAACAGTCACCCACCTGGCTGCTCTGTGTCTGTGGTTAAGAGAACGGGCTGATGAAACAGGGCTTCCAAGTGTTGGGTAATTTAGGTATGAGTTCAGTCCTATTTGCCCTTTCGGGCAAAATAGGACGGCCAAATAGGGCAAATAGGATGGTCAAGTAGGGCAAATAAGGCAAATAGGACGGTCTTGTTCATCCTATTTGCCTACGGTGGGTAACATCGTCGTATTCCAGGGCAGATGATTATGAACTGTTGAGCGCACTAAGAACTTCCCCGGCGTTGAAAGGCTTCACAATATCGCACTTAATTGCATCATATGAGGTAGGTCGCTGTATTCCAGGTAACAACTAATATCAGCTTCAGAACGATATTTGACGAGATAATTGTAAAAGAAAAAATACTACACACAGAGGTGAGCTCACATATTTGCACTCACCTATTTGTAGTTGAAGGGGTCGATTCATAGCTCCTGGCTCCGCCTCTTCGCTGGTTTGTGTGTGTGTGTGTGTGTGTGTGTGTGTGTAAGCATAAAGATGTTGACCTAATCTTAATCTTTTTCAAAGCGTATGTAAATCTGCGCTCTTTTTTTTTATGGGAATTTGGTTAGGAAGAGTTCAATCCTGTAATCCCACCAGGAGGATTAATCCATTTAGTTCGTTATGATGGTGGAGCCTTGCTCACACACACACACACACTCATGTTGGCGGAAAGTTAATATGTGGGCCCAGGAGCTATGAGCTAGCCACCTCCGCACTCTCATAATAGCAGACTCATACTTGTCAAGGATAAAATATAAACCAGCTTTGAAAGAAAACAACAATCAAGACTTCAGTACCACAGATAAAACAGGTTTTACCACAATCAATAATCAACAACACAGCAAATGTTGCAACTTAAGAATAAAAATCATGTCAACAAAGCTAACAGCGTTAACAAAGTTTGCAAAATATTAAAAAAAAAAGGACTATATTTTAACTATATCTATCAGTTACTATAAGATAATAAACACTAAACAGTTTATGTTACATAGGAGATAACACCAGCATGGTACTGTCTCCATGTTTTCCATGGAGACAGTTGATACTGTTGCCTCGGCAACACCGCACCAAGCCTGTCTAATTTTCAGCACAGAGTGCCGGAGATACAATTTCGAAATCGCCGTGCGTATAGCAATTTGCCATGCACAGCAACGCATGGAAACGCACCCAGCGCGCTCAGAATATCAGGATAAAATGTATCCTGATTTGTAAAATATATACACCCTAGAATCAACGAAAAATTATCTCACATTTCCCCCTCTGGTAAATGTTGTCATGTGCATTATTCATCCCCTCCCCCCTCCTCCCCTTTGGTAAATGTTGTCATGTGTATTATTCATCCCCTCCCCCCTCCCCTCCAGTAAATGTTGTCATGTGCATTATTCATCCCCTCCCTCCTCCCCCCTCCCCTCTGGTAAATGTTGTCATGTGCATTATTCATCCCCTTTTCCCCTCCCCTCTGGTAAATGCTGTCATTTGTATTATTCGTTAATATTGTCAACTAAGTATCACTGACAGTGTCGTGGTGAGATGAGTATATAAACAAGGCGCAGCTAGAAATAGCAATAACTGGGCTAAGTTGACTTATTAAATTATAACTTAGCTACTGAAGTTGGACGTCAGGCAACAGTGGGTAATTATTGCAGTGTTGCCAGCTGAATGATTACTACAGTGTTGCCAGCTGAATGATTACCACAGTGTTGCCAGCTGAGTGATCAAGGTCGCTTTCTCAACCTCGGTATATAATTCTCTTTAAAAAAAAGTGAATGAAGCATAATTCACACAATTTACAAGCGAATTCTGTATATAGAAGGAGAGAGAGAGAGAGAGAGAGAGAGAGAGAGAGAGAGAGAGAGAGAGAGAGAGAGAGAGAGAGAGAGAGAGAGAGAGAGAGAGAGAGAGAGAGAGAGAGAGAGAGATAGAATCATTTTATTATACAGAAGCGCTAAACTCCTAGGAATAACACCTGGGAATAGGAGATAAACCGACTTGTGACTAGTAAGTAACCATACATAGTGTGGTAGAGACGCCGGCACTGGTGTCCACTGGCTTCCTTTTCTTGACTAAGTCCTTTATGGTTTTACATGAAATATTGGTGACTCAGATATTGGCTTCAGCTAAGGTGTTAGAAAGGTTGTTGTTGACGGGGAGTTTAGAATCTCTGCTGGGTGTAGTGATGGAAGCAGAGTTATGAAGTATCTTCTTGGTTTTCTTCTTGCATTCAGTAAAAAATTAACCAGTGAATACCACTACCGGCGTCTATACTTTACCATGTGAAGCTGTGGCAAGATTTATGTTGGTGAAACCTCCAGAGACCTACATACCAAAGTCAAAGAACATATTAACGCATGCCGAAACGACGACACTAGAAATGCCTGGATTCTAAGCACAAACACTGAAAACCACATTATGAACCTTTACAGGAAGTGACCCTCGCAAAAGATTATGTTTAGAATCTGCTGTAATAGCCACAACCAATGAAATTAATCAATTGCCAATAACATTAATCAGGATGATTCGCGATCTTCGAAGTTTTAGAGAGATTCATTCTCCCAACACCTGATATTGCGACCAAACACCACTTATTCGGTTGGCTGGAGAGACCCGGATGCGTTGTATACTACACAGATGGCTGGCAGGGACCCAGAGACGGAACGAACGGCAACCAGGATGGTGCAATAACAACTCACAGCCGATTGGTGGGTCAGACCATTGCACGATCCTTCAGGAAGAGCTATGGCAGCCCTCTAGATTCTCACACGCGCTGCAGGAGCACAGGCTTTCCCCGATTATCCGCGTTTACTCCAAGCCAACGTGGAAAATCGGGGTACTCCTGCACAAGAAGCCCCGGGACAACGTCCGTCCGCTTTATCACAGATCCGAGCTATGCTGTAAGCCCCTGATGCTCAAGGACATCGGGCCACAATCAACAAGATTCCCAGCCACGTCGGCATTAGTGGCAATGATGCGGCTGACGAGGCCGCCAGAACTGCTACATATGATGCACAGCTTGGCCTTACCATTGCCATCAGTCTGTGGCAGACTGTGCAGATTGCAGACAGGGCAGTGGGACGTTCCAGACCCACTCTTGGCACATCTAGATCGCTCGGTTGGTACAAGACGACGACACAAAAAATCCTCTACCGGCCTTGCGTCAGAGAACCAGGTAGCACAATGTGGCCATTCACCGGCTACGCTTAGGATACTCCACCACGAAGAGCATTGTGCAGAAACTGCGTGAAGAGCCGTGTGCACACTGCGGGCGTGAGGGTGAGAGAACCTTGGTACACTATCTACTCGACTGCCCCGCCACCCTGGACCTGCGTCGGCAACTGCTATCGCAACCACCTGCTGGCCGTACCCGTGAGGAGATGACATCTCACCTCGTGAGCTGTCATCGGGAAGCTGCTATCTGCCATCACACGCCGCCCACCGTCTGGCTAACCAGCGTCCCTCCCCTTACCTCCTTCCCTCTGTCGGTCCACAAGTCGGCCCCTCAAGAGCTCGACGCCATCTTCGCCCGCCTCAAGACCATGAAAGTGAAGCTGTGCCTCTACCCTCAATGGGGAGCCCAAGACAGGTTGCCATCTGGAAAAGACCAGTGCCGGGGGCCGCCCTCCGGCGCATCACGCAACGTTATCATTTTCTTTGCGAATTGATAAAAGTCACTGATGGAAGCAGCGTCTTCACAATCAAATGTTATAATCCACAATGAGTGTCTTATTTATGTACTGTCGGTATTCTCTACCACTGTATTACCATACCTCATCGGTAGCTCACGAAATCATAATAGCATGGTTGCATGCAAATCACAAAACGGGTGGAGCTCAGACCCATTGCAGGTGAGTCCTATAACTCACAGGGCTCGCCTGCCAGGGGTTCGAGCCCCACCCGTTCTGTGACTCACAGGGTAGCTATTTACAACTGTGTGAACTAGAGCAGCAGGTGTTAGGGGACTTGCCCACGAATCTCACCTCGCCCATGATTCCAACACAAATCCTCTCCCAACACCCACTTTGGGGATTGGGTGAAGGGGGAAAGAAAGAAAGAAAGAAAGGGGTGAGAGGAAGGGGAGACGGTAGAGGATGGTAACCATTTTTATTTCCTTCGTAAAGCCTTTTGTAGACGGTTGAGGAAGTATTGTCACCGGCGGAGGAGAGCGTTGCGTGCTGACCCTCTATCATTATTATAAGTTTTTCCTCTACCCTTTTTTTACGGGTTGACAGCTTTTTGACTATTGACAAATGTTCTTCGTGTTTTTTTTCCTTGGCGTAGAATGATCACTATCATTAGGTTAATACTTACACCATGGCTCCATTAGAGCGATTAGCTTTGGCGTTTTGTATGTTAAGAGGCCAGGGGATGAGCCCAGGGTTGACGTGATGTACCAGCATGACTTAACAGTCAGGCGGTGACGGTAGCTAAGAGTCTAGGTCAACCAGGAGAGCCTAGTACTGATTACAGATGCCATAAGCATCTGTGTTGATTTATCACATACTGTTTGCAGCTAATTTCTCGGTTACGTTAGGTTGTCCTCTGTTTATAATAAATAATCAATTATAATATACCATAACGAAAAAAATATAAATATAAGATAAATGCGATAAAAACTAGTGCAGCTCGAACAGAAAACGGGAAGCCACTGAGCCTGGTGGACATAACTAAGTCAGGTTTTCACTGCTGTTGTTTTCATCAGTCACTCACTTTATTGTTTTTATAACAGTGAAATGATGTCTGCAGTTAAGAGGACGGACGGACTGGAATTACATAGTGTATGAACATCTAGGTGCAATAAACACTAGTCAGTGAAGACTGAGACACTTATCACACACATATCAGTACTAACATGTCGAGTAGAGAGAGACACACAGACAATGGAAGCTCTGTACACTGCCGCCTCCAACTTAAAATTTCAGCAGATCTACTGAAGATCAGAGTTGGGAGTCGAAATATATAAATATTTCCTCATCTTTATAGTAATTCTCTCTACGTCTCTTTTCCTTTACATTCAACAAAGCTGGATTTTCTCCGTTAACAGCTATTACCAAAGCTATTTGTAACACACCACTGCAACATAACTATGCAACTGCAGTAAACTCTGTACGGGCGTATACACACACTGACGAGTTTCTCTCACGTGTGTGTACTAAGAGTTTATCCGCTCTTTTAGGGATTAAAATCCACTTGATGTTAATATGTAGGTGAATTACAGCCTTAACAAGGTGGATTACAGCTTTAATGAGGTAGATTACATCCGTAACTAGGTGGATTACAGCTTTAACGAGGTAGATTACATCCGTAACGAGGTGGATTACAGCCCTTTAACGAGGTGGATTACAGCTTTAACGAGGTGGATTGCAGCTTTCGTCATCTGGGATTCGAAACGTGGATGGGGTAAGAACACTCACGTAGGCTGGTTAGTACGTATAATCATAACGTAAAGTATGGGAAGCACCACCAGCCGCTCTGCCTCTCTGCTCTCTATCTTAAGACTGACCCACCAGTGCCTAGGGGGTGAGCGGCGTTCAAAAACTGGTTACTGGTAACTGGTACTACTGAGACTTTAACGAGGTGAATTACAGCCTTAACGAGGTGAATTACAGCCTTTTGACAAGGTGGATTACAGCTTTAATGAGATGGAATACAGCCTTTAAACATTGCGGATTACAGCTTTAACGAGTTAGATTACAGTTTTAACGAGGTGGATTACAGCCTTTAAACATTGCGGATTACAGCTTTAACGAGTTAGATTACAGTTTTAACGAGGTGGATTACAGCTTTAAAGATATGGATTACAGCCTTTTAACGAGGTGGAGTACATGCTTAACGATGTGGATTACAGCCATAACGAGGTGGATTGCAGCCTAAAAGAGGTGGATTATATTAATAATGTCGTCAATAGGTTCATGAGGATACAGGCGTCAGTAGGTTCATGAGGATACAGGCGTCAGTAGGTTCATGAGGATACAGGCATCAGTAGGTTCATGAGGATACAGGCATCAGTAGGTTCATGATGATACAGGCATCAGTAGGTTCATGAAAATACAGGCATCAGTAGGCTCATGAGGATACAGGCATCAGTAGGTTCATGAGAATACAGGCATCAGTAGGTTCATGAGAATACAGGCATCAGTAGGTTCATGAGGATACAGGCGTCAGTAGGTTCATGAGAATACAGGCATCAGTAGGTTCATGAGGATACAGGCGTCAGTAGGTTCATGAGGATACAGGCGTCAGTAGGTTCATGAGGAAACATGCGTCAGTAGGTTTATGAGAATACAGACGTCAGTAGGCTCATGAGGATACAGGCGTCAGTAGGTTTATGAGAATACAGGCGTCAGTAGGTTCATGAGGATACAGGCGTCAGTAGGTTCATGAGGATACAAGCGTCAGTAGGTTCATGAGGATACAGGTTGCAGTAAGTGCGTAGGTTCAAGATGGCCGCTGTGTTGCCACCTGGACCACGACACATTAATTCTCAGCATCTAATTAAAACGTGCAATTAAGGAGCCAGTAAACAGTGGGTGGGGTCGTTAATGTCACAGCCACCTCTATAAAGCAGTTGATCCACTCGTCGCTCGCTAGCAGTTACCTACTGGGGTCCTATTACAGTTACGCTAGTTGATAGGCCCGCTCTGTTACATTAGATTTTGCCGTCGAAGAGGCTAGTTTATTGCTCACCCGTATTCATCCTGTGAATGGTAGCGGCTAGTTTACTGGGCACTCCTATTAATTCTGTGGACGGTAGAGGCTAGTTTATTTATTGTACACTTCATATTCATCCTGTACATTCTGTGCAAGAGTATATGGATACACATAAGGCCTAAGAACTAGGCCTTTTAGGGCTAACAAAAGTACAACTGGCTATAAATTTACAGTTCAGATTTTCCTCTTAAAAGCAAAATTATATTTTATGGTGTGATATTTTCACTAATAAGGAACGTTAACATACATGTGTCATTGTATTATCCTTACTTATATTTCTCAAACACAGCTTTCAAGAGTGACCATAAGGATAAACACATACTTTACATTTAGTTTAATCATCATCTACGTGTCTTAGGTAAGATTTGTCAGGAAACAGGACAAGCGTTTCCTCATGCTGGTGTTAGTCATATGACCCACCGCTAGAGCTTAAAATCATCTGATCGAGGCCTTCCGCTAGCTTACCAATCCACCTCTTTAAAAATTATGGTCATGATTATAACCATAACTGTCTGCCAAACTGCCAGAAGTACTTGTAACCAAGACCAAGCCTGGCTACTACATCAGTCTGTTTACATTGCTGCTTCGTAACTGTGCTCGTCCACGTTTGTGTAATACTGGCTTAAAAATCTACTCAGGCTTCTAACTGATAGCTGTCATATTCGATTCATTATTTACTTTTCCCTTGATATTATTTTAAATACGTGATACAAATCAAAAATTATATTCTGCCTCTCTGAAATTACTTTTTATTAATTAATTTGCCATCTTTATCACGTAGGTATCCATTGCGAGAGAATATTAATTCTTTACTCTCTAATTTTTGAATATCTAGACCAAGCATCTGCAATGAATATGTTGTTAGAATCATTATATGAGGCAAGTGTCCTCAGTGATGACATGAAATCAATACTGATCAAGGAGTCAAGCTAAGTGTCGTGACTTTAATGCTACCAGAATGGTATTGTTCCGTTGTCTGAAACAATTCAGCCTTATATTTTATGTAGAAAGCTCAGTTGACCATCTACTTCGACAAACTCTTGTTCAACTCATATTGTTTCAGACAAATATAAGGGTTGATGCCCAAGTATCTTCTGCTTCTATCAACTCATCATGGTTGAGGCACTACTCAACATGGTTGTTATATTTATTTTCTAGGGAGGTGGTAGCAAGAGCAGATGCAGCACTGTCAGTGGACCCATTGTTTAACATTCCCGTGTTGCCAAGTTATACACATCATGGGAACTTGATAGGGTTAGTCACCGAGTGTGTACTGCATTTGCAGTCTACATTGATAGTCATGATCGTCAATAATTAAATATTTTTATTAAACTCTAAAAACAGTGAGTTCATCTTACACACACTGCGCCTCACTGTGACAAGACGTACTTTCTTAACTAAAGAGTGGTGACCAGATCCACTCAACCGTAGTCTCCTGAACAAGATGTGAAGTTATAGCTTAGGTCATCACATACGTTAGAAATTAGCTAAAATCACACACTTCACAATACTCTTTCAAATGTAACATTTCGGATTCACCATTCATTCAAACCAAACCCACCTTCAGCATCTCACAAGAACAGTGGAGATCAGATGTTATCATTATGCTTGTAAAACCAACGTTCCAGCGGCAGATCTCAACACAGCTTCAGTACATGGCTTGGGTGACTCCGCAGCCCGTGGAACACTGCTTCCATCATCTTTACTTGACTCGTTTCTCATGTGAGTCACTTCCAGCAAGTGACGTGCTATAGTTCCCTTACGAAACCATAATCCCCACCTTGTCCTGTACCTGCTGAAGAAGACTTCGGTCAGAGGACAAAATAAACAGTTTCCTATACTGCAGTGTCAAACACACACATGGTGTGCATGAGCTATTTGTCACAATAAATGCTTGTAATAAAAGTGTTTTTCGAGGTCTCGCACCGATGGTCAGTCAGGTGACAGTTCACAGCACTGTCCACTCGGCCATCCCGCCTGAAATTATTGCTTGCAAACCTGCTACCTACTGTAGCTGTGGTATGTGTTGAGACCAAGAACAGTAGACAGTCTATGTCTTACAATCATCCAGCAAGCAACCCACAGCCATCAAACCATCAAACGTATATATATAAATATTTTTTTTTTCAACAAGTCGGTCGTCTCCCACCGAGGAAGGGTGACCCAAAAAAGAAAGAAAATCCCCAAAAAGAAAATACTTTCATCATCATTCAACACATTCACCACACTCACACATTATCACTGCTTTTGCAGAGGTGCTCAGAATACAACAGTTTAGAAGCATATACGTATAAAGATACACAACATATCCCTCCAAACTGCCAATATCCCAAACCCCTCCTTTAAAGTGCAGGCATTGTACTTCCCATTTCCAGGACTCAAGTCCGACTATATGAAAATAACCGGTTTCCCTGAATCCCTTCACTAAATATTACCCTGCTCACACTCCAACAGTAGTAGGTTGGTAGACAGCAACCACCCAGGGAGGTACTACCGTCCTGCCAAGTGAGTGTAAAACGAAAGCCTGTAATTGTTTTACATGATGGTAGGATTGCTGGTGTCTTTTTTTTCTGTCTCATACACATGCAAGATTTCAGGTACGTCTTGATACTTCTACTTACACTTGGGTCACACCACACATGCATGTACAAGCATATATATGCACACACCCCTTTGAGTTTTCTTCTATTTTCTTTCTAGTTCTTGTTCTTGTTTATTTCCTCTTACCTCCATGGGGAAGTGGAACATAATTCTCCCTCCGTAAGCCATGCGTATTGTAAGAGGCGACTAAAATGCCGGGAGCAAGGGGCTAGTAACCCCTTCTCCTGTATATATTACTAAATGTAAAAGGAGAAACTTTCGTTTTTCCTATTGGGCCACCCCGCCTCGGTGGGATACGGCCGGTTTGTTGAATATATATATATATATATATATATATATATATATATATATATATATATATATATATATATATATATATATATATATATATATATATATATATATATATATATATATGAAATGACTATTTGTTACTGTTATTTCAGATTCATAACGACAAGGGGGACAAGAGCTGTAGTCCGTCAGTGTCTGTGAGGTGAGGTACCAAGAGGCAATAATATTCCGCTTTTATGAGGAATATTGTCACGCTGAGAGAAAAATGACACAAAATTTCTACAACAGGAGCAGCAGGTGTTTCCTTGTGACGTTGTTGATCAAGACTGTTGTTATGGTGACGTGAGGGGGAGCCTAGTGTCACCATAACAACCAGCACCACCACACTACCAGCACCACCACACTACCAGCACCACCACACTACCAGCACCCCCACACTACCAGCACCCCCACACTACCAGCACCCCCACACTACCAGCACCACCACACTACCAGCACCCCCACACTACCAGCACCACCACACTACCAGCACTCCTACACTACCAGCACTCCTACACTACCAGCACCCCCACACTACCAGCACTCCTACACTACCAGCACCCCCACACTACCAGCACCACCACACTACCAGCACCCCCACACTACCAGCACTCCTACACTACCAGCACCCCCACACTACCAGCACCACCACACTACCAGCACCCCCACACTACCAGCACCCCCACACTACCAGCACTCCTACACTACCAGAACCACCACACTACCAGCACCCCTACACTACCAGCACCCCCACACTACCAGCACCCCCACACTACCAGAACCACCACACTACCAGCACCACCACACTACCAGCACCACCACACTACCAGCACCACCACACTACCAGCACCACCACACTACCAGCACTCCAACACTACCAGCACCACCACACTACCAGCACTCCTACACTACCAGCACCCCCACACTACCAGCACCCCCACACTACCAGCACAACCACACTACCAGCACCCCCACACTACCAGCACCCCCACACTACCAGCACCACCACACTACCAGTACCCCCACACTACCAGCACCCCCACACTACCAGCACTCCTACACTACCAGCACCCCCACACTACCAGCACTCCTACACTACCAGCACCCCCACACTACCAGCACCACCACACTACCAGCACCCCCACACTACCAGCACCTTCACACTACCACCACCCCCACACTACCAGCAGCCCCCACACTACCAGCACCCCCACACTACCAGCACTCCTACACTACCAGCACCCCCACACTACCAGCACTCCTACACTACCAGCACCCCCACACTACCAGCACGACAACACTACCAGCACCCCCACACTACCAGCACACTACCAGCACCACCACACTACCAGCACCCCCACACTACCAGCACCACCACACTACCAGCACCACCACACTACCAGCACCACCACACTACCAGCACCACCACACTACCAGCACCACCACACTACCAGCACCACCACACTACCAGCACCCCCACACTACCAGCACCTTCACACTACCAGCACCACCACACTACCAGCACCACCACACTACCAGCACCCCCACACTACCAGCACCTTCACACTACCAGCACCACCACACTACCAGCACCCCCACACTACCAGCACCTTCACACTACCAGCACCACCACACTACCAGCACTCCCACACTACCAGCACCTTCACACTACCAGCACCACCACACTACCAGCACCACCACACTACCAGCACTCCTACACTACCAGCACCCCCACACTACCAGCACTCCTACACTACCAGCACCCCCACACTACCAGCACTCCTACACTACCAGCACTCCCACACTACCAGCACCTTCACACTACCAGCACCCTAACCACCACCACCCCAACATCACCACCACCACCACACTACCAGCACCCCGACACCACCAGCCCCCCACACTACCATCACCCCCACACCACCAGCACTCCCACACTACCAGCACCCCCAAACTGCCAGCACCCCCCATTATCATCACCCCCACACCGCCAGCACCCCTACACCACCAGCACCCCTACACTACCAGCACCCCCACACTACCATCACCCCCACACTACCAACACCCCCACACTACCAGCACTCCTACACTACCAGCACTCCCACACTACCAGCACCTTCACACTACCAGCACCCCAACCACCACCACCCCAACATCACCACCACCACCACACTACCAGCACCCCGACACCACCATCCCCCCACACTACCATCACCCCCACACTCCTCACACCACCACAACTCTCACACCACCACCATCACCCCCACACAATCATCACCCTTACCCCCCACATCGCCATCACCACCACACCCCCACCATTACCCTCACATCACCACCACCATCACCTGTACACCACCACTACCACCATCACGCTACTAAAACTACCACTATTACTCGCTCTGATGGAAGGGGAAATATGCGCGAATATATTGTGTCTAATGACGCATGACTTCTGTACATGACGCTGTCAGCCTCGCTCCTCTCTAAATCTATGTCAAAATGTACAACCAAAAATATCAGAATACATGCAAATGTAAAATGTTTCACTGAATGACTCGGAAAATTCGTCAGCGGACATCTAAATGTTCCAAGAATATTGTTATATGTTCAATGTTTAATAAGACTTTTAAATGTTTGACTGTTATTTATATGTTCTCGATTTATGTAGGCCAGCGGACGTTCAGACAGTTATGAGTCCTCAGATGACAACGAGGATACACCTGTCCTGTTTCCTGATGAATAAAACACCATCACCACTGTCACTGTCATCATCACCATTATCACTACCATCATCACCATTATCACTACCACCATCACCACTACCATCACCACTACCACTACCACCATCACCACTATCACTGCCATCATCACCATTATCACTGTCATCATCACCATTATCACTACCACCATCACCACTACCACTACCACCATCACCACTACCATTACCACTACCACTACCACCGTCACCACTATCACTGCCATCATCACCACTATCACTGTCATCATCACCACTGTCACTGCCACCATCACCACTATCACTGCCATAATCACCACTATCACTGTCATCATCACCACTGTCACTACCATCATCACCATTACCACTACCACCATCACCAATATCACTGCCATCATCACCACTATCACTGTCATCATCACCACTGTCACTACCACCATCACCACTATCACTGCCATCACCACTATCACTACCACCATCACCACTATCACTGCCACCATCACTACTATCACTACCACCATCACCACGCTCACTGCCATCATCACCACTATCACTACCGCCATCACCATTATCACTACCACCATCACCACTATCGCTACCACCATCACCGCTATCACTACCACCACCACCACTATCGCTACCACCACTATCACTACCACTACCACCATTATCACTACCACCATCACCACTACTACTACCACCATTATCACTACCACTACCACCACTATCACTACCACTACCACCACTATCACTATCACTACCACCATCACCACTGTCACTACCACTACCAGCACTATCACTATAACTACCACCATCACCGCAATCACCACCACCATCACCACTATCACTACTACCATCACTACCATCACCACTATCACTACCACTACCACTACTATCACTACCACCATCACCACAATCACTACCAACATCACCACTATTACTACTACCATCGCCACCACCATCAACAATATCACTACCACCATCACTACCACCATCACCACTATCACTACCACTACCACCATTACCATCACCGCTATCAGTACCACCATCACCACTATCACTGCCACCATCACCACAATCACTACCACCATCACCACTATCACTGCCACCACCCTGAGCTGCTTTGGGGATTAGTGTGGACGGTTACAAAGCCATGGCTTACTTTTGCAAGGTTTTAAGATCTGAGGTTGAGGTGTTGAAGGAGAAAGTCCTGCTTCTACAGGAGGAGATTAAGAGGCTGAAGGTCCACCTCAATGGGTCTGGGAGTGATGTGAGGTGGCTGGAGTGGTTGAGGGAAATGCGGCTTCTAGCAGTGAGGCGCAGTCTGTCACTCGCTTCGAGGAGGCTGTAGATGGGATGGTAGTAACAGTTACCAGCAGTGAGGTACAGTCCAGCACCTGCTGCAAGTGGCGAGTGGTTCCCAGTAATGGGAGGAGCATCAAAATAAGGAAAGTTAAGAGTGAAGATTTGAAAGTAGGAAATCGCTTCTCTGTTCTTCAGGATGAATGTACTTCGGTGGCCAGTGAAGGTAAAGGTACTACTGCCCCTGCTAACAGAGGTAAGTGCATCCTTGTGGTTGGTAACTCGCAGGTAAGATATATGGACCGTGCTTTCTGTAATAGGAATAAGAAGATGAGAGACAGAGTGTGCTTCCCTGGAGCTGGTGTTGGTGACATAGTCAACAGGTTGGATAATATCATGTCAGGTAATGAGAACAAGCCTATTATCTGTCTCAGTGCTGGTGGAAATGATAGTGGGAAGCATAGGAGAGAAGAGCTGCTAGATAAGTACAGGTCAGCTATAGATTTAATTAAGTCTAAGGGAGGGGTCCCAATCATATGTAGCATTTTGCCTAGAAGGGGAGTGGGCAATGAATGGATGTCTAGGGCAATTGGTGTAAATTGCTGGCTAGACAGATACTGCAAGGAACTTACATTCCCATTCATTGATAACTGGGACAACTTTTATGGTAAACATGATATGTATGCAAGGGATGGGGTACATCTCTTCGGGGCAGGGGTGGTAGCACTTGCGAACTCAATCGAGAGGGCCATTGCTGAAATGCCTAGGATTTTAAACTGATAGAAGATAGAAGTATGGGTGTGTGTTGGAAACAGGCAGGTTGCAACACTAAGGTTTAAAACAGCAAATGTATAAAAGACATTCATCATGAAGCCATAAAGACAATAGATCAGGTCAGCAAACAAAGGGGGACAGCAGAGGGCAGCAAGGGACTAGCTCCCTTAAAGTTTACTATACTAATAGCAGGAGTGTAAGAAATAAGATAGATGAGCTAAGATTAATTGCAAGTGCAGGAAACATAGATATTATTGCTATAACAGAGACCTGGCTCAATCTGAAAGATAGAAAGATGCCTTCTGAATGTCACATACAAGGCTATAAATTATTCCACACAGACAGGGTCAATAGGAAGGGTGATGGAGTAGCGATGTATGTCAGAGACAATTTAAATTGTTGTGTTAGACAAGATATAAAATTAGAAGCGTCAGCCACTGAATCTGTTTGGTAACAGCTTCTCGAGGGCCGTGAAAAACTATTTTTGGGTGTGATTTACAGGGCCCCAAATCTTGATAGGGAGTGTAGTAAACTTCTATGGGATGAAATTCGTAAGGCATCCACATACAAAAATGTTGTGCTAATGGGAGATTTCAACTATAGACAGATTGACGAGCAGTTTGACAGGAAATTTAGTCAGGTGACTTTCTTGATACAATTCAGGATTGCTTTTTAAAACAGTTTGTGACAGAACCAACTAGAGGAAATAACCTGTTTGACTTGGTTCTTGCCAGCAGGGAAACACTAATTAATAATCTTGAGGTTAATGATGAGCTTGGGGAAAGTGATCACAAATCACTCAGTTTTAATATATCATGGAATTCCCCTAATAATGGCAATCAAGTCTCTGTCGCTGACTTCCGCTTGGCTGATTTCATAGGACTGAAAAATTACTTGGGTGGGCTGAACTGGAATGACCTGACTATGGGTCAGGTAGGTGGTGATGATTGCCGATATGACGTTTTCCAGGACATATTTCCAGCTGCTCAGATAATTTATGTTCCAAATAGGGAAATCAGATCAAACAAAAGTGATCCTAAATGGATGAATAATAGATTAAAACATCTAATTGGTCAAAAGAGAGGCATATATAGGTAAATCAAAAGAGGAGAGAGGCAATTAAGAAATCAATATATTCAGTTAAAGAGAAAAATAAAAAAGGGAATAAGAAAAGCAAAAAGAGATTATGGGATTGAAGTTGCAAGAGAATCGAAGACTAACCCAAAAGGATTCTTTCAGGTATTCAGAAGTAAGATCAGGGACAAGACAGGCCCACTCAAAAGTTACTTGGGTCAGCTCACAGACAGTGATAAGGAAATGTGTAGAATTTTTAACACATACTTCCTCTCAGTTTTTACACAGGAAGATACTAGCGATATTCCAGAAATGATAAATTATGTAGAATAGGACGATAATAAACTGTGCACTATTAGGGTCACAAGTGACATGGTCCTTAGGCAAATAGATAAATTCAAACCTAACAAATCCCCAGGCCCTGATGAACTGTACGCAAGGGTTCTAAAGGAATGTAAAGAGGAGCTTAGCAAACCTTTGGCTAATCTTTTCAACGTATCACTACAAACTGGCATGGTGCCAGATAAGTGGCAAATGGCAAATGTAATACCTATTTTCAAAGCAGGTGACAGGTCCTTAGCTTCGAACTATAGACCAATAAGTCTAACCTCTATAGTAGGAAAATTTATGGAATCAATAATTGCCGAGGCAGTTCGTAGCCACCTTGAAAAGCATAAATTAATCAACAAATCTCAGCATGGTTCTACAAAATGACGTTCCTGCCTTACGAATTTATTAACTTTTTTCACTAAGGTATTTGAGGAGGTAGATCATTGTAAAGAATATGATATTGTGTATATGGACTTCAGTAAGGCTTTTAACAGGGTCCCACATCAGAGACTTGAGGAAAATTAAGGCACATGGAATAGGAAGAGAAATTTTTTCCTGGATAGAGGCATGGTTGACAAATAGGCCGCAGAGAGTTTGCATAAATGGGGAGAAATCAGAGTGGGGAAGCGTCACGAGCGGTGTTCCACAGGGGTCAGTGTTGGGCCCCTTGTTGTTCACAATCTACATAAACGACATAGACGAGGGCATAAAGAGCGACATAAGCAAGTTTGCCGATGACACGAAAATAGGCCGTCGAATTCATTCTGACGAGGACACTAGAGCACTCCAGGATGATTTGAATAGACTGATGCAGTGGTCGGAGAAGTGGCAGATGCAGTTTAATATAGACAAATGCAAAGTTCTAAATGTTGGACAGGACAATAACCATGCCACATATAAACTAAATAATGTAGATCTTAATATTACGGATTGCAAAAAAGATTTAGGATTTCTGGTTAGCAGTAATCTGAAACCAAGACAACAGTGCATAAGTGTTCACAATAAAGCTAACAGAATCCTAAATAACAGAAGCATAAATAATAGAAGTCCTCAGATTGTTCTTCAACTCTATATATCCTTGGTTAGACCTCATTTAGATTATGTTGCACAGTCCTGGTCACCGTATTACAGAATGGATATAAATGCTCTGGAAAACGTACAAAGGAGGATGACTAAGTTGATCCCAAGTATCAGAAACCTTCCCTATGAGGTTAGACTGAGGGCCCTGAATCTGCACTCTCTAGAAAGGCGTAGAATTAGGGGTGATATGATTGAAGTGTATAAATGGAAGACAGGAATAAATAAAGGGGATGTAAATAGCGTGCTGAAAATATCTAGCCTAGACAGGACTCGCAGCAATGGTTTTAAGTTGGAAAAATTCAGATTCAGGAAGGATATAGGAAAGCACTGGTTTGGTAATAGAGTTGTGGATGAATGGAACAAACTCCCGAGTACCGTTATAGCGGCTAAAACGTTGTGTAGTTTTAAAAATATGTTGGATAAATATATGAGTGGGAGTAGGTGGGTGTGAGTTGGACCTGATTAGCTTGTGCTTCTAGATCAGTTGCCGTGTTCCTTCCTCAAGTGAATGTGACCTGACCTGACTAGGTTAGGTGCATTGGCTTAAGCCAGTAGGAGACTTGGACCTGCCTCGCATGGGGCAGTAGGCCTGTTGCAGTGTTACTTCTTTCTTATGTTCTTATCACCACAATCACTACCACCATCACCACAATCACTACCACCATCACCACTATCACTACCGCCATCACTACAATCACTACCACTATCACTACCACCATCACCACAATCACTGCCACCATCACCACTATCACTACCACCATCACCACAATCACTACCACCATCACCACTATCATTACCTCCATCACCACAATCACTACCACCATCACCACTATCACTACCACCATCACCACAATCACTACCACCATCACCACAATCACTACCACCATCACCATTTTCCTCATTGCAAATAAAACTGCTCTAATTCACATTTCTCCGTGTTAGCAGAATTGTGGCACTGACCCTTCCCAGGGGTGCCCTTCCCTGGGGTGCCCTTCCCTGGGGTGCCCATTAGTCCTTCAATAACCAGGTAAGTAAAGGTATAGTAACTGGTGTACGGAGGATCGAGCCGACATTACACCTTGTGCCGAATGGCCACCATTTAGTGCTTCATTAAACAGTAGTTTACAATTAAATATCCTACGGTATGTAAATAAGCCTGAGAGAGAGAGAGAGAGAGAGAGAGAGAGAGATGAATGTAGAGCCAGCATCAGGCAGGTAAGAGGCGTAAGCATCAGAGAGGGATTGGGTGGGTGGGGGGCGGGGCTCACAGTAATGACAGGATGCAGGTGATCAACGCCAATACCTCACCGGCTAATATCTGACACTTATGCCCTTGATGCTCCACACTGGCCTTAGCCAGGAGCCGCGCGTTCAGACATACACAAAGCCATTTTTTTTTGGTGAGGTTGGTTCACGGTCCGGAAAATTTACCGACCGCAGAGCTGACCGACCACCCCGTGCTCACTAGCGATACCCAAATAACCCGCACATAGGAGAGAAGAGCTTACGGCAACATCTCGGTCCGACAAGGACTATTTACAAAGTCACTTTGTAAATGATCCAAGTCGGACCGAAGTCGTAAGCTCTTCTCATCTATGTTGGGGTTATTTGGGTATTGTTCCAGTCACGGTATTGTGCCTTTTTGCTCCTCATTAGCGACCCCGTGTTGACCAGCACTTGCTGAGAATAACTGAAAGCTAATGACGAGCAAACCCGGTGGATTCTTGTGTCCTGACCAACAAACACGAGTTGAAGTCACGATGATCCTGGTGGTGATCAAAGAACCCGTGTTAACCAGCACAACCTGCTGTATGTACAGCATAGTTCCTGCCTGGGGGAGGGTGTGACAACCTCCTTTCAACCCTTTTTACTCTCCTTTCCCTGCGTGTTGCGGAACTGTCGCGGTGGAATTTGTGGTACACCCGATTAGACTTTACCTCCGCTAGTTTATTATGTACTATATATCCATCCTGTGGTGGGTAACGAAAGAGAATGTGGATGCCCGAAGTGGGTTATCTGGAGTACATCTGGATATATATTCACAATTTATATTTCATCTGTTACTAGCAAAGTTAAGAGGTTTGCTTTATATATCTCGTATCTTATTTTCAATAATAAGATCCCTTGACATTTTTATTCCTTATTAAGAGCAAAATAAATCTCAGAGTGTTTAAGAGACCACAAACTTTATATTTAGTCTGCTCGTCGTCTGTGTACATGTCAGATTGGCAGATTGAATCAGTCGGTCATCCTGCGGTGCGAGGCGGTCAGTCCCTTAATTAAGTCTAAAACATAGCCGCTGTTGTATCTAATTTAGAAGTATTCTTGTAGTGAATTAGGCACATAGCGATTTTCCAGTTTTATAAGTTTTTTTTTATCAAATTGGAAATTGGACCTTCTTAAAAACACAAAAATCAAATATTTTGTCTGAGCTGACTACAGAGAATTTTATAAAGAATAAAACTGCAAAGAGAAAGTAAATGAGAAATATTGAAAGCAAACATAAACTGAGACTTGCGCAGCTCAGTAACAACACATCACCACCGAAAATTTGAAGTTTGAAGTCGATCAGAAGAGTCATTCTTCAGTTACAACATGGATGCCAACGATTCCAAGTCTGATCAAAAAAATTTTTAGTACACTGACATATTTTCGTGCCCACAAACTAAACTTAATGGGAAGTATGGTGGAAGTCAGCTGCGTCAGCCATTCAAAATGCTGAAGCCATTCAGAAGAGGCAGACTCAAATATATTTAACGTGATAAAACGAGAATCAAAAATTTTCCCTATTCCACACATAAAATTGGCAGATGTGATCCTTTATACTAGAATTTCACTCTCCGACGTTGTGAAATCAGGAGACAAATTTTTGCAACATTTCAAGCTACGCCACAAAAAAACTTTCGTTAGTTATCTGAGCCATTCCAGGATACACAAATAACCCGCACATAGAAGAGAGGAGCTTACGACAACGTTTCGGTCCGACCTGGACCATTTACAAAGACTTTGTAAATGGTCCAAGTCGGACCGAAACGTCGTCGTAAGCTCCTCTCTTTTATGTGCAGGTTATTTGTGTATCGTTCCAGTCATGGTATTGTGCTTTTTTTTGTCATTCCAGGATGCTGGAGTGGCTCAGGTAATTAACAACACTGGTCCTAGTAGCTCCTACTTTACCTCACACAGGTGTTGCAAATTTGAAGCCGATCGAATGAGACTTTCTTGTGTTACGGGGAAATAAAAAAAACGAAAAGTTTAAGGAAGAAAAAGAGTTCAATCAATCGCTTAAGCATCCTCCTTGAAGGATGCCTAAATATATTTAAAGAAAATTATGGAGTTAAAAAGCAGATTATATTTATTAATGTGGAAAGTGATGCAGAGTGATGGAGTCAGGATGAAGGAAGCCGACTCTTGTTTATAAGAGATTGTTCCAGAGTCTCAGTACTCACCTCACTAGCACATTTTTATTGTGTGTGTGTATGTGTGTGTGTGTGTTACTCTTGTTCCTTTCCAGGTGTATGTATATGTGTGTGTGTGTGTGTGTGTGTGTGTGTGTGTGTGTGAGAGAGAGAGAGAGAGAGAGAGAGAGAGAGAGAGAGAGAGAGAGAGAGAGAGAGAGAGAGAGAGAGTGAGAGAGAGATTTAATACCTATAATTAATATATGACACAAATGATAGTTCTTAATGCATAAATAACCCGCACATAGGAGAAAGAGGCTTGTGACGACGTTTCGACTCGACTTGGACCAATGACTATTCAACGGTCCAACCTGAACCCAAACATCGTCATAAGTTTCTCTCTCCTACGAACGAATTATTTGTGTATTGTTCCAGTCACGGTATTGTGCCTTCTTATTCTTCTTGAAAGTTGTTAATATCCAGTTAACTCAGCCACTTCAGAGTTTTCCCACACCAAAACTCAACTTACAATTCCCCTGTTATATAAAAAAAAGTTTTCATTATTTGATTGTTCTTGTGAGTAAAAACTCACACGTGACATCTCAGAGTTCTCAGCGATATATCTCAAATTTCTCCGTTTTTCTGCACATAATTACCTTAGTGATTTCAAATTTCTTTAACACATTCAGCGAAACATTTTAGATATGTTTCAGTACATACAAATATATGTATGATTTATGATTTGTATATAAATGTGTTCTGGTGGATTTAAAAGTAGGTTAGATATATACATGAGTGGAAATGACTGTCAAACCTGCCTAGCATTGACCAGTAGGTGGGACCATATAACTGTGGTAGGTGGGACCACAACTGTGGTAGGTGGGACCACAGCTGTGGTAGGTGGGACCAAAGCTGTGGTAGGTGGGACCACAGCTGTGGTAGGTGGGACCACAGCTGTGGTAGGTGGGACCACAGCTGTGGTAAGTGGGACCACACAACTGTCGTAGGTGGGACCACACAACTGTGGTAGATGAGACCACACAACTGTGGTAGGTGCGACCACACAACTGTGGTAGATGAGACCACACAACTGTGGTAGGTGTGACCACACAACTGTGGTAGGTGGGACCACACAACTGTGGTAGATGAGACCACACAACTGTGGTAGGTGGGACCACACGACTGTGGTAGGTGAGACCACAACTGTGGTAGGTGGGACCACACAACTGTGGTAGGTGGGACCACACAACTATGGTAGGTGGGACCACACAACTGTAGTAGGTGGGACCACACTTCTGTGGTAGGTGGGACCACACAGAGGAAGGTGGGACCACACAACTGTAGTAGGTGGGACCACAAAACTAAGGTAGGTGGGACCACACAACTGTAGTAGGTGGGACCACACAACTGAGGTAGGTGGGACCACACAACTGAGGTAGGTGGACCACACAACTGTAGTAGGTGGGACCACACAACTGTAGTATGTAGAACCACACAACTGAGGTAAGTGGAACCACACAACTGAGGTAGGTGGAACCACACAACTGAGGTAAGTGAGACCACACAACTGAGGTAAGTGGAACCACACAACTGAGGTAAGTGGAACCACACAACTGAGGTAAGTGGAACCACACAACTGAGGTAAGTGGAACCACACAACTGAGGAACCACACAACTGAGGTAGGGGAACCACACAACTGAGGTACGTGGTACCACACAACTGAGGTATGTGGAACCACACAACTGAGGTACGTGGTACCACACAACTGAGGTAAGTGGAACCACACAACTGAGGTAGGTGGGACCACACAACTGAGTGGTAAGGTGGAACCACACAACTGAGGTAAGTGTAACCACACAACTTAGGTAAGTGGAACCACACAACTGAGGTAAGTGGAACCACACAACTGAGGTAAGTGGAACCACACAACTGAGGTAAGTGGAACCACACAACTGAGGTAAGTGGAACCACACAACTGAGGTAAGTGGAACCACACAACTGAGGTAAGTGGAACCACACAACTGAGGTAGGTGGGACCACACAACTGAGGTAAGTGGAACCACACAACTGAGGTAGGTGGAACCACACAACTGAGGTAGGTGGAACCACACAACTGAGGTAGGTGGAACCACACAACTGAGGTAGGTGGAACCACACAACTGAGGTAGGTGGAACCACACAACTGAGGTAGGTGGAACCACACAACTGAGGTAGGTGGAACCACACAACTGAGGTAAGTGGAACCACACAACTGAGGTAAGTGGAACCACACAACTGAGGTAGGTGGGACCACACAACTGAGGTAGGTGGGACCAGACAACTGAGGTAGGTGGGACCAGACAACTGAGGTAGGTGGGACCACACAACTGAGGTAGGTGGAACCACACAACTGAGGTAGGTGGGACCACACAACTGAGGTAGGTGGGACCACACAACTGAGGTAAGTGGAACCACACAACTGAGGTAAGTGGAACCACACAACTGAGGTAGGTGGAACCACACAACTGAGGTAGGTGGGACCACACAACTGAGGTAGGTGGAACCACACAACTGAGGTAAGTGGAACCACACAACTGAGGTAAGTGGAACCACACAACTGAGGTAAGTGGAACCACACAACTGAGGTAGGTGGGACCACACAACTGAGGTAAGTGGAACCACACAACTGAGGTAAGTGGAACCACACAACTGAGGTAGGTGGAACCACACAACTGAGGTAGGTGGGACCACACAACTGAGGTAGGTGGAACCACACAACTGAGGTAGGTGGGACCACACAACTGAGGTAGGTGGAACCACACAACTGAGGTAGGTGGGACCACACAACTGAGGTAGGTGGGACCACACAACTGAGGTAGGTGGAACCACACAACTGAGGTAAGTGGAACCACACAACTGAGGTAAGTGGAACCACACAACTGAGGTAGGTGGGACCACACAACTGAGGTAGGTGGGACCACACAACTGAGGTAGGTGGGACCACACAACTGAGGTAGGTGGGACCACACAACTGAGGTAGGTGGAACCACACAACTGAGGTAAGTGGAACCACACAACTGAGGTAAGTGGAACCACACAACTGAGGTAGGTGGGACCACACAACTGAGGTAGGTGGGACCACACAACTGAGGTAGGTGGGACCACACAACTGAGGTAGGTGGGACCACACAACTGAGGTAGGTGGGACCACACAACTGAGGTAGGTGGAACCACACAACTGAGGTAAGTGGAACCACACAACTGAGGTAGGTGGAACCACACAACTGAGGTAAGTGGAACCACACAACTGAGGTAGGTGGAACCACACAACTGAGGTAGGTGGGACCACACAACTGAGGTAGGTGGGACCACACAACTGAGGTAGGTGGGACCACACAACTGAGGTAGGTGGGACCACACAACTGAGGTAGGTGGGACCACACAACTGAGGTAGGTGGAACCAGACAATCAACCGGTTCAGACAGTTTCTCTCAACATAAAAAGCTTGATAGTGAAGACTGATCACCTCATGGAGAACCAGCATAGAAACAGTGGGAGATGTGAGACTATTTCATTCATTTCCAATTCCATATCGCAGATATTCCTATAAATACATCCAACGCTCACACACACAATTTAAATTAAAATATTTCCACATTGCAATTCCGCATGCGTGTAAATTCCTCAACATAAGTATACTTGTTAATATATATATATATATATATATATATATATATATATATATATATATATATATATATATATATATATATATATATATATATATATATATATATACATATGTCGTGCCGAATATGTAAAACTGGTCAATTAGCAAGAACTCATTTAAAATTAAGTCCTTTCTAAAATTTTATCTTATACGTTTAAAGATATATTTTTTTCATTAATGTTGATGTAAAAAATTATAATTTTGCTCCAAAAGGAACTTAGAAAACTTACCTAACCTTATTATAAGAAGAACAATTTATTTTAGCCTAACCCAACTAAATATATTTTAGATTTGTTTACAATAATTTAATGCTAAACAAACACAGTTAAATATAATTTTTTCGTTAGGTTCAGAATGATTTTGGCGAAATTATTTCATACACAAATTTTCACTTGTCCTATATGGCAAGATGAGCGTTGCTATTTAAGCCAAGATCGCTAGTTTTGCCTATTCGGCACGACATATATATGTATATATATATATATATATATATATATATATATATATATATATATATATATATATATATATATATATATATATATATATTTTATTTAAAGACAAAATACATTGACAAAACATTCACAAAGATACAATAGAAAGTAAAACAACATAGGTAACTCAGAGCTACATCTCGAATACTTCGTCCAGCTCCCCGGCGGTGGGCCGTGTGCCCAGAATGCTGCAGGCATTTCCTCTCTGGATCGCAACACTGAGTCTCTGAAAGAGGAAGCTGGTCGCCCTGTGGTCCTTGGTTTCTATGATGAGCTTTTCACTCAGCTCTTTGAGGAACTTTAGAGCACACTTGCCCCATGCTCCAAGGGTCTCCGACCCTATTGGGATGAAGTTATAGCAAGGGGGAAGGTCTTCATATTTGCGGATCTTCTGGGTCTCCCTGTGGCTGGCAACTCCACCTCCTTCCACTACGGAGTATGGCAAGTAGGTGTCTGCCAATGTGGTGGCACAGGTGTAGTCCCAGGCAATCTGCTTTCCATCCTTCCAGGGTAGCATAGTGGCTCCATCAGGACGCTTTTGACTTTCGTCAGACCTCTGCACTTGGGGTTCCCGTTGAGATGGGCAACGGGCTGTGGCGAGGCTTCTCTTTATGATGTCATTGACCTCCACATGCCTGGCATACTTCCCTTCTGCTGTGTGACACACGAGACCATGAAGTCCGAATATATATTACGTGTATATATAATATACTTCCATTTTAACGACTACAGTTATGTTGAGGAATTTACACGCATGCAGAATTGTAATGTGGAAATTTTTAAGTTGTGAAGTTCCTCGAGCTACTCAGACGCTGATCGTCGTGAACCCAAGATGCAGTAAGCGCTTCCTCTAAGGATCGCCACACTGAGGCGTTGGAAGAGAAAAGTGGCAACCCTTGGAGCTCTGGTGGTTTCGATGAGCCTTGAGCTCAGCTTCTTGAAGAAAGACATGGCATGTTTTCCCAAGGCGTTTGGGTCTCTGATCCTATAGGGACGAAATAGTACTGGTAGGTTAAGTCCTTGTATTTGCTGAACTTGTTGTTTTCCCTGTGGTCAGCAGCACCACCCTACTGACCAGGATGGGATGTAAGTGCTGGCCAGGATATATGCACAAGTATCGTCCCACACCAGCAGTCTTCCATTCTTCCAGAGATATAATTTGATCCTGTCAGGACAGGTGGGGGAAGGGTGTATCAGGGGGACTAGGTAGTAAAGACTGAGACTCTGAGCTGGACACAGGACAGTAGCAAGGATTCTCCTGATCCTGTTGACTTCATTATGTCTAACATTTCAATCTTTGGAATTTGAGAGGTTCAGACCATGCAGACGGTACTGGAATACTACCATTTTGCCGCAAATATGCTTATACTCAGTGTAAATAGTGGCAGCAAGGTGGAGAGCCACAGTTGCAGGGATATGAGTTGTTAGAAGAGAGTCATCCGAGTTATGCAGACTCACAGCTAAAAGGGGAGCTCTCTTGCTTGTAGAGCTTGCACACATAAGCATAACTGCAGCAACCTTTTCCATGATGGGGCTGTGCCAGCTGGATTGTTTGTGAGCCAAACTTTCAGCTGGTCTTGTCTACACTGAAAAAGGCATCCCAAACGCTAGTACCACTGGTTTAGCTGGTGTCATCTACTCCTACCAGACTGCACATGGTAGAATTTCCTTCATGACTGGACCCGCTGGATCTATTTGAAAAAAATAAGAAAACTAGAAATGCAATATAAGAGGCTGTACGTATGCACAGCCCAGCTAATCTGACTGGCAGTGTGGCTTGCTGTCACTGTGTGTCTTCCGATGAAAGGTTTAGGAATTTTTTTTCTTAGCTTGGCCTTCATGAGAGTCGTGCTCTCCCAGTTTGGGACTGCCAAAGGATGGCGAGCATTGTAAAAAGTAAATTAACTTAGGGAGGAATAGACATCTGGTGAGGAGATAAACTGAATCATAAGTAACAGTGTCGCTGCTGGTGTTGTAGATTTAACTACCTAAGGACAATTTCGGGGTCACTGCCCTCGTGGACCAGTCCTAGACCAGGCCTCCCGATTAATGGCCTGATCAATCATGCTGTTGGTACTGGTCGCACGCATTTCAGTGTATACACCACAGCCTGGCTGATCACAAACCAACTGAAAGACACCTCGGCGCATCAGCTGATATTTTAGGACGCCGTCTCAAGCCTCTAGAAAGAAGATATACGCTTATGTTTTGACCCATAAGTTCACTAGACACTCATCAAGTCCATTAGATACTCATCGAGTTCGCAAAGGATTGATGAGTCTATTGTGTTGTAATTGTGTAAGGTTGTAATAATGTTGGTAGAATTACCGACAATATGTAAAGTAAAAGGACACAAGTGCAACTAATGTGACATTTTATTGTGGCAACGTTTCGCTCTCCAGGATGGCATGATAAAGCTCCTGGAGAGCGAAACGTTGCCACAATAAAATGTCACATTAGTTGCACTTGTGTCCTTTTACTTTACAATTTTGTAAGGTTTAGTGTGTGTGTGTGTGTACACAGTACACACACACCAGGGATTTCTGAGTACAGTTTTCATTGATGGCTTGAAATAGAGATTTGATCAAAAGTGAAGGGTGGATCCAATTCTTTGGATCAAGAACCCTTCACTGCTTCACCCTTCAAGGGTGAAGCAGTGAAGATTCAGCTGATTCATGTTACTCAAGACGCGGAGTTGGCAGCACGTCCCTGAGATCCTGTATTACCCTGAGAGGCTCCGCTTCCCCCATCCCCATCCCCATCCGGTAGGATTACGGTCCCCATCCTGCGGGATTATGGCCATCTTCTCCATGATACAAAACGGCTGCTTCCGATAGACTACCTGAAGCGCAAAAAACTAGGAATGCCGGTGGGCGTTGCGTTAGCTCCAGGAGGTCGCTAAACAAGGGAGGTCTGAGCAAGGAAATTCGCTAAGCAAGGGAGGACTGAGCAAGAAAGGTCACAAAGCAAGGGGAGGTCTGAGCAACGAAAGTCGCTAAGCAAGGAAGGTCGCTGAGCAAGGAAGGCTGCTAAGTTTGAGAGGTTCTTACAGGAGAATCAAGCCACGCCCCTGTGGTCGTCTCCACGACCGGCTGTTGTTACTGTCTCTTCCTGAAGAGTGAAGTATGAGATGGAAGCCTTCAAGAAAAAATTTCTTGACATTTGTTATAAAAAACGCGATTCTAAAAGCTTAGAGATCTCCAGTGAATACTAGAAAGGACTGCCCTTCTAGCATCCAGCCTGTTACTGGGTTTTCGTAACAATTAGTCAGTATCCTTGTCCAATTATCAATTAGAATTCAATAAGAATTAATAGTGCTTCAGGATTACAACTGGTAGGCTACTAACTAGAGAAATTAAAATTTAATAAATTTATTAATAGTTAAGTTGTCTAGGGGTATATAAAATTAAATTAAATCATTATCAACAAAATAAGAATAATCACTTCTCTCGTGTACAGTATTATTGTGCTGAAAGCACATATCACATTTATAATTCTTAAGTACCGTCTGGTACATTAACATTTAATAATACAATATACAAATAAGTTTGTGTGTATGTGTGTAAGTGCTCTAAGTAGTTCGCTATGTCTCACGACTCGACTAGACTTAAACAAGTGACTGACAAAGTCCTCAAATAAACTAACTTCTTGACCAACTGGCAATCAGAACAGTCTGCTTGAACAATAAAAAGAATGCTAAGCCCAATAGCAATATAACAAGCAACTGCGACACAATCAGGATCAAGGAGATAATATAACGACACTAAGTAGGGACCATCTGCAGATCCTCCACAAAAGTCACAAAACTCCCATAACACTGAATCTAAGTTCAGCATAAGAAAATCCCCGACTGTGACAATACACAGATACCAGTACAAATTAGGTCAGAAGCTACAGCTCAGGACCTGAGTTGCTTAGAGTGTCTATGCGACACACAACCTCAATACAACGTCGAAAATCACTAAGTCTATACAATGTTCTGTGAACAGAGTCTCCAGAACTAACAACAATAATAAGAAAGAGATGATCTTCCAACAAGGGCCAGTAAAGGAGATTTAGGCTCGTCTTGTCTAGAATACGTCCAACCACCAAGCGAGTCTAGACCAGACTGAATACTTCAGGTGAGGTGTGATCACCCCCCCCTCTATCACGTGATAGCTCCGTGGACGGTTGCTGCCCAGCAACAACGAGAAGCCGGCAGAGTAACGAGCCACAAGCGATAATTACAGTAGTTAGACTTGAACTATGAGCACATAATATGTTACATCCTACCTAACAATAGTAACTAAGTCAAATAATAATATAAAGCAATATATTTACGATTTAGCTATTATCGCAAATATAAGCAATATAAAATTATATGAAAAGGTAATATGCATTATATATATTGTGACCCATTCAGGGGTTGCAGCAACATTCTGAACCGATGATGGTTTGAAGGAGCAAGAAGAAGAGGAAGAGTTCTGTCACGGAAGTCCAGAGAAGAACTAGCCCAGCTTATACTGGAAGAGACAAAGTTCTCAGAAAGGCAAAGTCATCCATTCACAGCGCTGAGATTAATGGTTTTCATACTAAAGATGCTCTTTATAACAAGGATTTCAAATTGCCCGATCACAATGCAGAGATCGAAACTATATTTACTTGCCTTCTCACTCTAGGGTCTAGAGTCCTTCATTAAGTCTCATTTTTAAGACATGTTGTTATGAATGTTTTATACTCTGGAAACTAACTTAAAATAATTTAAAACGAATAAAGTGGTGAAATGATTAAAATTAATATCGAACTGAGTTGTAGCCTACTTGCACTCACTAGGGTCCTGCTGGTATTGGCTACACCTGCTGGACCATCCCATGTAAATCTTATTCACCAAGTGCTGATATACTGGACATCACGTGTCCCCTCACTCATCACATAAGGTCGTATTCCCTGGTTTTAGTGTTGATACTACGTATAGGTATTGCCTTAGGATACCCAGTAGTTTTATCAAATATGGTAAATAGATATTGGTTACCTGACCTGGCCATCGGTAAGGATCCCGCAAAATCGATGCATCCGATACCCATCAGCGGGTATCGGATGCAGTGTTGCAGGTTTAATAAAGTGTCCGGGCTTACCCACTTGCTGACATTCACAACAACAGTGGATGTAACTCCTCACTTCTCGTTTTATACCTGGCCAATAAAAATGTCCTCCTAAGGACGAACTGTTAGTTATTTTCAGGACCTGAGTTCTGAATTTCTTTAGAACTACTAATCTGTCTGGTTTTAAGCTTCCTCTACCTCCTTACCAGTAGCCGGACAAACTAAAAATTTTTTTTTAAGTACACATTTAACCGGGTGATTTGAGCTGAATTTACCCACTGAAGTTTTAAGAGCGGATGCTGAAGTAGAGTCCCTTTATTGTTCTCGAAAAGACAATCCCTCTGGCATGAAACAAAAACGCCTGGCAATCCTGTGACCCTAGAATAGGAAGGCTTGATCATGGGACTCTTCACTAGATTTACAAGGCCCTGGCCAGTTTTGCTCATAACATAAATTGTCGAGCTCTAGATCACAGTCCTCCAGGTTCAGCATTATCAACAGACATTCCTTTTGACATTGCCCGAGTTATGGCCAACATCGAAAAAAGAGGCTTCCTTAGCTACAGTGGGCTAGAATGTAGAACATTGTTGTTAATCAGCAATAAAGCATCTTTGATGAGGAATCCCCCAGACACCTACGGTTAAATACCGAGGATAATACTGGCTTTTAATAAACATTTTATGCAGAATAGAAAATACCGCTCCCACATTGGCTTCTAATAACACTGGAGAGTGTAATGAGGTTTCCTCAGAAACTGGAAGTATTCCCTCTAATAAGAGAGAGCAATAAGCCCCGGTATCCCTGAAGGTGGATACCTCAATGGGACTTTCATGCTCCTTAAGGGAGATTTGAATTTGATTATAAATGGGTGCCATACAGGCATCTAATTTCCCCTTGATCCATTTCAGCAAGAAGCATAGCTATTTTTCCTAATGGTGTTGTTCTACTCAGCTTACCACTAGCAGAAGGTTTGCATAGCTCGGGGCAAGTAGCCTTTATGTGACCAGACTTACCATACCACGGGCGTGGATAGGACCCGCGATCAGAGTCATAAAACTCCAGTTCGACGAGGGTTCTATCCCCGCCAGTGGTATGGTTTGTTTTGCAATCGTATTATTACGATTTCGTGAGTCATGACCAGACTTACGGCAGTAGTAACAGGTGATGGGTTCGGGATTCTCGTCTCTTGCTCCTTGCTGACTTTGAGGCAGACATCATTTTTCAGCTCCAGCTTCCCTCTTAGTAATCACTCAGAGGTTCGTACACGACGATCTCTGTCCATACCAGGCTGCTGGGAAGAAAAGTTAAGAGACCGCTTAGACAAGAAGCAGTTGGCCTCAAATGTGTCAGCAAGTCTAGCTGCCTCCACAGCAGCAGTTGCCATTGAATGGTCTTCTAGAAACACCCGAATTTCTGGTACAACTGATTCAAGAAGATTGTCCATAAGGACCAGCTGCACTAACCCACCGTAATTAGAGACAACAGTGGACTTGTAATACTTGGTCAACGATTTAGATTGTCCACGATGAACGTCCACATGGGACTGGCCCAACTGACGCTTGCTCAGTTTAAATTCCCGTCTTTATTTGGCGAGAATGCACTGATATGCACCGAATACAGCTATTTTCACGACATCGTAATGAGCAAAATCTTCATCACTTAAACCAGCTGCGAATTCCTGCGCTTTGCTGCAATATGCTCAATCGGCACTTCCCAAAGTTCGAGCCTGATTTTCGAAAAACTCGAAAAATTGTTCAGGCTCAGAATCAGAAAACTGAGGTACTAGCAACAGATTTCTGAACACTGAAATTATCATCCATAGTACGCCGAAATTGTCTCCTCCCCTCTCTATCAAATTCCTCCTTAGCAAATGCATGTTGTTCCCTGCCGGTCTCAAGACTGAGTTTAGCCAACTCAAGCGCTAACATAAATTGACTCCCCCCCCCGATACAATTCTGATTCACCACCTGTTTCCCCAGGTGGACGGTCTTGTTCCTGAGGCATTTGTCCTCCCCCATTACGAAGGAACCGAAGCGGGCATCGGCGATTAATAGCTTCCGTAGCAGCAGAAATATCAGATTGGAACGCCATGTTACTAAAGTCAAACATTAATTTGTCGCGTATAAACCCAGGAAGGTGGGCAGCAATAAGAGTTCGTTGATACTCTATGTCAATAGAACGAGCAATACGTCAGTAACGTTGTAGAGATAATCTGGGCAAGTTTTACAGGGTATATTCAGTTACCAGTCGCTTAACATATGTCGTTGGCATAACTCACTATAACAAAACGCTGACTGCAATACTTTCAACGCAACACGAAGCAGTGGCACACAACGACTTCGCAGGTTTGCAATGCAATACTGTAGGTAGGCTCATAGAAATAATGCAGAGACAGACTTCAGGACAGGCACCCCATATTATGAACAAAGGGATAGTCTACTGGCCTGCACACCTGGCTGTAGCATGATAACCTCATAGGAACGAGCAAAAAGGCAGCAGAATAAATACTTATATTTCCTTCACCAGATAATAATTAGGTATGTACAATATATATACAGCACATGTACAATAAAGCTCATGCAAGCAATTGACACAGTGAGACCCATAGCGGCCAGACTTGGAGGTAAGTCTGCCAAGGTTGATTCACCAGTGCACCACATCTCTTCACAACTTTGGTGGGCTTCCTGTGACTGGCTGGTTGAAACCAAGGTACTAGCATAACGCTGGGCCCCCCTACTCGTTACATCCTAAGCACCTGGTTCACTGGTAGGGAGGGCATACCTATATGGGTGTGTGACACAGGCCGAATAAAATGTAACATCCTCTTAGCATGCCACTCTCTCTTTCTCTTTCTTCTGTGTTTCTCGTTGTTTCCCTGCGTATCTTTCCTTCTCGACATTCCCTCGCCGCTCCTTCCTACTCCCCCTCCTCCTCCTCCCCCACTCTCCCTCTCCTTCTCCCACCCGAATAACAATGGTCTGGTGTGGGCTTCCGGTGGACCGGCAGCAGCAAAGAGCTGCTTCTAAAATATCGCCAGTGATATTCAGCGAAATACAGCAGTTCTGAAAAACTGCGCTAGTGACGATATGTGAGGTACAGCGGGTGGGAGGGAGAGAGGGCAGAAAGGAGGGATGGAGGGAGGGAGAGATGGAGGGAAGGAGGGAAGAAGGAAGAGATGGAGGGAGGGAGGATAGAAAGTAAGGGTAAGGCTCCCTAGGGAGGAACAGAAAACCTTACACCTGTCTTCCACATCATTCCTACGTCATTCATTTGCGTGTTTCCCCTCTTCCGTTCTCCACTGCATATCTTCCTCCTTCACGCGTGTCCTCCCTCTTACCCTCCTCCCTCCCCCACTCCATCATCCTCCCTTTCTCTCAATGGTACATTCACAGCTCGTGCTTAACTCAACATGAATTTTAAATATTCCAGTTTCCAGACCTGAGAGCCACCACGTCCCGCGTCCGTACCACCACAACAACCCTGGCTTCGCCTCCCACCTGACCACCTGTCACACCTTACCTTCCAGAATCACTAACAATCTATCTTTCTAATCTTAAAATAGATGTGGATGTCGCCAACCTTTCTACTATGGGTTCTGTAGCTACAGCAGCCTCAAACGTTCCAGCAGAACTAGAGTCACTGTTACCAAGACAGTGAAGACACTACCATCTCTCAGGATGGTCTCTCCCGCACACAAAGCAAGAGGAACTAATAAAATATATAGATATATGCAGATATACATATATAGATTTACGTGCACAAGAGCCACAAAGGGAAGTTGAATATGTCCAGGTCTTTCGCGTTGCAACGAAACATTTTTTTTTCGAAAGCTTGCAATAGTGAAAAGGAATGAGGAGATATACATAAAATATTAATTGTTAGGGAAGAAATCACAAAAAAACATCTGAAGATGCGCGTGTAAACACATGAAAACGCTCAGGTTTTGTTTCTTATTTTCACTGTGGTATTTTTATATATTATTAATATGACCTGGGACCTGCAGAATATATGTATATATATATATATATATATATATATATATATATATATATATATATATATATATATATATATATATATATATATATATATATATATATATATATATATATATATATATATATATATATATATATATATATATATATATATATATATATATATATATATATATTCATGGGGAAGCGACAAACCCGTAGGGGTCTTATAGCGCCTTGGACCTGGCAGGAAGTCACGTGTAATCCAATTCCATGGATGAAGAGCCCATGAAGGGACTGAAGGGTGAGACGTGTTTGATGTAGTTACACGGGGTCAGGCAACTGTGTCGCGGGCAGAGGTCACTGGGTTACGGGCAGGGGAGGTCACAGGGTCACGGGCTGTGAAGGTCACAAGGTCACGGCAAGTCACTGGATCACGGGCAAGGGAGGTCACAGGGTCACGGGCAGGGGAGGTCACTGGGTCACGGGCAGGGGAGGTCACTGGGTCACGGGCAGGGGAGGTCACAGGGTGACCTCACAAGATGCTAATCTGTTATTCGTAACAAACACTTAAGATTAAGTGACCAGGAGCTACCACTTGTTACTCGTCTATGTGTTCAGTGTCTCGCTACTCACATCACCTGTAATAAACAAACTAATAAGTAAATAGACTTTCCAACGCCCTTCCTTCCCCCCGGAGGGATCTTAAGTTCCTCGAATCAGTTCCTGATCAACAAGGCTGTGGTGCCCACGTACGACTGCGTGCTGCTAGCATCAACAGCCTGACTGACCAGGCCACTGACCAGGAGTCCTGGTCTGGCGCTGCCCCGCGGAGACAATGGCCCGAGGAATGAACAAGAAGCAACCAGGCAACACTAAAAAAAAATAAGTCAGATTAATTTCGAGTCACGTACCTCGTAATCATCCTTACACAACAAGTGAGACTTTCTGTATAAAGATTTACATAATTATTTTTTTTAATCCAGGATATCGTCCAAGACGCCGCCAGCCAGATGAGAGAATCTGAAGTCAAGGCCAGGCACGGGACTCGAACACGAGGAATAGATGTGTTGATCGCGTGCACCTCCTTGCAGTATAGTCAGGCTGTACCTCCCTCCCTCCCTCCCAGGAGGAACCCACGACCTCAACAGTGTAGCCAGATATACAACAATCTTGGGCTATTGCGCCTCTTCACACCTACCTACACATGCCATCACGCCTGTGCACTCACTCACTTGTGCCTGCAGGGGGTCGAGTTACAGCTCCTAGCCCCGTCTTTGAGCCTTCAAGGTGTTGAAGTACTGAGTTTTTCCCAACATCTTGGGGCAGCTCTTGAGTACTCTTGCAACACTGAGGAGTGGCCAACACTTGCAACACTGAGGAGTGGCCAATACATGCAACACTGAGAAGTGGCCAACACTTGTAACACTGAGGAGTGGCTAATACTTGCAGCACTCCGAGGAGTGGCCAATACTTGCAACACTCTGAGGAGTGGCCAATACTTGCAACATTGAGAAGTGGCCAACACTTGTAACACTGAGGAGTGGCCAATCGTTGCAGCACTCCGAGGAGTGGCCAATACTTGCAACACTGTGAGGAGTGGCCAACACTTGCAACACTGTGAGGAGTGGCCAATACTTGCAACACTCTGAGGAGTGGCCAACACTTGCAACACTCTGAGGAGTGGCCAACACTTGTAACACTGTGAGGAGTGGAGAACACTTGCAACACTCTGAGGAGTGGCCAACACTTGCAACACTGTGAGGTGTAGCCAACACTTGCAACACTCTGAGGAGTGGCCAACACTTGCAACACTGTGAGGAGTGGCCAACACTTAACTATCTTCCACACTTTTCTTATCCTCACAACAGGATTGATGTTATATTGGGTATAAAGACGTAAATTACCATAATTTTAGATCAATTTTACTCTGTAAACTGCGTTTACGGGACAACTTGAGAAAAATCTTAACGTCACACATAAAGAGAGAAAAACACTGGTATTGTCATATCAAGGACGAGAAATACCAGAGCTTCAAACAGATAGAAACAGGGGGATCAGTCTTAAGATATCACAATACTTAAAAATATTAAAGATATGTTTAGCAGCTTCGCTGTGGCTCATCTGAGTGTTCACTTCCCGCCTCTGCTCCCCTGTTCCGCTCCCTTCAGTGTCAAGTAGTCCGGATACGAGAACTCGTTATGCAAAACAACTGTTTACTGGGACAACGTTTCGCTCAGGGAAGAGCTTTATGAGCTTGATAAAGCTTGTGCTGTTTAGTGTGTCTGCGTAAAAATCAGTGCATACAATTAAGCAGTTTGTCCTCTCTCTCTCTCTCTCTCTCTCTCTCTCTTTCTCTCTCTCTCTCTCTCTCTCTCTCTCTCTCTCTCTCTCTCTCTCTCTCTCTCTCTCTCTCTCTCTCTCTCTCTCTCTATATATATATATATATATATATATATATATATATATTAGTAGGAGGTTGGTAGACAACAACCGCCCAGGGAGGTACTACAGTGAACATTAAAATGGTATAAAATACCGACAGATTGTTAGGTAAGACACATATGCAACAATTAGGTATCTTTATTTTGAAACGTTTCGCCTACACAGTAGGCTTCTTCAGTCGAGTACAGAAAAGTTGATAGAAGCAGAAGATACTTGAAGACGATGTAATCAGTCCATCACCCTTAAAGTTTTGAGGTGGTCAGTCCCTCAGTCTGGAGAAGAGCATTGTTCCGTTGTCTGAAACAATATGAAGTTGAAGTGACAGAATCGGGCCTTATATAGTGCCAGGAGGTGAGACGTAGGTTGATTTGGGAGGGCAGGTACAGACCATCTACTTCGACAACCTCTACTAGTGAGAACGGCTGGGTTTGAGAAGGACCTGCCCACCCAAATCAACCTACGTCTCACCTCCTGGCACTATATAAGGCCCGATTCTGTCACTTCAACTTCATATTGTTTCAGACAACGGAACAATGCTCTTCTCCAGACTGAGGGACTGACCACCTCAAAACTTTAAGGGTGATGGACTGATTACATCGTCTTCAAGTATCTTCTGCTTCTATCAACTTTTCTGTACTCGACTGAAGAAGCCTACTGTGTAGGCGAAACGTTTCAAAATAAAGATACCTAATTGTTGCATATGTGTCTTACCTAACGAGGTACTACAGTACTGCCAAGTGAGTGTAAAACGAAATCCTGTATCTGTTGTTCATGATGGTAGGATTGCTGGTGTCTTTTTCGGTCTCATAAGCATGTAAGGTTTCAGGTACGTCTTGCTACTTCTACTTACACTTAGGTCACATTACACATACATGTACAAGCATATATATAAGCACCTCTCTGGGTTTTCTTCTATTGTCTTAATAGTTCTTGTTCTTGTTTATATCCTCTTATCTGCATGGGGAAGTGGAAAAGAATTATTCCTTCGTAAGTCATGCGTGTTGTAAGAGGCGACTAACATGCCTGGAGCAAGGGGAGAGTAGCCCCTTCTCCTGTATATATTAAAGTTGAAGAGAGAAACTTTCATTTTTCTTTTTAGACCACCCTGTTTCGGTGGGATAGGGCTGCTTTGATTATATATATATATATATATATATATATATATATATATATATATATATATATATATATATATATTATATATGTCGTGCCGAATATGTAAAACTGGTCAATTAGCAAGAACTCATTTAAAATTAAGTCCTATCTAAAATTTTCTCTTATAGGTTTAAAGATATATTTTTTTCATTAATGTTAATGTAAAAATTTTTAATTTTGCTCCAAAAGAATCTTAGAAAGCTTACCTAACCATATTATAACAAGAACAATTTATTTTATCCTAGCCCTACCAAATATATTTTAGATTTGTTTACAGTAATTTAATACTAAACAAACACAGTGAAATATATTTTTTTCGTTAGGTTCAGAATGATTTTGGCGAAATTATTGCATACACAACTTTTCACTTGTCCTATATGGCAAGATGAGCGTTGCTATTAAGCCAAGATCACAAGTTCTGCCTATTCGGCACGACATATATATATATATATATATATATATATATATATATATATATATATATATATATATATATATATATACATATATATATATATATATATATATATATATATATATATATATATATATATATATATATATATATATATAAATATATATATATATATATATATAGATATATATATATATATATATATATATATATATATATATATATATATATATATATATATATATATATATATATATATATATATATATATATATATATATATATATATATATATAATATATATATATATATATATATATATATATATATATATATATATATATATATATATATATATATATATATATATATATACATAATGCATCCTGTATGTACAAAACAGGCTTTGTTCCACAATACAAGTTGTTACGTTGAATCCTACGACTGACAAAACAGGTGTTGACTCCGGCAGGTCCAGCGACATTTCACGCAGGCAAATAAATCAAAAACCACATCAGTAGCTGCGGTGCAGCATCAAACATTCCTCATAAAACACATCAGCACAGTATAAAACACCTGTACATAAACCGGATCAAACGCAATACAAAACGTTCCTTTACGCACCAAATCAATACACATTCACATTTGGTGTATAATAAATATAATTTTCCAGTAGAATCTCCTGTACATATACGTTTTGGAAATTGTAAGAGAAGTGTTAATGATCGTCATTACCGATCATGTGATGATACTGCCTGCTATAATTGTCTATAATTATTATACCCAAGAAGGAACAATTGCAACAGTAAAGAAAAACAAATAGGATTCCAAGTTCCTGGAATAAAGAGTGAGCCCAGTGCCTGGAGTAGAGAGTGAGCCCAGTGCCTGGAGTAGAGAGTGAGCCCAGTGCCTGGAGTAGAGAGTGAGCCCAGTGCCTGGAGTAGAGAGTGAGCCCAGTGCCTGGAGTAGAGAGTGAGCCCAGTGCCTGGAGTAGAGAGTGAGCCCAGTGCCTGGAGTAGAGAGTGAGCCCAGTGCCTGGAGTAGAGAGTGAGCCCAGTGCCTGGAGTAGAGAGTGAGCCCAGTGCCTGGAGTAGAGAGTGAGCCCAGTGCCTGGAGTAGAGAGTGAGCCCAGTGCCTGGAGTAGAGAGTGAGCCCAGTGCCTGGGGTAGAGAGTGAGTCCAGTGCCTGGAGTAGAGAGTGAGCCCAGTGCCTGGAGTAGAGAGTGAGCCCAGTGCCTGGAGTAGAGAGTGAGCCCAGTGCCTGGAGTAGAGAGTGAGCCCAGTGCCTGGAGTAGAGAGTGAGCCCAGTGCCTGGAGTAGAGAGTGAGCCCAGTGCCTGGAGTAGAGAGTGAGCCCAGTGCCTGGAGTAGAGAGTGAGCCCAGTGCCTGGAGTAGAGAGTGAGCCCAGTGCCTGGAGTAGAGAGTGAGCCCAGTGCCTGGAGTAGAGAGTGAGCCCAGTGCCTGGAGTAGAGAGTGAGCCCAGTGCCTGGAGTAGAGAGTGAGCCCAGTGCCTGGAGTAGAGAGTGAGCCCAGTGCCTGGAGTAGAGAGTGAGCCCAGTGCCTGGAGTAGAGAGTGAGCCCAGTGCCTGGGGTAGAGAGTGAGTCCAGTGCCTGGAGTAGAGAGTGAGCCCAGTGCCTGGAGTAGAGAGTGAGCCCAGTGCCTGGAGTAGAGAGTGAGCCCAGTGCCTGGAGTAGAGAGTGAGCCCAGTGCCTGGAGTAGAGAGTGAGCCCAGTGCCTGGAGTAGAGAGTGAGCCCAGTGCCTGGGGTAGAGAGTGAGCCCAGTGCCTGGGGTAGAGAGTGAGTCCAGTGCCTGGAGTAGAGAGTGAGCCCAGTGCCTGGAGTAGAGAGTGAGCCCAGTGCCTGGAGTAGAGAGTGAGCCCAGTGCCTGGAGTAGAGAGTGAGCCCAGTGCCTGGAGTAGAGAGTGAGCCCAGTGCCTGGGGTAGAGAGTGAGCCCAGTGCCTGGGGTAGAGAGTGAGCCCAGTGCCTGGAGTAGAGAGTGAGCCCAGTGCTTGGAGTAGAGAGTGAGCCCAGTGCCTGGAGTAGAGAGTGAGTCCAGTGCCTGGAGTAGAGAGTGAGCCCAGTGCCTGGAGTAGAGAGTGAGCCCAGTGCCTGGAGTAGAGAGTGAGCCCAGTGCCTGGAGTAGAGAGTGAGCCCAGTGCCTGGAGTAGAGAGTGAGCCCAGTGCCTAGAGTAGAGAGTGATCTCAATGATTGGAATAGAGATTGAGCCCAGTGCCTGGAGTAGACAGTGAGCCCAGTGCCTAGAGTAGAGAGTGAGCCCAGTGCTTGGAGTAGAGAGTGAGCCCAGTGCCTGGAGTAGAGAGTGAGCCCAGTGCCTGGAGTAGAGAGTGAGCCCAGTGCCTGGAGTAGAGAGTGAGCCCAGTGCCTGGAGTAGAGAGTGAGCCCAGTGCCTGGAGTAGAGAGTGAGCCCAGTGCCTGCAGTAGAGAGTGAGTCCAGTGCCTGGAGTAGTGCAGTGCCTGGAGTAGAGAGTGAGCCCAGTGCCTGGATTAGAGATTGAGCCCAGTGCCTGGAGTAGAGAGTGAGCCCAGTGCCTGGAGTAGAGAGTGAGCCCAGTGCCTGGAGTAGAGAATGAGCCCAGTGCCTTCAGCAAGAAGTGAGCCCAGTGCCTGTAGTAGGGAGTGAGCCCAGTGCCTGGAGTAGAGAGTGAGATCAGTGCCTGGAGTAGAGAGTGAGCCCAGTGCCTGGAGTAGAGAGTGAGCCCAGTGCCTGGAGTAGAGAGTAAGCCCAGTGCCTGGAGTAGAGAGTGAGCCCAGTGCCTGGAGTAGAGAGTGAGCCCAGTGCCTGGAGTAGAGAGTGAGCCCAATGCCTGGAGTAGAGAGTGAGCCCAGTGCCTAGAGTAGAGAGTGATCCCAATGATTGGAATAGAGATTGAGCCCAGTGCCTGGAGTAGACAGTGAGCCCAGTGCCTAGAGTAGAGAGTGAGCTCAGTGCTTGGAGTAGAGAGTGAGCCCAGTGCCTGGAGTAGAGAGTGAGCCCAGTGCCTGGAGTAGAGAGTGAGCCCAGTGCCTGGAGTAGAGAGTGAGCCCAGTGCCTGGAGTAGAGAGTAAGCCCAGTGCCTGGAGTAGAGAATGAACCCAGTGCCTGGAGTAGAGAGTGAGCCCAGTGCCTGGAGTAGAGAGTGAGCCCAGTGCCTGGAGTAGAGAGTGAGCCCAGTGCCTGGAGTAGAGAGTGAGCCCAGTGCCTGGAGTAGAGAGTGAGCCCAGTGCCTGGAGTAGAGAGTGAGCCCAGTGCCTGGAGTAGAGAGTGAGCCCAGTGCCTGGAGTAGAGAGTGAGCCCAGTGCCTGGAGTAGAGAGTGAGCCCAGTGCCTGGAGTAGAGAGTGAGCCCAGTGCCTAGAGTAGAGAGTGATCCCAATGATTGGAATAGAGATTGAGCCCAGTGCCTGGAGTAGACAGTGAGCCCAGTGCCTAGAGTAGAGAGTGAGCCCAGTGCTTGGAGTAGAGAGTGAGCCCAGTGCCTGGAGTAGAGAGTGAGCCCAGTGCCTGGAGTAGAGAGTGAGCCCAGTGCCTAGAGTAGAGAGTGAGCCCAGTGCTTGGAGTAGAGAGTGAGCCCAGTGCCTGGAGTAGAGAGTGAGCCCAGTGCCTGCAGTAGAGAGTGAGTCCAGTGCCTGGAGTAGTGAGCCCAGTGCCTGGAGTAGAGAGTGAGCCCAGTGCCTAGAGTAGAGAGTGAGCCCAGTGCCTGGAGTAGAGAGTGAGCCCAGTGCCTGGAGTAGAGAGTGAGCCCAGTGCCTGGAGTAGAGAATGAGCCCAGTGCCTTCAGCAAGAAGTGAGCCCAGTGCCTGTAGTAGGGAGTGAGCCCAGTGCCTGGAGTAGAGAGTGAGATCAGTGCCTGGAGTAGAGAGTGAGCCCAGTGTTTGGAGCAAGGAGTGAGCCCAGTGCCTGGAGTAGAGAGTGAGTCCAGTGCCTGGAGCAAGGAGTGAGCCCAGTGCCTGGAGTAGAGAGTGAGCCCAGTGCCTGGAGTAGAGAGTGAGCCCAGTACCTAGAGTAGAAAGTGAGCCCAGTGCCTAGAGTAGAGAGTGAGCCCAGTGCCTGGAGTAGAGAGTGATCCCAGTGATTGGAATAGAGAGTGAGCCCAGTGCCTAGAGTAGAGAGTGATCCCAGTGATTGGAATAGAGAGTGAGCCCAGTGCCTAGAGTAGAGAGTGATCCCAGTCATTGGAATAGAGAGTGAGCCCAGTGCCTGGAGTAGAGAGTGAGCCCAGTGCCTAGAATAGAGAGTGATCCCAGTGCCTGGAGTAGAGAGTGAGCCCAGTGCCTGGAGTAGAGAGTAAGCCCAGTGCCTGGAGTAGAGAGTGAGCCCAGTGCCTGCAGTAGAGAGTGAGTCCAGTGCCTGGAGTAGTGAGCCCAGTGCCTGGAGTAGAGAGTGAGCCCAGTGTCTAGAGTAGAGAGTGAGCCCAGTGCCTGGAGTAGAGAGTGAGCCCAGTGCCTGGAGTAGAGAGTGAGCCCAGTGCCTGGAGCAAGGAGTGAGCCCAGTGCCTGGAGTAGAGAGTGAGCCCAGTGCCTGGAGTAGAGAGTGAGCCCAGTACCTAGAGTAGAGAGTGAGCCCAGTGCCTAGAGTAGAAAGTGAGCCCAGTGCCTAGAGTAGAGAGTGAGCCCAGTGCCTGGAGTAGAGAGTGATCCCAGTGATTGGAATAGAGAGTGAGCCCAGTGCCTAGAGTAGAGAGTGATCCCAGTGATTGGAATAGAGAGTGAGCCCAGTGCCTAGAGTAGAGAGTGATCCCAGTGATTGGAATAGAGAGTGAGCCCAGTGCCTGGAGTAGAGAGTGAGCCCAGTGCCTAGAATAGAGAGTGAGCCCAGTGCCTGGAGTAGAGAGTGAGCCCAGTGCCTGGAGTAGAGAGTAAGCCCAGTGCCTGGAGTAGAGAGTGAGCCCAGTGCCTGCAGTAGAGAGTGAGTCCAGTGCCTGGAGTAGTGAGCCCAGTGCCTGGAGTAGAGAGTGAGCCCAGTGCCTAGAGTAGAGAGTGAGCCCAGTGCCTGGAGTAGAGAGTGAGCCCAGTGCCTGGAGTAGAGAGTGAGCCCAGTGCCTGGAGCAAGGAGTGAGCCCAGTGCCTGGAGTAGAGAATGAGCCCAGTGCCTTCAGCAAGGAGTGAGCCCAGTGCCTGGAGTAGAGAGTGAGCCCAGTGCCTGGAGCAAGGAGTGAGATCAGTGCCTGGAGTAGAGAGTGAGCCCAGTGCCTGGAGCAAGGAGTGAGCCCAGTGCCTGGAGTAGAGAGTGAGCCCAGTGCTGGAGTAGAGAGTGAGCCCAGTGCCTGAAGTAGACAGTGAATTTAGTGTCTTGAATAGACAGCCAATCTCTCAAGAGAGACCAAAAATGAGACGAATGACTCAGAAGGTTAACAACAATGCTCCAAAAGTCTCCACTGTTGGCACGTCTTATTTCCCGTGGGTTGGAGGGTGTGACATGCTAAGAACATGTTACATTTTATTCGACGTACGTCACACTTCCATATAGGCTGCCTCCCGACCAGCGAACCAGGTGCTAAGGGTTTAACTAACAGGGGCCCCGTCGTTATACCAGTAACTTGGTTCAACCCACCGATCACAAGAAAGCCCGGCAGAGCTGTGAAGCAGCTTTGACAGATTTGCCCTCCCTGCTGGTCGCTACGGGTCTCATCCTGTATTGTGCTTACAATTTTTCCTCATTGTACATAGCTGTAAATACTGTACACAGGCTATATATATATATATTGTAAATACCAGATTATTATGGTGAGGGAAATACACAGTCTGCTGCCTTTTTGCTCGGTCCTAATTGGTTATCGTGCAAGGTGAGCAGGCCAATAATTTACACTATGCACGTAATAGAGGGCAAGTACAGAACGAGGCTCCAACACTGCCTTGTCTTACCACTGAGAGATCACAGCAACGATCACAGAGAAAACATCAAAAAAAATGTTCAGTAGATTCGGAAGTTGGAATCTGTTGAACATACAGTGTGTGTGTGTGTGTGTGTGTGTGTGTGTGTGTGTGTGTGTGTGTATATATATATATATATATATATATATATATATATATATATATATATATATATATATATATATATATATATATATATATATATATATATATATATATATATATATATATATATAATTAGCAAGAACTCATTTAAAATTAAATCCTTTCTAAAAATTTCTCTTGTACGTTTAAAGATATATATATTTTTTCATTTATGTTAATATAAAAATTAGTAATTTTTTACCATAAGACCCTTAGAAAACTTACCTAACCTTATTATAACAAACGCAGTTTAATTTAGCCTAATCCAACTAAATATATTTTAGATAAGTTTACAATAATTTAATAATAAACAAACACAATGAAATATATTTTTTTTCGTTAGGTTCAGAATGATTTTTGCAAAATTACTGCATACACAAATTTTTCGCTTGCCTTATTCAGCAAGAAGAGCGTTGCTATTTAAGCCAAAATTTAAAGCTTTACCTATTTGTCCAGATTACATACCCCCCCCCCCCCCAAGTGTCTCAAAACCTTTTAGAAAATCTACAGTAATGCTCACAACAACGTTATGTGAATAAGACAACATCAACATTACCTTGTGAGGGAAACATCTTAGACTCAATGAAAATATTCATCAGTAGTGTCGTAATGATAGATGCAGTAAAAACGATTAAAAATAATGACCCAAATGAGTGAGTGTGTATGTAATATTTGAGGTAGTGGAACACAAGGGGTCACTTTAAAGGAGGTGAAACATTATATATCTGGTTAATCATGTCATTGAGCAAGACATGTACAACACTTGAGTACCTAGTGTCGGAACATTTCGCCTTAACAGCAAGTTTCTTTACTTGAATACAGGTGATTATAACACTGGAAAGGGTAGAAGTAGAGAGGTAATGACCACTCCAATTCTTACTCAACTTTTCGGTACTGTGAACAACTTACTGTGTATGATAGTCGTGCCAAGAACTACTAACATATTTTAAGATGCGGTCCAGAAAACAATGTACTTTTCCGACTAAGAGAAGACCATTATAGTGACCGGAGTTAAAGTATCGCCTCTTGTTAACAATGCTTGTACAATGTAAAGGAACATTATTGAATCTTGCAGTGTCGGGGACTTACGTCAGAAATATAAATATGTCATATAGTCACTAGTAAGAGGATGATTACAGGTCTGAGAGGTATGAGTTACCTGCCACCATGACATGACCACACCCACCTATTGTTGTGTATCATGTCTTCTATCTTGAGTGCATTTGTACACACACTCATGTGGTCTTAATACTGAGGTGGCCTGTGTTGTGGTCTATAACACTAGTGTGTGATGTTCACACACACACACACACACATAACAGGTTAAGTGTTTCTCGACAAGTGCCTTTGATAACTGGTAACTAACTTACTAACACCTACCCAAACACTGTTCCCCGCCTCTGTCTCTTATTACCTCGCCCCTGCCCTCTGTCTCTGTCTCTCTCTCTCTCTCTCTCTCTCTCTCTCTCTCTCTCTCTCTCTCTCTCTCTCTCTCTCTCTCTCTCTCTCTCTCTCTCTCTCTCTCTCTCTCTCTCTCTCTCTCTCTCTCTCTCTCTCTCTCTCTCTCTCTCTCTCTCTCTCTCTCTCTCTCTCTCTCTCTCTCTCTCTCTCTCTCTCTCTCTCTCTCTCTCTCTCTCTCTCTCTCTCTCTCTCTCTTTCTCTCTTTCTCTCTCTCCCATAAAACCTCTGGTGGTTGTGTTGGCGTCCAGCCTTATCCTGGTCATTTGTCTTTTCCCTTTGTTGTTTTTCTCTCTGTCCACATTATTTCTCCTCTGGATTTCTTCTACCTTAACTTACGTTCTTTTTCTTTAGTCGTCAATCTGTTATTACCGTTATTAACACCTTGAACGAGAATGTAACTTCACTAACGCTAATGTGATTTTTATTATCATTCATTATCTACTGAAATTCGTGCCATATTTATGCGTTAATATATTTATTTATTTATAATTAAATCTAATTACCTAATGTAAGTGTATTTGTGGAGTTAATTAAGGTAGAAAGCATAGTGGGTGGAATAAACTGATGTGGTTGGTTCAGCACTGTAACATAATTCAGCACCGTAGCAGGTCAGCACCACAACATGGTCAGTTCAGCACCACAACATGGTCAGTTCAGCACCATAACATGGTCAGTTTAGCACCACAACATGGTCAGTTCAGCACCATAACATGGTCAGTTTAGCACCACAACATGGTCAGTTCAGCACTACAACATAGTCAGTTCAGTACTACAACATGGTCAGTTCAGCACCACAACATGGTCAGTTCAGCACCACAACATGGTCAGTTCAGCACCACAACATGGTCAGTTCAGCACCACAACATGGTCAGTTCAGCACCACAACATGGTCAGTTCAGCACCACAACATGGTCAGTTCAGCACTACAACATGGTCAGTTCAGCGCTACAACATGGTCAGTTCAGCACTACAACATAGTCAGTTCAGCACTACAACATGGTCAGTTCAGCACCACAACATGGTCAGTTCAGCATTATAACTTGGTCAGTTCAGCACTACAACATAATCAGTTCAGCACCACAACATGGTCAGTTCAGCATTATAACTTGGTCAGTTCAGCACTACAACATAATCAGTTCAGCACCACAACATGGTCAGTTCAGCATTATAACTTGGTCAGTTCAGCACTACAACATAATCAATTGAGCACCACAACATGGTTAGTTCAGCACTACAACATAATCATTTCAGCACCATAACATGGTCAGTTCAGCACTACAACATGGTCAGTTCAGTACCACAACATAATCAGTTCAGCATTATAACTTGGTCAGTTCAGCACTACAACATAATCAGTTCAGCACCACAACATGGTCAGTTCAGCACCACAACATGGTCAGTTCAGCACCACAACATGGTCAGTTCAGCACCACAACATGGTCAGTTCAGCACCACAACATGGTCAGTTCAGCACCACAACATGGTCAGTTCAGCACTACAACATGGTCAGTTCAGCACCACAACATGGTCAGTTCAGCACCACAACATGGTCAGTTCAGCACCACAACATGGTCAGTTCAGCACCACAACATGGTCAGTTCAGCACTACAACATAATCAGTTCAGCACCACAACATGGTCAGTTCAGCACCACAACATGGTCAGTTCAGCACCACAACATGGTCAGTTCAGCACCACAACATGGTCAGTTCAGCACCACAACATGGTCAGTTCAGCACTACAACATGGTCAGTTCAGCACTACAACATGGTCAGTTCAGCACTACAACATGCTCAGTTCAGCACTACAACATGGTCAGTTCAGCACCACAACATGGTCAGTTCAGCACCACAACATAATCAGTTCAGCATTATAACATGGTCAGTTCAGCACTACAACATGGTCAGTTCAGCACTACAACATGGTCAGTTCAGCACCACAAAATGGTCAGTTCAGCACCACAACATAATCAGTTCAGCATTATAACATGGTCAGTTCAGCACTACAACATGGTCAGTTCAGCACTACAACATGGTCAGTTCAGCACTACAACATGGTCAGATCAGCACCACAACATAATCAGTTCAGCACCATAACATGGTCAGTTCAGCACTACAACATGGTCAGTTCAGCACTACAACATGGTCAGTTCAGCACTACAACATGGTCAGTTCAGCACCACAACATAATCAGTTCAGCACCATAACATGGTCAGTTCAGCACTACAACATGGTCAGTTCAGCACTACAACATGGTCAGTTCAGCACTACAACATGGTCAGTTCAGCACCACAACATGGTCAGTTCAGCACCACAACATAATCAGTTCAGCACCATAACATGGTCAGTTCAGCACTACAACATGGTCAGTTCAGCACTACAACATGGTCAGTTCAGCACCACAACATGGTCAGTTCAGCACCACACACACACACTCACACACACACACACACACACACACACACACACACACACACACACACACACACACACACACACACACACACACACACACACACACACACACACACACACACACACACACACACACACACACACACACACACACTCACACACACACACACACACACACACACACACACACACACACACACACACACACTCACGCACACACACACACACACACACACACACACACACACTCACACACACACACACACACACACACACACACACACACACACACACACACACACACACACACACACACACACACACACACACACACACACACACACACACACACACACACACACACACTCACGCACACACACACACACACACACACACACTCACACACACACACACACACACACACACACACACACACACACACACACACACACACACACACACACACACACACACACACACACGAGAGGCAGCACTAATCCTATGCGTCACGGGGATAATGATAGGCTCATTAGGATATATCCTTCACGGGAGAAGGATGGGCAATGGAAGACTGGATCTACGTAATTATAGCGATATTACCTGTCATATTATGCAGACGTTGAGATTAATGAAGTGAATATATATATACATACATACATACATATACATATATATATATATATATATATATATATATATATATATATATATATATATATATATATACATATATATATATATATATATATATATATATATATATATATATATATATATATATATATATATATATATATATATATATATATATATATATACATATATATATATATACATATATATATATATACATATATATGCCGGGAGCAATGGGCTAGTAACCCCTTCTCCTGTATACAATTACTAAAAAAGAGAAGAAGAAAAACTTTATAAAACTGGGTTGCTTAAATGTGCGTGGATGTAGTGCGGATGACAAGAAACAGATGATTGCTGATGTTATGAATGAAAAGAAGTTGGATGTCCTGGCCCTAAGCGAAACAAAGCTGAAGGGGGTAGGAGAGTTTCAGTGGGGGGAAATAAATGGGATTAAATCTGGAGTATCTGAGAGAGTTAGAGCAAAGGAAGGGGTAGCAGTAATGTTAAATGATCAGTTATGGAAGGAGAAAAGAGAATATGAATGTGTAAATTCAAGAATTATGTGGATTAAAGTAAAGGTTGGATGCGAGAAGTGGGTCATAATAAGCGTGTATGCACCTGGAGAAGAGAGGAATGCAGAGGAGAGAGAGAGATTTTGGGAGATGTTAAGTGAATGTATAGGAGCCTTTGAACCAAGTGAGAGAGTAATTGTGGTAGGGGACTTGAATGCTAAAGTAGGAGAAACTTTTAGAGAGGGTGTGGTAGGTAAGTTTGGGGTGCCAGGTGTAAATGATAATGGGAGCCCTTTGATTGAACTTTGTATAGAAAGGGGTTTAGTTATAGGTAATACATATTTTAAGAAAAAGAGGATAAATAAGTATACACGATATGATGTAGGGCGAAATGACAGTAGTTTGTTGGATTATGTATTGGTAGATAAAAGACTGTTGAGTAGACTTCAGGATGTACATGTTTATAGAGGGGCCACAGATATATCAGATCACTTTCTAGTTGTAGCTACACTGAGAGTAAAAGGTAGATGGGATACAAGGAGAATAGAAGCATCAGGGAAGAGAGAGGTGAAGGTTTATAAACTAAAAGAGGAGGCAGTTAGGGTAAGATATAAACAGCTATTGGAGGATAGATGGGCTAATGAGAGCATAGGCAATGGGGTCGAAGAGGTATGGGGTAGGTTTAAAAATGTAGTGTTAGAGTGTTCAGCAGAAGTTTGTGGTTACAGGAAAGTGGGTGCAGGAGGGAAGAGGAGCGATTGGTGGAATGATGATGTAAAGAGAGTAGTAAGGGAGAAAAAGTTAGCATATGAGAAGTTTTTACAAAGTAGAAGTGATGCAAGGAGGGAAGAGTATATGGAGAAAAAGAGAGAAGTTAAGAGAGTGGTGAAGCAATGTAAAAAGAGAGCAAATGAGAGAGTGGGTGAGATGTTATCAACAAATTTTGTTGAAAATAAGAAAAAGTTTTGGAGTGAGATTAACAAGTTAAGAAAGCCTAGAGAACAAATGGATTTGTCAGTTAAAAATAGGAGAGGAGAGTTATTAAATGGAGAGGTAGAGGTATTGGGAAGATGGAAGGAATATTTTGAGGAATTGTTAAATGTTGATGAAGATAGGGAAGCTGTGATTTCGTGTATAGGGCAAGGAGGAATAACATCTTGTAGGAGTGAGGAAGAGCCAGTTGTGAGTGTGGGGGAAGTTCGTGAGGCAGTAGGTAAAATGAAAGGGGGTAAGGCAGCCGGGATTGATGGGATAAAGATAGAAATGTTAAAAGCAGGTGGGGATATAGTTTTGGAGTGGTTGGTGCAATTATTTAATAAATGTATGGAAGAGGGTAAGGTACCTAGGGATTGGCAGAGAGCATGCATAGTTCCTTTGTATAAAGGCAAAGGGGATAAAAGAGAGTGCAAAAATTATAGGGGGATAAGTCTGTTGAGTGTACCTGGTAAAGTGTATGGTAGAGTTATAATTGAAAGAATTAAGAGTAAGACGGAGAATAGGATAGCAGATGAACAAGGAGGCTTTAGGAAAGGTAGGGGGTGTGTGGACCAGGTGTTTACAGTGAAACATATAAGTGAACAGTATTTAGATAAGGCTAAAGAGGTCTTTGTGGCATTTATGGATTTGGAAAAGGCGTATGACAGGGTGGATAGGGGGGCAATGTGGCAGATGTTGCAAGTGTATGGTGTAGGAGGTAGGTTACTGAAAGCAGTGAAGAGTTTTTACGAGGATCGTGAGGCTCAAGTTAGAGTATGTAGGAAAGAGGGAAATTTTTTCCCAGTAAAAGTAGGCCTTAGACAAGGATGTGTGATGTCACCGTGGTTGTTTAATATATTTATAGATGGGGTTGTAAGAGAAGTAAATGCGAGGGTCTTGGCAAGAGGCGTGGAGTTAAAAGATAAAGAATCACACACAAAGTGGGAGTTGTCACAGCTGCTCTTTGCCGATGACACTGTGCTCTTGGGAGATTCTGAAGAGAAGTTGCAGAGATTGGTGGATGAATTTGGTAGGGTGTGCAAAAGAAGAAAATTAAAGGTGAATACAGGAAAGAGTAAGGTTATGAGGATAACAAAAAGATTAGGTGATGAAAGATTGAATATCAGATTGGAGGGAGAGAGTATGGAGGAGGTGAACGTATTCAGATATTTGGGAGTGGACGTGTCAGCGGATGGGTCTATGAAAGATGAGGTGAATCATAGAATTGATGAGGGAAAAAGAGTGAGTGGTGCACTTAGGAGTCTGTGGAGACAAAGAACTTTGTCCTTGGAGGCAAAGAGGGGAATGTATGAGAGTATAGTTTTACCAACGCTCTTATATGGGTGTGAAGCGTGGGTGATGAATGTTGCAGCGAGGAGAAGGCTGGAGGCAGTGGAGATGTCATGTCTGAGGGCAATGTGTGGTGTGAATATAATGCAGAGAATTCGTAGTTTGGAAGTTAGGAGGAGGTGCGGGATTACCAAAACTGTTGTCCAGAGGGCTGAGGAAGGGTTGTTGAGGTGGTTCGGACATGTAGAGAGAATGGAGCGAAACAGAATGACTTCAAGAGTGTATCAGTCTGTAGTGGAAGGAAGGCGGGGTAGGGGTCGGCCTAGGAAGGGTTGGAGGGAGGGGGTAAAGGAGGTTTTGTGTGCGAGGGGCTTGGACTTCCAGCAGGCATGCGTGAGCGTGTTTGATAGGAGTGAATGGAGACAAATGGTTTTTAATACTTGACGTGCTGTTGGAGTGTGAGCAAAGTAACATTTATGAAGGGATTCAGGGAAACCGGCAGGCCGGACTTGAGTCCTGGAGATGGGAAGTACAGTGCCTGCACTCTGAAGGAGGGGTGTTAATGTTGCAGTTTAAAAACTGTAGTGTAAAGCACCCTTCTGGCAAGACAGTGATGGAGTGAATGATGGTGAAAGTTTTTCTTTTTCGGGCCACCCTGCCTTGGTGGGAATCGGCCGGTGTGATAATAAAAAAATAAAAAAAAAAATATTTACTTTGATAAAGGCTAAGAAAAAAATGTTTGTTATATGAAGAAAAGAGAAGATTCTAGAGACGAGAAGTTTTGGGTAGCTTTAAATATAGGTTGGAAAGGCACATGACTGGTTGTGGGTGAGCATGAGTTAAATGTGTCTAGTATGGGCCAGTAGGCCTGCTGCAGTGTCCCTTCATTTTCATGGTGTACACGTTAAACCAACAGTTTCTGTGGGAAAATAAGAAAAATATTGTTCTCAAGTATCAGTGTGGGTTATTAGTGCAAGCATCAATGTGGGTTATTAGTGCAAGTATCAGTGTGGGTTATTAGTGCAAGTATCAATGTGGGTTATTAGTGCAAGTATCAGTGTGGGTTATTAGTGCAAGTATCAATGTGGATTATTAGTGCAAGTATCAGTGTGGGTTATTAGTGCAAGTATCAGTGTGGGTTATTAGTGCAAGTATCAATGTGGGTTATTAGTGCAAGTATCAATGTGGGTTATTAGTGCAAGTATCAATGTGGGTTATTAGTGCAAGTATCAGTGTGGGTTATTAGTGCAAGTATCAATGTGGGTTATTAGTGCAAGTATCAGTGTGGGTTATTAGTGCAAGTATCAATGTGGGTTATTAGTGCAAGTATCAGTGTGGGTTATTAGTGCAAGTATCAATGTGGATTATTAGTGCAAGTATCAGTGTGGGTTATTAGTGCAAGTATCAGTGTGGGTTATTAGTGCAAGTATCAGTGTGGGTTATTAGTGCAAGTATCAATGTGGATTATTAGTGCAAGTATCAGTGTGGGTTATTAGTGCAAGTATCAATGTTGGTTATTAGTGCAAGTATCAGTGTGGGTTATTAGTGCAAGTATCAATGTGGATTATTAGTGCAAGTATCAATGTGGGTTATTAGTGCAAGTATCAGTGTGGGTTATTAGTGCAAGTATCAATGTGGATTATTAGTGCAAGTATCAGTGTGGGTTATTAGTGCAAGTATCAATGTGGGTTATTAGTGCAAGTATCAGTGTGGGTTATTAGTGCAAGTATCAATGTGGATTATTAGTGCAAGTATCAGTGTGGGTTATTTGTGCAAGTATCAGTGTGGGTTATTAGTGCAAGTATCAATGTGGATTATTAGTGCAAGTATCAGTGTGGGTTATTAGTGCAAGTATCAATGTGGGTTATTAGTGCAAGTATCAATGTGGATTATTAGTGCAAGTATCAATGTGGGTTATTAGTGCAAGTATCAGTGTGGATTATTAGTGCAAGTATCAATGTGGGTTATTAGTGCAAGTATCAATGTGGGTTATTAGTGCAAGTATCAATGTGGATTATTAGTGCAAGTATCAGTGTGGGTTATTAGTGCAAGTATCAATGTGGATTATTAGTGCAAGTATCAGTGTGGGTTATTAGTGCAAGTATCAGTGTGGGTTATTAGTGCAAGTATCAATGTGGATTATTAGTGCAAGTATCAGTGTGGGTTATTAGTGCAAGTATCAGTGTGGGTTATTAGTGCAAGTATCAATGTGGATTATTAGTGCAAGTATCAGTGTGGGTTATTAGTGCAAGTATCAATGTGGATTATTAGTGCAAGTATCAGTGTGGGTTATTAGTGCAAGTATCAGTGTGGGTTATTAGTGCAAGTATCAATGTGGATTATTAGTGCAAGTATCAGTGTGGGTTATTAGTGCAAGTATCAATGTGGGTTATTAGTGCAAGTATCAGTGTGGGTTATTAGTGCAAGTATCAATGTGGATTATTAGTGCAAGTATCAGTGTGGGTTATTAGTGCAAGTATCAGTGTGGGTTATTAGTGCAAGTATCAGTGTGGGTTATTAGTGCAAGTATCAGTGTGGGTTATTAGTGCAAGTATCAATGTGGATTATTAGTGCAAGTATCAGTGTGGGTTATTAGTGCAAGTATCAATGTGGATTATTAGTGCAAGTATCAGTGTGGGTTATTAGTGCAAGTATCAGTGTGGGTTATTAGTGCAAGTATCAGTGTGGGTTATTAGTGCAAGTATCAGTGTGGGTTATTAGTGCAAGTATCAATGTGGATTATTAATGCAAGTATCAGTGTGGGTTATTAGTGCAAGTATCAATGTGGATTATTAGTGCAAGTATCAGTGTGGGTTATTAGTGCAAGTATCAATGTGGGTTATTAGTGCAAGTATCAGTGTGGGTTATTAGTGCAAGTATCAATGTGGATTATTAGTGCAAGTATCAGTGTGGGTTATTAGTGCAAGTATCAGTGTGGGTTATTAGTGCAAGTATCAGTGTGGGTTATTAGTGCAAGTATCAGTGTGGGTTATTAGTGCAAGTATCAATGTGGATTATTAGTGCAAGTATCAGTGTGGGTTATTAGTGCAAGTATCAATGTGGATTATTAGTGCAAGTATCAGTGTGGGTTATTAGTGCAAGTATCAGTGTGGGTTATTAGTGCAAGTATCAATGTGGATTATTAGTGCAAGTATCAGTGTGGGTTATTAGTGCAAGTATCAATGTGGGTTATTAGTGCAAGTATCAGTGTGGGTTATTAGTGCAAGTATCAATGTGGATTATTAGTGCAAGTATCAGTGTGGGTTATTAGTGCAAGTATCAGTGTGGGTTATTAGTGCAAGTATCAGTGTGGGTTATTAGTGCAAGTATCAGTGTGGGTTATTAGTGCAAGTATCAGTGTGGGTTATTAGTGCAAGTATCAGTGTGGGTTATTAGTGCAAGTATCAGTGTGGGTTATTAGTGCAAGTATCAATGTGGATTATTAGTGCAAGTATCAGTGTGGGTTATTAGTGCAAGTATCAGTGTGGGTTATTAGTGCAAGTATCAGTGTGGGTTATTAGTGCAAGTATCAATGTGGATTATTAATGCAAGTATCAGTGTGGGTTATTAGTGCAAGTATCAATGTGGGTTATTAGTGCAAGTATCAATGTGGATTATTAGTGCAAGTATCAATGTGGGTTATTAGTGCAAGTATCAGTGTGGATTATTAGTGCAAGTATCAATGTGGGTTATTAGTGCAAGTATCAATGTGGGTTATTAGTGCAAGTATCAATGTGGATTATTAGTGCAAGTATCAGTGTGGGTTATTAGTGCAAGTATCAGTGTGGATTATTAGTGCAAGTATCAGTGTGGGTTATTAGTGCAAGTATCAGTGTGGGTTATTAGTGCAAGTATCAATGTGGATTATTAGTGCAAGTATCAGTGTGGGTTATTAGTGCAAGTATCAGTGTGGGTTATTAGTGCAAGTATCAATGTGGATTATTAGTGCAAGTATCAGTGTGGGTTATTAGTGCAAGTATCAATGTGGATTATTAGTGCAAGTATCAGTGTGGGTTATTAGTGCAAGTATCAGTGTGGGTTATTAGTGCAAGTATCAATGTGGATTATTAGTGCAAGTATCAGTGTGGGTTATTAGTGCAAGTATCAATGTGGGTTATTAGTGCAAGTATCAGTGTGGGTTATTAGTGCAAGTATCAATGTGGATTATTAGTGCAAGTATCAGTGTGGGTTATTAGTGCAAGTATCAGTGTGGGTTATTAGTGCAAGTATCAGTGTGGGTTATTAGTGCAAGTATCAGTGTGGGTTATTAGTGCAAGGATCAATGTGGATTATTAGTGCAAGTATCAGTGTGGGTTATTAGTGCAAGTATCAATGTGGATTATTAGTGCAAGTATCAGTGTGGGTTATTAGTGCAAGTATCAATGTGGGTTATTAGTGCAAGTATCAGTGTGGGTTATTAGTGCAAGTATCAATGTGGATTATTAGTGCAAGTATCAGTGTGGGTTATTAGTGCAAGTATCAGTGTGGGTTATTAGTGCAAGTATCAGTGTGGGTTATTAGTGCAAGTATCAATGTGGATTATTAGTGCAAGTATCAGTGTGGGTTATTAGTGCAAGTATCAATGTGGATTATTAGTGCAAGTATCAGTGTGGGTTATTAGTGCAAGTATCAGTGTGGGTTATTAGTGCAAGTATCAGTGTGGGTTATTAGTGCAAGTATCAGTGTGGGTTATTAGTGCAAGTATCAGTGTGGGTTATTAGTGCAAGTATCAATGTGGGTTATTAGTGCAAGTATCAGTGTGGGTTATTAGTGCAAGTATCAGTGTGGGTTATTAGTGCAAGTATCAGTGTGGGTTATTAGTGCAAGTATCAATGTGGATTATTAATGCAAGTATCAGTGTGGGTTATTAGTGCAAGTATCAATGTGGATTATTAGTGCAAGTATCAGTGTGGGTTATTAGTGCAAGTATCAGTGTGGGTTATTAGTGCAAGTATCAATGTGGATTATTAGTGCAAGTATCAGTGTGGGTTATTAGTGCAAGTATCAATGTGGGTTATTAGTGCAAGTATCAGTGTGGGTTATTAGTGCAAGTATCAATGTGGATTATTAGTGCAAGTATCAGTGTGGGTTATTAGTGCAAGTATCAGTGTGGGTTATTAGTGCAAGTATCAGTGTGGGTTATTAGTGCAAGTATCAGTGTGGGTTATTAGTGCAAGTATCAGTGTGGGTTATTAGTGCAAGTATCAGTGTGGGTTATTAGTGCAAGTATGAATGTGGATTATTAGTGCAAGTATCAGTGTGGGTTATTAGTGCAAGTATCAATGTGGATTATTAGTGCAAGTATCAGTGTGGGTTATTAGTGCAAGTATCAGTGTGGGTTATTAGTGCAAGTATCAGTGTGGGTTATTAGTGCAAGTATCAGTGTGGGTTATTAGTGCAAGTATCAGTGTGGGTTATTAGTGCAAGTATCAATGTGGGTTATTAGTGCAAGTATCAGTGTGGGTTATTAGTGCAAGTATCAGTGTGGGTTATTAGTGCAAGTATCAGTGTGGGTTATTAGTGCAAGTATCAATGTGGATTATTAATGTAAGTATCAGTGTGGGTTATTAGTGCAAGTATCAATGTGGATTATTAGTGCAAGTATCAGTGTGGGTTATTAGTGCAAGTATCAGTGTGGGTTATTAGTGCAAGTATCAATGTGGGTTATTAGTGCAAGTATCAGTGTGGGTTATTAGTGCAAGTATCAGTGTGGGTTATTAGTGCAAGTATCAGTGTGGGTTATTAGTGCAAGTATCAATGTGGATTATTAGTGCAAGTATCAGTGTGGGTTATTAGTGCAAGTATCAATGTGGATTATTAGTGCAGGTATCAGTGTGGGTTATTAGTGCAAGTATCAGTGTGGGTTATTAGTGCAGGTATCAGTGTGGGTTATTAATGCAAGTATCAGTGTGGGTTATTAGTGCAAGTATCAGTGTGGGTTATTAGTGCAAGTATCAGTGTGGGTTATTAGTGCAGGTATCAGTGTGGGTTATTAGTGTAAGTATCAGTGTGGATTATTAGTGCAAGTATCAGTGTGGGTTATTAGTGCAAGTATCAGTGTGGGTTATTAGTGCAAGTATCAGTGTGGGTTATTAGTGCAAGTATCAGTGTGGGTTATTAGTGCAAGTATCAATGTGGGTTATTAGTGCAAGTATCAGTGTGGGTTATTAGTGCAAGTATCAGTGTGGGTTATTAGTGCAAGTATCAGTGTGGGTTATTAGTGCAAGTATCAATGTGGGTTATTAGTGCAAGTATCAGTGTGGGTTATTAGTGCAAGTATCAATGTGGATTATTAGTGCAAGTATCAATGTGGATTATTAGTGCAAGTATCAATGTGGATTATTAGTGCAAGTATCAATGTGGGTTATTAGTGCAAGCATCAATGTGGATTATTAGTGCAAGTATCAATGTGGATTATTAGTGCAAGTATCAATGTGGATTATTAGTGCAAGTATCAGTGTGGGTTATTAGTGCAAGTATCAATGTGGGTTATTAGTGCAAGTATCAGTGTGGGTTATTAGTGCAAGTATCAATGTGGATTATTAGTGCAAGTATCAGTGTGGGTTATTTGTGCAAGTATCAGTGTGGGTTATTAGTGCAAGTATCAATGTGGATTATTAGTGCAAGTATCAGTGTGGGTTATTAGTGCAAGTATCAATGTGGGTTATTAGTGCAAGTATCAATGTGGATTATTAGTGCAAGTATCAATGTGGGTTATTAGTGCAAGTATCAGTGTGGATTATTAGTGCAAGTATCAATGTGGGTTATTAGTGCAAGTATCAATGTGGGTTATTAGTGCAAGTATCAATGTGGATTATTAGTGCAAGTATCAGTGTGGGTTATTAGTGCAAGTATCAATGTGGATTATTAGTGCAAGTATCAGTGTGGGTTATTAGTGCAAGTATCAGTGTGGGTTATTAGTGCAAGTATCAATGTGGATTATTAGTGCAAGTATCAGTGTGGGTTATTAGTGCAAGTATCAGTGTGGGTTATTAGTGCAAGTATCAATGTGGATTATTAGTGCAAGTATCAGTGTGGGTTATTAGTGCAAGTATCAATGTGGATTATTAGTGCAAGTATCAGTGTGGGTTATTAGTGCAAGTATCAGTGTGGGTTATTAGTGCAAGTATCAATGTGGATTATTAGTGCAAGTATCAGTGTGGGTTATTAGTGCAAGTATCAATGTGGGTTATTAGTGCAAGTATCAGTGTGGGTTATTAGTGCAAGTATCAATGTGGATTATTAGTGCAAGTATCAGTGTGGGTTATTAGTGCAAGTATCAGTGTGGGTTATTAGTGCAAGTATCAGTGTGGGTTATTAGTGCAAGTATCAGTGTGGGTTATTAGTGCAAGTATCAATGTGGATTATTAGTGCAAGTATCAGTGTGGGTTATTAGTGCAAGTATCAATGTGGATTATTAGTGCAAGTATCAGTGTGGGTTATTAGTGCAAGTATCAGTGTGGGTTATTAGTGCAAGTATCAGTGTGGGTTATTAGTGCAAGTATCAGTGTGGGTTATTAGTGCAAGTATCAATGTGGATTATTAATGCAAGTATCAGTGTGGGTTATTAGTGCAAGTATCAATGTGGATTATTAGTGCAAGTATCAGTGTGGGTTATTAGTGCAAGTATCAATGTGGGTTATTAGTGCAAGTATCAGTGTGGGTTATTAGTGCAAGTATCAATGTGGATTATTAGTGCAAGTATCAGTGTGGGTTATTAGTGCAAGTATCAGTGTGGGTTATTAGTGCAAGTATCAGTGTGGGTTATTAGTGCAAGTATCAGTGTGGGTTATTAGTGCAAGTATCAATGTGGATTATTAGTGCAAGTATCAGTGTGGGTTATTAGTGCAAGTATCAATGTGGATTATTAGTGCAAGTATCAGTGTGGGTTATTAGTGCAAGTATCAGTGTGGGTTATTAGTGCAAGTATCAATGTGGATTATTAGTGCAAGTATCAGTGTGGGTTATTAGTGCAAGTATCAATGTGGGTTATTAGTGCAAGTATCAGTGTGGGTTATTAGTGCAAGTATCAATGTGGATTATTAGTGCAAGTATCAGTGTGGGTTATTAGTGCAAGTATCAGTGTGGGTTATTAGTGCAAGTATCAGTGTGGGTTATTAGTGCAAGTATCAGTGTGGGTTATTAGTGCAAGTATCAGTGTGGGTTATTAGTGCAAGTATCAGTGTGGGTTATTAGTGCAAGTATCAGTGTGGGTTATTAGTGCAAGTATCAATGTGGATTATTAGTGCAAGTATCAGTGTGGGTTATTAGTGCAAGTATCAGTGTGGGTTATTAGTGCAAGTATCAGTGTGGGTTATTAGTGCAAGTATCAATGTGGATTATTAATGCAAGTATCAGTGTGGGTTATTAGTGCAAGTATCAATGTGGGTTATTAGTGCAAGTATCAATGTGGATTATTAGTGCAAGTATCAATGTGGGTTATTAGTGCAAGTATCAGTGTGGATTATTAGTGCAAGTATCAATGTGGGTTATTAGTGCAAGTATCAATGTGGGTTATTAGTGCAAGTATCAATGTGGATTATTAGTGCAAGTATCAGTGTGGGTTATTAGTGCAAGTATCAATGTGGATTATTAGTGCAAGTATCAGTGTGGGTTATTAGTGCAAGTATCAGTGTGGGTTATTAGTGCAAGTATCAATGTGGATTATTAGTGCAAGTATCAGTGTGGGTTATTAGTGCAAGTATCAGTGTGGGTTATTAGTGCAAGTATCAATGTGGATTATTAGTGCAAGTATCAGTGTGGGTTATTAGTGCAAGTATCAATGTGGATTATTAGTGCAAGTATCAGTGTGGGTTATTAGTGCAAGTATCAGTGTGGGTTATTAGTGCAAGTATCAATGTGGATTATTAGTGCAAGTATCAGTGTGGGTTATTAGTGCAAGTATCAATGTGGGTTATTAGTGCAAGTATCAGTGTGGGTTATTAGTGCAAGTATCAATGTGGATTATTAGTGCAAGTATCAGTGTGGGTTATTAGTGCAAGTATCAGTGTGGGTTATTAGTGCAAGTATCAGTGTGGGTTATTAGTGCAAGTATCAGTGTGGGTTATTAGTGCAAGTATCAATGTGGATTATTAGTGCAAGTATCAGTGTGGGTTATTAGTGCAAGTATCAATGTGGATTATTAGTGCAAGTATCAGTGTGGGTTATTAGTGCAAGTATCAGTGTGGGTTATTAGTGCAAGTATCAATGTGGATTATTAGTGCAAGTATCAGTGTGGGTTATTAGTGCAAGTATCAATGTGGGTTATTAGTGCAAGTATCAGTGTGGGTTATTAGTGCAAATATCAATGTGGATTATTAGTGCAAGTATCAGTGTGGGTTATTAGTGCAAGTATCAGTGTGGGTTATTAGTGCAAGTATCAGTGTGGGTTATTAGTGCAAGTATCAATGTGGATTATTAGTGCAAGTATCAGTGTGGGTTATTAGTGCAAGTATCAATGTGGATTATTAGTGCAAGTATCAGTGTGGGTTATTAGTGCAAGTATCAGTGTGGGTTATTAGTGCAAGTATCAGTGTGGGTTATTAGTGCAAGTATCAGTGTGGGTTATTAGTGCAAGTATCAGTGTGGGTTATTAGTGCAAGTATCAATGTGGGTTATTAGTGCAAGTATCAGTGTGGGTTATTAGTGCAAGTATCAGTGTGGGTTATTAGTGCAAGTATCAGTGTGGGTTATTAGTGCAAGTATCAATGTGGATTATTAATGCAAGTATCAGTGTGGGTTATTAGTGCAAGTATCAATGTGGATTATTAGTGCAAGTATCAGTGTGGGTTATTAGTGCAAGTATCAGTGTGGGTTATTAGTGCAAGTATCAATGTGGATTATTAGTGCAAGTATCAGTGTGGGTTATTAGTGCAAGTATCAATGTGGGTTATTAGTGCAAGTATCAGTGTGGGTTATTAGTGCAAGTATCAATGTGGATTATTAGTGCAAGTATCAGTGTGGGTTATTAGTGCAAGTATCAGTGTGGGTTATTAGTGCAAGTATCAGTGTGGGTTATTAGTGCAAGTATCAGTGTGGGTTATTAGTGCAAGTATCAGTGTGGGTTATTAGTGCAAGTATCAGTGTGGGTTATTAGTGCAAGTATCAATGTGGATTATTAGTGCAAGTATCAGTGTGGGTTATTAGTGCAAGTATCAATGTGGATTATTAGTGCAAGTATCAGTGTGGGTTATTAGTGCAAGTATCAGTGTGGGTTATTAGTGCAAGTATCAGTGTGGGTTATTAGTGCAAGTATCAGTGTGGGTTATTAGTGCAAGTATCAGTGTGGGTTATTAGTGCAAGTATCAATGTGGGTTATTAGTGCAAGTATCAGTGTGGGTTATTAGTGCAAGTATCAGTGTGGGTTATTAGTGCAAGTATCAGTGTGGGTTATTAGTGCAAGTATCAATGTGGATTATTAATGCAAGTATCAGTGTGGGTTATTAGTGCAAGTATCAATGTGGATTATTAGTGCAAGTATCAGTGTGGGTTATTAGTGCAAGTATCAGTGTGGGTTATTAGTGCAAGTATCAATGTGGGTTATTAGTGCAAGTATCAGTGTGGGTTATTAGTGCAAGTATCAGTGTGGGTTATTAGTGCAAGTATCAGTGTGGGTTATTAGTGCAAGTATCAATGTGGATTATTAGTGCAAGTATCAGTGTGGGTTATTAGTGCAAGTATCAATGTGGATTATTAGTGCAGGTATCAGTGTGGGTTATTAGTGCAAGTATCAGTGTGGGTTATTAGTGCAGGTATCAGTGTGGGTTATTAATGCAAGTATCAGTGTGGGTTATTAGTGCAAGTATCAGTGTGGGTTATTAGTGCAAGTATCAGTGTGGGTTATTAGTGCAGGTATCAGTGTGGGTTATTAGTGCAAGTATCAGTGTGGATTATTAGTGCAAGTATCAGTGTGGGTTATTAGTGCAAGTATCAGTGTGGGTTATTAGTGCAAGTATCAGTGTGGGTTATTAGTGCAAGTATCAGTGTGGGTTATTAGTGCAAGTATCAATGTGGGTTATTAGTGCAAGTATCAGTGTGGGTTATTAGTGCAAGTATCAGTGTGGGTTATTAGTGCAAGTATCAGTGTGGGTTATTAGTGCAAGTATCAATGTGGGTTATTAGTGCAAGTATCAGTGTGGGTTATTAGTGCAAGTATCAATGTGGATTATTAGTGCAAGTATCAATGTGGATTATTAGTGCAAGTATCAATGTGGATTATTAGTGCAAGTATCAATGTGGGTTATTAGTGCAAGCATCAATGTGGATTATTAGTGCAAGTATCAATGTGGATTATTAGTGCAAGTATCAATGTGGATTATTAGTGCAAGTATCAATGTGGGTTATTAGTGCAAGTATCAATGTGGGTTATTAGTGCAAGCATCAATGTGGATTATTAGTGCAAGTATCAATGTGGGTTATTAGTGCAAGCATCAATGTGGGTTATTAGTGCAAGTATCAGTGGGGGTTATTAGTGCAAGCATCAATGTGGGTTATTAGTGCAAGTATCAATGTGGGTTATTAGTGCAAGCATCAATGTGGGTTATTAGTGCAAGTATCAGTGTGGGTTATTAGTGCAAGTATCAATGTGGATTATTAGTGCAAGTATCAGTGTGGGTTATTAGTGCAAGTATCAGTGTGGGTTATTAGTGCAAGTATCAGTGTGGGTTATTAGTGCAAGTATCAATGTGGGTTATTAGTGCAAGTATCAATGTGGGTTATTAGTGCAAGTATCAATGTGGATTATTAGTGCAAGTATCAGTGTGGGTTATTAGTGCAAGTATCAGTGTGGGTTATTAGTGCAAGTATCAGTGTGGGTTATTAGTGCAAGTGTCAATGTGGATTATTAGTGCAAGTATCAGTGTGGGTTATTAGTGCAAGTATCAATGTGGGTTATTAGTGCAAGTATCAATGTGGATTATTAGTGGAAGTATCAGTGTGGGTTATTAGTGCAAGTATCAATGTGGATTATTAGTGCAAGTATCAGTGTGGGTTATTAGTGCAAGTATCAATGTGGATTATTAGTGCAAGTATCAGTGTGGGTTATTAGTGCAAGTATCAATGTGGATTATTAGTGCAAGTATCAGTGTGGGTTATTAGTGCAAGTATCAATGTGGATTATTAGTGCAAGTATCAGTGTGGGTTATTAGTGCAAGTATCAATGTGGATTATTAGTGCAAGTATCAATGTGGGTTATTAGTGCAAGTATCAATGGGGATTATTAATGCAAGCATCAATGTGGGTTATTAGTGCAAGCATCAATGTGGGCTATTAGTGCAAGTATCAATGTGGGCTATTAGTGCAAGTATCAGTGTGGGTTATTAGTGCAAGTATCAGTGTGGGTTATTAGTGCAAGTATCAATGTGGGTTATTAATGCAAGTATCAATGTGGGTTATTAGTGCAAGTATCAGTGTGGGTTATTAGTGCAAGTATCAGTGTGGGTTATTAGTGCAAGTATCAATGTGGGTTATTAATGCAAGTATCAATGTGGGTTATTAGTGCAAGTATCAGTGTGGGTTATTAGTGCAAGTATCAATGTGGATTATTAGTGCAAGTATCAGTGTGGGTTATTAGTGCAAGTATCTGTGTGGGTTATTAGTGCAAGTATCAATGTGGGTTATTAGTGCAAGTATCAATGGGGATTATTAGTGCAAGCATCAATGTGGGTTATTAGTGCAAGCATCAATGTGGGCTATTAGTGCAAGTATCAATGTGGGTTATTAGTGCAAGTATCAGTGTGGGTTATTAGTGCAAGTATCAGTGTGGGTTATTAGTGCAAGTATCAATGTGGGTTATTAATGCAAGTATCAATGTGGGTTATTAGTGCAAGTATCAATGTGGATTATTAGTGCAAGCATCAATGTGGATTATTAGTGAAAGTATCAGTGTGGGTTATTAGTGCAAGTATCAGTGTGGGTTATTAGTGCAAGTATCAATGTGGGTTATTAGTGCAAGTATCAGTGTGGGTTATTAGTGCAAGTATCAGTGTGGGTTATTAGTGCAAGTATCAATGTGGGTTATTAGTGCAAGTATCAGTGTGGATTATTAGTGCAAGTATCAGTGTGGGTTATTAGTGCAAGTATCAATGTGGTTTATTAATGCAAGCATCAATGTGGATTATTAGTGCAAGTATCAATGTGGATTATTAGTGCAAGCATCAATGTGGGTTATTAGTGCAAGCATCAATGTGGGTTATTAGTGCAAGTATCAATGTGGATTATTAGTGCAAGCATCAATGTGGATTATTAGTGCAAGCATCAATGTGGATTATTAGTGCAAGCATCAATGTGGGTTATTAGTGCAAGTATCAGTGTGGATTATTAGTGCAAGTATCAATGTGGGTTATTAGTGCAAGTATCAATGTGGATTATTAGTGCAAGCATCAATGTGGATTATTAGTGAAAGTATCAGTGTGGGTTATTAGTGCAAGTATAAGTGTGGGTTATTAGTGCAAGTATCAATGTGGGTTATTAGTGCAAATATCAGTGTGGGTTATTAGTGCAAGTATCAGTGTGGGTTATTAGTGCAAGTATCAATGTGGGTTATTAGTGCAAGTATCAGTGTGGGTTATTAGTGCAAGTATCAATGTGGGTTATTAGTGCAAGCATCAATGTGGATTATTAGTGAAAGTATCAGTGTGGGTTATTATTGCAAGTATCAGTGTGGGTTATTAGTGCAAGTATCAGTGTGGGTTATTAGTGCAAGTATCAATGTGGGTTATTAGTGCAAGCATCAATGTGGGCTATTAGTGCAAGTATCAATGTGGATTATTAGTGCAAGCATCAATGTGGGTTATTAGTGCAAGCATCAATGTGGATTATTAGTGAAAGTATCAATGTGGATTATTAGTGAAAGTGAAAGTATCAATGTGGATTATTAGTGCAAGTATCAATGTGGGTTATTAGTGCAAGTATCAATGTGGATTATTAGTGAAAGTATCAATGTGGATTATTAGTGCAAGTATCAGTGTGAATTATTAGTGCAAGTATCAATGTGGGTTATTAGTGCAAGTATCAGTGTGGATTATTAGTGCAAGTATCAATGTGGATTATTTGTGCAAGTATCAATGTGGATTATTAGTGCAAGTATCAGTGTGGATTATTAGTGCAAGTATCAATGTGGGTTATTAGTGCAAGTATCAGTGTGGATTATTAGTGCAAGTATCAATGTGGATTATTAGTGCAAGTATCAATGTGGGTTATTAGTGCAAGTATCAGTATGGATTATTAGTGCAAGTATCAGTGTGGATTATTAGTGCAAGTATCAGTGTGGGTTATTAGTGCAAGTATCAATGTGGATTATTAGTGCAAGTATCAATGTGGGTTATTAGTGCAAGTATCAGTGTGGATTATTAGTGCAAGTATCAGTGTGGGTTATTAGTGCAAGTATCAATGTGGGTTATTAGTGCAAGTATCAGTGTGGGTTATTAGTGCAAGTATCAGTGTGGGTTATTAGTGCAAGTATCAATGTGGATTATTTGTGCAAGTATGAATGTGGATTATTAGTGCAAGTATCAATATGGGTTATTAGTGCAAGTATCAATGTGGGTTATTAGTGCAAGTATCAGTGTGGATTATTAGTGCAAGTATCAGTGTGGGTTATTAGTGCAAGTATCAATGTGGGTTATTAGTGCAAGTATGAGTGTGGGTTATTAGTGCAAGCATCAATGTGGGTTATTAGTGCAAGTATCAGTGTGGGTTATTAGTGTAAGTATCAGTGTGGGTTATTAGTGATTCTCCATCAGAGTGGGTCCACTAAGGTAGAACTTGCATCAGTGGTCCCTTTTTGGCGAAACGTTTTCTCAGTAAAATGCCATAAAGTGCATACTGTGCCTTATTAACATACAGACGTAGAGGCTCAAGTGAGACACACCTCCACCTTGATGGCGTCCACAGAACCGGTGAGACTCGAATCCGTCGCGGGTGAGTCCTAAAAACTCATAGGCCAGTGCGTTAACCATTTTACAACCGTGCCATTACGAATTCGTGAGTCTTGCTCGAAATGCCGAGCTTCCAACAACTGAAGACACAACTAAGTCACGTAGCAAGTTCCTTGTTACAACGTTTCGCTCTGCATAGAGCATTATCGAAACATTGACCCACCGTACCAGCTAAGAGAAAAAACGAGCAGAATTTAACATTTTAAATGAACTGAAAAAAAGAATGATGTCTTGACAATTTTTTTCACCCTGGCACACGACCTGCTGCCGTCTGGCACTATCGAGCAGTGCCAGGGAGAGGTGGGCGGTAGGTGGCTAACTTGAATTGTCACACCGTCAATGTATTACGTCAAGAATCACTCTTGCTCTAAGAAGCACAGCCCCAATTATAGCTGATTGTAGCTCTGATTATAGCTCTGATTATGGCTCTGATTATAGCTTTATTCATATTTCTGATTATAGCTCTAATTATAGCTCTGATTATGACTCTGATTATAGCTCTATTTATATTTCTGATTATAGCTCTGATTATAGCTCTGATTATGACTCTGGTTATAGCTCTATTTATATTTCTGATTATAGCTCTAATTATAGCTCTGATTATGACTCTGATTATAGCTCTATTTATATTTCTGATTATAGCTCTGATTATAGCTCTGATTATGACTCTGGTTATAGCTCTATTTATATTTCTGATTATAGCTCTAATTATAGCTCTGATTATGACTCTGATTATATCTCTATTTATATTTCTGATTATAGCTCTGATTATAGCTCTGATTATGACTCTGGTTATAGCTCTATTTATATTTCTGATTATAGCTCTGATTATAGCTTTGATTACAACTCTGATTATAGCTCTTATAGCTCTAATTATAGCACACTGGCAATTATTCGTTTACAGTTAAACATCATTTACGTCTCTATGACTCAGCGGTAATTTCCAGTAATTATATCCACATAATCAGTAATAGTATTAATATTACTATTAATATTTGTGTTAATATTTGTATTAATAATATATGTGTTAACATTTATATTAATGTGTGTATTAATATTTGTATTAACATTTGTATTCTCTTAATATCTGGGTTATGACCTTTTAATTTTAATATTTCTGTTTACAAAGGGTAATAAGAGGTTGGATTAAGTGGTTACTTAAGTGGTGAAGAGCGTATCCTCTCACCACTTAGGAATAAGAGGTTGGCTGGTTAGCAAGTACTATTAGATGAACTCTCTTGTATACCGGACGCCCACACCCACAGCATGCACGCCCACACCCACAACATGCACGCCCACACCCATGCACACACACACCACGCACGCCCACACCACGCACAGCGCCAAAAGAACACTAGCTAATAAGATCCAGTGACCTGCACCATATGATAACCTGCAAGGCACGTCAACATCTCGAAGGACACACCTGTAGACAAATCATGGAGGACTCACTGACTTGTGACCGGGTCCTAGACCAGGTCCCAGACCCGGTCCCAGACCATGGTAGTGTTGTCTAATATCCCCCAGTCTGCACATACTTCTTGTACTCCATGGTGTTGTGGTAGTGGGGGAGGCTGTGGTGGTGTGGAGTGGTGGTAGTTTTGGTGTGTGGTGGTGGTGTGTTGTGATGATGTTGTTTTGTGATGGTGGTATGTTGCACTCACCTATTTGTGGTTGCAGGGTTCGATTCATAGCTCCTTGTCCTGCCTCTTCGCTGTCTGCTACTAAGTCCACTCTCCCCCTTCTCCATGAGCTTTATCGACCCTCTACTTAAAGCTATGTATGGATCCTATTCCACTTCCTGACAACTCTATGACTGAAGAAATACTTCTTAATATGCCTGTGACTCATCTGAGTTTCAATTTCCAACAGTGACCCCTTGTTGCTGTGTCCCATCTCTGAAACATTCTGTCCCTATTCACCTTGTCAATTACTCTCAGTACTTTATATGTCGTTATCATGTGTCCCCTATCCTCCAGCGTCTTCAGGTTGATTATCGTTAACCTCTCTTCGTAGGGCATGCACCTTAGTTCCGGGACTAGTCTTCTTAAAAACCTTTGCACTTTCTCTAATTTCTTGACGTGTTTAACCGGTGGGGGTTCCATAATGGCGCTGCATACTCCAATATGGGTTTGATGTACACAGTGTACAGTGTTTTGAATAACTCCATACTGTTCTTTGGTTTGCAAGGCGCCCATACGCTCATGATGCTCACCCCTCGATACTTTTCCTTGAGTGATTTTTGCAGCCTTTGACCTCCTATGCTGTACTCCATCTGAGGCCGTCTTTGTCCTTCCTCAAACTTTGCACTTGCTGGGGTTAAACTGCAGAAACTATTTGTCTAACCAGGCATGCAGCTGTCCAGATCTTGTAGGCTTACCTGATCCTACTCCACTTGTATTCCCCTAATTAGCTTCACATCTGCAACAGGGACATTTCTGAATATATCTTTTCTGTTATGTCACATATTCTAGAAACAGCACCGAACCTAGGACTGAGCCTTGTGGAACCCCACTTGACACATGCACGCTCTGTGACTCATCGTCATGTACCAACACACGTCGTTTCCTTCCTGTCAGGTATTCCATGATCGATTTCAATACTTTCCCTGCTATTCCTGCCTGCTCCTCTAGCTTTTCAACCAATCTTTTGTGAGGTAATGTATCGAAACCCTTCTTACAGTCCAAGAAGATGCAATCTACCCATCCCTCTCTCCTGTTTTATTTCTATTACCTTATCATAGAACTCCAGAAGGTCTGATGCAGGATTCCCCTTCCTTGAAGCTGTGCTGGTTATTATGTACCTATATGAGCCCGTTCCTTTCTAGGTGCTTCACTACTCTACTCCTGATAAAGTTCTCAATAACTTTACTTACTGTACATGTCGGCGACACAGCTTGTCTGTCTTCTTTCTTGAAAACTGGGACTACGTTTGCAGTCTTCCATACCTCAGGCAGTTGCCATGTTTCAACAGATTTATTGAAGATTGTTGTTAGAGGCACACACAGTGCACCTGTTCCCTCTCTCAAGACCCATGGAAAGATGTTATCTGGGCCCACCGCCTTTGAGATATCTAGTTCAGCTAGCAGTGTGTCCAGCACTTGCTGGCTCACCCTACTCCCTCGGTTTGCCTCTGTCTCCATTGTAAATACCTCCCTGAATCTTGAGGTGAGCGCCTCACATACTTCCTGGTGGCTCCTTGTGAGCTCCCCTCCTTCCTTCCTCAGCCTATTTACTTGGACCTTAACTGTTGTTTTTCTCCTGATGTGGCTGTATCACAACTTTGCGTCAGATTTAATTTTTGATGCTGTGATTTTCTTATATTGCCGCTGAGCCTCTCTCCTCATCCATGCATATTCATTTCTGGCTCTTCGACTCAGCTCCCTGTTTTCCCGAGTCCTTTGCCTTCTATACATATTCCATGCTCTAGCACACTTGGCTTTGGCCTCTCCACAGCTCTGGGTAAACCATGGGCTCAATCTTGCCTTCCCGTTGTTTCTGCTGCCCCTTGGCACAAAATTCTTTGCCTCCCTGCACTTTCCGGTCATTTGTTCATTTCATTTACTGTTTCCCCCTCTAGCTTTCTTACCCAATACACCTCATGCAGGAATGGCCTCATATGTGTGTAGTCCCCTTTTTTGGAGTTTGGTTTCTCTCATCTTTCTTCACTCTTTATTGTTATTGTTAACTCTACTATGTATTCGAAACTTAGGACAACGTGATTGCTAGCGCCGAGGGGCGTTTCGTGTGCGATTTTTCCTGTCTGAACTGTTCAAGGTGAATACAAAGTCCAGCCTTGCTGGTGCATCGTCTCCTCTCTCTCTGGTTGTGTCCCTAACATGTTGGTACATAAAGCTTTCCAGCACCGTCTCCAGCATCTTGGCTCTCCACGTCTCGAGTCCCTCATGTGGCTCCAGATTTTTCCGGTCTATCTTGTGGTTAAAATCCCCCATGATGAGAAACTTTGCCTTGCTTATGTGGGCCCTTCTGGCCACCTCGGCTAGTGTGGCCACCATCGTTCTGTTGCTCTCATCGTATTCTCGTCTTGGTCTCCTGCTGTTCTGTGATGGGTTGTACATCACTGCTATTATCAGTTTTGTACCCCCGGTTAGCAGTGTTCCTATGTAGTTATCCGCTTCATCTCTGATGATGGTGTGTTGTGATGGTGGTGTATTGTGATGTATTGTTGTTGTGGTGGTGTGTTGTGATGATGTGTTGTGATGATGTGTTGTGATGGTGGTGTGTTGTGATGGTGGTGTGTTGTGATGGTGGTGTGTTGTGATGATGTGTTGTGATGATGTGTTGTGATGGTGGTGTGTTGTGATGGTGGTGTGTTGTGATGATGTGTTGTGATGATGTGTTGTGATGGTGGTGTGTTGTGATGGTGGTGTGTTGTGATGATGTGTTGTGATGATGTGTTGTGATGGTGGTGTGTTGTGATGGTGGTGTGTTGTGATGATGTGTTGTGATGATGTGTTGTGATGGTGGTGTGTTGTGATGGTGGTGTGTTGTAATGGTGGTGTGTTGTGATGGTGGTGTGTTGAGATGGTGGTGTGCTGTGATGGTGGTGTGCTGTGATGGTGGTGTGTTGTGGTGGTGGTGTGCTGTGATGGTGGTGTGTTGTGATGGTGGTGTGTTGTGATGGTGGTGTGTTGTAGTGGTGGTGTGTTGTGATGGTGGTGTGTTGTAATGGTGGTGTGTTGTGATGGTGGTGTGTTGAGATGGTGGTGTGCTGTGATGGTGGTGTGCTGTGATGGTGGTGTGTTGTGATGGTGGTGTGTTGTGATGGTGGTATGATGTGATGGTTGTGTGATGTGATGGTGGTGTGATGTGATGGTGGTGTTGTGATGGTGTGATGTGATGGTGGTGTGTTGTGATGGTGGTGTGTTGTGATGGTGGTGTGATGTGATGGTGGTGTGTTGTGATGGTGGTGTGTTGTGATGGTGGTGTGTTGTGACGATAGTGTGTTGTGGTGATGTGTTATGATGGTGTGTTGTGATGGTGGTGTGTTGTGATGGTGGTGTGTTGTGATGGTGGTGTGTTGTGATGACAGTGTGTTGTGTTGTGATGGTGTTGTGTTGTGATGGTGGTGTGATGTGATGGTGGTGTGATGTGATGGTTGTGTGATGTGATGGTGGTGTGATGTGATGGTGGTGTGTTGTGATGACAGTGTGTTGTGTTGTGATGGTGGTGTGTTGTGATGGTGTTGTGTTGTGATGGTGGTGTGATGTGATGGTGGTGTGATGTGATGGTTGTGTGATGTGATGGTGGTGTGATGTGATGGTGGTGTGTTGTGATGGTGTTGTGTTGTGATGGTGGTGTGTTGTGATGGTGGTGTGATGTGATGGTTGTGTGATGTGATGGTGGTGTGATGTGATGGTGGTGTGTTGTGATGGTGTTGTGTTGTGATGGTGGTGTGATGTGATGGTTGTGTGATGTGATGGTGGTGTGATGTGACGGTGGTGTGATGTGATGGCGGTGTGTTGTGATGGTGTGATGTGATGGTGGTGTGTTGTGATGGTGTTGTGTTGTGACGGTGGTGTGTTGTGATGGTGGTGTGAAGTGATGGTTGTGTGATGTGATGGTGGTGTGTTGTGATGGTGGTGTGTTGTGATGGTGTTGTGTTGTGATGGTGGTGTGATGTGATGGTTGTGTGATGTGATGGTGGTGTGATGTGACGGTGGTGTGATGTGATGGTGGTGTGTTGTGATGGTGTGATGTGATGGTGGTGTGTTGTGATGGTGGTGTGTTGTGATGGTGGTGTGATGTGATGGTGGTGTGTTGTGACGATAGTGTGTTGTGGTGATGTGTTATGATGGTGTGTTGTGATGGTGGTGTGTTGTGATGACAGTGTGTTGTGTTGTGATGGTGGCTTGTTGTGATGGTGTTGTGGTGTTGTGCTGTGATGGTAGTGTGTTGTGGTGGTGTGTTGTGGTGGTGGTGGTAGTTTGTATTGGTGTGTTGTGGTGGTGGTGGTAGTTTGTATTGGTGTGTTGTGGTGGTGGTGGTAGTTTGTATTGGTGTGTTGTGGTGGTGGTGTGTTTCTGTTGTGGTGGTGGTGTGTTGTGGTGGTGGTGGTAGTTTGTATTTGTGTGTTGTGGTGGTGGTGGTAGTTTGTATTTGTGTGTTGTGGTGGTGGTGGTAGTTTGTATTGGTGTGTTTTGGTGGTGGTGGTAGTTTGTATTGGTGTGTTGTGGTGGTGGTGTGTTTCTGTTGTGGTGGTGGTGTGTTGTGGTGGTGTGTTGCTGTTGTGGTGGTGGTGTGGTGTGTTATAGTGGTGTGTTGTGGTGGTGCCGTGCCAGGGCGGTAAAGAAAGTGTGAATGTCCCTTATTTGGTTCCATTACATCTTTTTCTGAAGATCTAGATACACAACCGTTATTCCTCATCCCTGATTTTCCCTGTCAGTGTGGATGACAGCTGTGCACACAGACTGACACACGAGTGCGATACCCACTGCCCTCAGTTACATTAATCACCAATACTCAGATACACCTGTCTGGAACAAGCGAGACCAGGGTAGATTTCCCATTGATAACACGCAAATGATGGTGGTCTCTAGACAACAGGGTGGAACTTGTGCAGCTGGTGGGGGAATGAATGAAAGCAACTCTGCACTCACTGAAGAGGCTGAAAGCCTTGAACTGATGTTTGTGATGGCCAGCCAGACGTCGCCTTGCATGCCTTGCATGCAATGCAGCCAAGAAACTCGCAGCTGTGGCTTCACAACTCTGTATGAAGCACTCTAGCATCTTCATTTTCGAAACGGTTCGCTTTGCAAAGCAGGCTTCTTTAGTCGAATACAGAGGTAACTTAAATATAGGAGTCGACTGAAGAAGAGACTAGGGGTGTTCAGTCCCTCAGCCTCTCCAACTGACAAGGTAGAAGAGTCGTCCAGGGCGACTGTATCTACCATCGATTCCTCTTGGCCTTTTGGTTGGCCTCAGCAGAGCCTTCAACACTACTGAGGTGTGAGGCAAATTTAGATCTTAAGGTCGTAAAGTCCCATATTTGGTTCAGTCTCGTGAACAATTATTATGCCACAAGATGTGCAACCATATGCATTTTTTTTACTCTTGCTGAGCACTTCTCAGTGCCATTATCTACCCACTACTTCATCAGCAATCATTCTTTTCTTTTTCGACTCGCATCTGGAACACATTTTATAACAAGTCAGATGAGGAAATATTAGTTTCAGCTCACACGTGGCTCAAGCTTCACATTGTGACTGCTATTGTATATTGAATATAAATATAAACCTATATGACCAACATTTGCTGAGATGTTAAGAACAAAGAGCTTTGCAAAAAAACATGGAAGAAAGAAACTATCAGTCCTCGAAGTGTTAGTCAATGCTTGAGAGATATACAATGAAGTATACAGCAGTACAAGGAAGTATATGGTAGTACAAGGAAGTACTGTACATGGTATTACAAGGGAATACATGTGAAAAGGCAGATAGCAGAATCCCCGAGGTCCATATCGATGGTACCTACTGAGGAGTATCATAGTTTACCTACCTTTAATTCTATCTTAGTCAGAATTAAGATAGTATAGCAGAAGGCGTTCTCTTTAAAAGCAAAATATAAAACAAAAGTTTCTCTGCCTCTGCTCACACTGTCAGCAGGAAAATAAGAATGTTGAAGGAAAATACGTGAATGAGTGTTTAGGGTCTATTGCACCCCATTTCCGTCCTGTGGACTGTGGTGGCTAGTATCCTGTGCACCTCATTTCCGTCCTGTGGACTGTGGTGGCTAGTATCCTGTGCACCTCATTTCCGTCCTGTGGACTGTGGTGGCTAGTATCCTGTGCACCTCATTTCCATCCTGTGGACTGTGGTGGCTAGTATCCTGTGCACCTCATTTCCGTCCTGTGGACTGTGGTGGCTAGTATCCTGTGCACCTCATTTCCGTCCTGTGGACTGTGGTGGCTAGTATCCTGTGCACCTCATTTCCGTCCCCTGGACGGTATCCCAGGAGCACAGGGTTACATAAAACACCTAAGAATTAGACACTACAAGTTTAAAGAGGATTCAGTCTGGTTATTCTCAGTAATTACAATTTATATCTCACTAATAAGCTACTCTGACTTATCACAAAGTCACTGCACCATCTTTATATTCCTCAGTAAATGATCCATCAATACACACCGCATTTAGTCCCGTAGCTCGATTGGTAGCGCACTTAACTCACACATTAAAGTCCGTAATTCGATCCCCGGTACGGGTGGAAACATTAGGGCGTGTTTCCTTAAGACACCTGCTGACCCTGTTCACCTAACAGTAAATAGGTACCTGGGTGTTAGCCGACTGATGTGGATTTGCCCAGAATGCTCTGCATAACAAAGGGTTTTCTATATAGTAGTATGTCACTGATGTCAGCTAGGCCTGTATACCTTGTACATGTACCTTGTACATGTACTTGTCATGTGTGTGTCTGCCAAACTGCCAGTCTTCAAGAGGAAACCTGTCAAGCACCTCTGCCAAGTGACGGATCAATCAGGCTGTTTCCTGGTTGACCAGGCAAGCACCACTTAATAAGCTTGGTCTAGGGCCGGGCTGCGGAAGCAGTAAAACCTCTCAAAACCCATCAAAGGAATATGACAGGTAAAGGCAAGCATAAGCCTGGTTACTACAACAATGGTCAATGTTTACTCTGCAAGGTGCTTCCTAAATTAATGGAAAGGTGAAGCAAAAGTATAAGTTCTACTGCTAGGACTACTGCAATTACCACCACCACAACTAGAGCTACTACAACTATTACCACCACCATTACTACCACTATGGAGGAATTAACTTCCAACGAGGGGCGAGGGAGTTTTGAACCTCTCACTCCCACCCCAAACCTTCCTTCCCACAGTACAAAGGTGTGAGCTTATCAACATATCGCTGATCACAGTCATTCTCTGCACAGTATCAGGCTGAATCTAATGTGTTTCAGTGCGTTTATCCAGCTGGTTTTGAAATGTGAACATTTTGCACTGACCCCCATCGCTAGTTTGTTTCACTGATACATAACTCTGCGAAAGAAATTTACGGATATTTACATAGCATCAAGTACCTCAAAGTTCCATTGTGAGGTATTCCTCCAACCTCTTTAGATCTTGGGTCCTGATTCCTTATAGTAAATCGCTGACTCAGAGGGTATGTTACATAATGTTTATTTTACTGTGAGCAGGACGCCGGAGAGCTAGTTTTAATGGGGTGCGTCAGGAGAGAGAGAGCTAGGGTGTTTACCTGGAGTTTACCTGGAGAGAGTTCCGGGGGTCAACGCCCCCGCGGCCCGGTCTGTGACCAGGGTGTGGTTGTATGAGAGACAGGGTGTGGTTGTATGAGAGACAGGGTATGGTTGTTTAAGAGCCAGGGTGCAGTTGTGAGTGGGGGAGAGCCAGGGTGTAGCTGTGAGAGAGTTAGGGTGTGGCTGGGAGAGAGCCAGGGTGTGGTGGCTGTGAGACAGCCAGGGTGTGGCTGTGAGAGAGTCAGGGTGTGGCTGTGAGAGAGCTAGGGTGTGGTTGTAAGAGAGCCAGGGTGTGGTTGTGAGAGAGCCAGGGTGTGGCTGTGAGAGCTAGGGTGTGGCTGTGAGAGAGCCAGGGTGTGGCTGTGAGAGAGCCAGGGTGTGGTTGTGAGAGCCAGGGTGTGGCTGTGAGAGAACCAGGGTGTGGCTGTGAGAGAGCCAGGGTGTGGCTGTGAGAGAGCCAGGGTGTGGCTGTGAGAGAGCCAGGGTGTGGTTGTGAGAGCCAGGGTGTGGCTGTGAGAGAACCAGGGTGTGGCTGTGAGACAGCCAGGGTGTGGCTGTGAGAGAGTCAGGGTGTGGCTGTGAGAGAGCTAGGGTGTGGTTGTAAGAGAGCCAGGGTGTGGTTGTGAGAGAGCCAGGGTGTGGCTGTGAGAGCCAGGGTGTGGCTGTGAGAGAGCCAGGATGTGGCTGTGAGAGAGCCAGGATGTGGCTGTGAGAGAGCCAGGGTGTGGTTGTGAGAGCCAGGGTGTGACTGTGAGAGAGCCAGGGTGTGGCTGTGAGAGAGCCAGGGTGTGGCTGTGAGAGAGCCAGGGTGTGACTGTGAGAGAGCCAGGGTGTGGCTGTGAGAGCCAGGGTGTGGCTGTGAAAGAGCCATGGTGTGGCTGTGAGAGAGCTAGGATGTGGCTGTGAGAGAGCCAGGGTGTGGTTGTGAGAGTCAGGATGTGACTGTGAGAGAGCCAGGGTGTGGCTGTGAGAGAACCAGGGTGTGGCTGTGAGAGAGCCAGGGTGTGGCTGTGAGAGAGCCAGGGTGTGACTGTGAGAGAACCAGGGTGTGGCTGTGAGAGAACCAGGGTGTGACTGTGAGAGAGCCAGGGTGTGGCTGTGAGAGAGCCAGGGTGTGGTTGTTAGAGAGCCAGGGTGTGGTTGTGAGAGAGCCAGGGTGTGGTTGTGAGAGAGCCAGGGTGTGGCTGTGAGAGCCAGGGTGTGGCTGTGAGAGAGCCAGGGTGTGGCTGTGAGAGAGCCAGGGTGTGGTTGTTAGAGAGCCAGGGTGTGGTTGTGAGAGAGCCAGGGTGTGGTTGTGAGAGAGCCAGGGTGTGGTTGTGAGAGAGCCAGGGAGTGGTTGTGAGAGAGCCAGGGTGTGGTTGTGAGAGAGCCAGGGTGTGGTTGTGAGAGAGCCAGGGTGTGGCTGTGAGAGAGCCAGGGTGTGGTTGTGAGAGCCAGGGTGTGGCTGTGAGAGAACCAGGGTGTGGCTGTGAGAGAGCCAGGGTGTGGCTGTGAGAGAGCCAGGGTGTGGCTGTGAGAGAGCCAGGGTGTGGTTGTAAGAGAGCCAGGATGTGGTTGTGAGAGAGCCAGGGTGTGGCTGTGAGAGCCAGGGTGTGGCTGTGAGAGAGCCAGGATGTGGCTGTGAGAGAGCCAGGGTGTGGTTGTGAGAGCCAGGGTGTGACTGTGAGAGAGCCAGGGTGTGGCTGTGAGAGAGCCAGGGTGTGACTGTGAGAGAGCCAGGGTGTGGCTGTGAGAGCCAGGGTGTGGCTGTGAAAGAGCCATGGTGTGGCTGTGAGAGAGCTAGGATGTGGCTGTGAGAGAGCCAGGGTGTGGTTGTGAGAGCCAGGGTGTGACTGTGAGAGAGCCAGGGTGTGGCTGTGAGAGAACCAGGGTGTGGCTGTGAGAGAGCCAGGGTGTGGCTGTGAGAGAGCCAGGGTGTGACTGTGAGAGAGCCAGGGTGTGGCTGTGAGAGAACCAGGGTGTGACTGTGAGAGAGCCAGGGTGTGGCTGTGAGAGAGCCAGGGTGTGGTTGTTAGAGAGCCAGGGTGTGGTTGTGAGAGAGCCAGGGTGTGGTTGTGAGAGAGCCAGGGTGTGGCTGTGAGAGCCAGGGTGTGGCTGTGAGAGAGCCAGGGTGTGGCTGTGAGAGAGCCAGGGTGTGGTTGTTAGAGAGCCAGGGTGTGGTTGTGAGAGAGCCAGGGTGTGGTTGTGAGAGAGCCAGGGTGTGGTTGTGAGAGAGCCAGGGTGTGGTTGTGAGAGAGCCAGGGTGTGGTTGTGAGAGAGCCAGGGTGTGGCTGTGAGAGAGCCAGGGTGTGGTTGTAAGAGAACCAGGGTGTGGTTGTGAGAGCCAGGGTGTAGCTGTGAGAGAGCTAGGGTGTGGCTGGGAGAGAGCCGGGATGTGGTTGTAAGAGAGCCAGGGTATGGCTGTGAGAGAACCAGGGTGTGGCTGTGAGAGCCAGGGTGTGGCTGTGAGAGAGCCAGGATGTGGCTGTGAGAGAGCCAGGGTGTGGTTGTGAGAGCCAGGGTGTGACTGTGAGAGAGCCAGGGTGTGGCTGTGAGAGAGCCAGGGTGTGACTGTGAGAGAGCCAGGGTGTGGCTGTGAGAGCCAGGGTGTGGCTGTGAAAGAGCCATGGTGTGGCTGTGAGAGAGCTAGGATGTGGCTGTGAGAGAGCCAGGGTGTGGTTGTGAGAGCCAGGGTGTGACTGTGAGAGAGCCAGGGTGTGGCTGTGAGAGAACCAGGGTGTGGCTGTGAGAGAGCCAGGGTGTGGCTGTGAGAGAGCCAGGGTGTGACTGTGAGAGAGCCAGGGTGTGGCTGTAAGAGAACCAGGGTGTGACTGTGAGAGAGCCAGGGTGTGGCTGTGAGAGAGCCAGGGTGTGGTTGTTAGAGAGCCAGGGTGTGGTTGTGAGAGAGCCAGGGTGTGGTTGTGAGAGAGCCAGGGTGTGGCTGTGAGAGCCAGGGTGTGGCTGTGAGAGAGCCAGGGTGTGGCTGTGAGAGAGCCAGGGTGTGGTTGTTAGAGAGCCAGGGTGTGGTTGTGAGAGAGCCAGGGTGTGGTTGTGAGAGAGCCAGGGTGTGGTTGTGAGAGAGCCAGGGTGTGGTTGTGAGAGAGCCAGGGTGTGGTTGTGAGAGAGCCAGGGTGTGGTTGTGAGAGAGCCAGGGTGTGGTTGTTAGAGAGCCAGGGTGTGGTTGTGAGAGAGCCAGGGTGTGGTTGTGAGAGAGCCAGGGTGTGGCTGTGAGAGCCAGGGGTGTGGCTGTGAGAGAGCCAGGGTGTGGCTGTGAGAGCCAGGGTGTGGCTGTGAGAGAGCCAGGGGTGTGGCTGTGAGAGAGCCAGGGTGTGGCTGTGAGAGCCAGGGTGTGGCTGTGAGAGAGCCAGGGGTGTGGCTGTGAGAGAGCCAGGGGTGTGGCTGTGAGAGAGCCAGGGTGTGGCTGTGAGAGAGCCAGGGTGTGGCTGTGAGAGAGCCAGGGTGTGGCTGTGAGAGAGCCAGGGGTGTGGCTGTGAGAGAGCCAGGGTGTGGCTGTGAGAGAGCCAGGGTGTGGCGGTGCGAGAGCCAGGGTGTGGCTGTGAGAGAGCCAGGGTGTGGCTGTGAGAGAGCCAGGGTGTGGCTGTGAGAGAGCCAGGGTGTGGCTGTGAGAGAGCCAGGGTGTGGCTGTGAGAGAGCCAGGGGTGTGGCTGTGAGAGAGCCAGGGTGTGGCTGTGAGAGAGCCAGGGGTGTGGTTGTTAGAGAGCCAGGGTGTGGTTGTGAGAGAGCCAGGGTGTGGTTGTGAGAGAGCCAGGGTGTGGCTGTGAGAGCCAGGGTGTGGCTGTGAGAGAGCCAGGGTGTGGCTGTGAGAGAGCCAGGGTGTGGTTGTTAGAGAGCCAGGGTGTGGTTGTGAGAGAGCCAGGGTGTGGTTGTGAGAGAGCCAGGGTGTGGTTGTGAGAGAGCCAGGGTGGGTGTGGCTGTGAGAGAGCCAGGGTGTGGCTGTGAGAGAGCCAGGGGTGTGGCTGTGAGAGAGCCAGGGTGTGGCTGTGAGAGAGCCAGGGGTGTGGTTGTTAGAGAGCCAGGGTGTGGTTGTGAGAGAGCCAGGGGTGTGGCTGTGAGAGAGCCAGGGTGTGGCTGTGAGAGAGCCAGGGGTGTGGCTGTGAGAGAGCCAGGGTGTGGCTGTGAGAGAGCTTTATGACATTTTATTGATAAAAAATTCCTTGCCAGACACTTCACCAATTCTCCAGTTCGCTGGTGGACGAAATATTTTCTCAATGAAATGCCATAAACCGCATATTACGTCTTATCCACATACATGCGGGTACATTCTACCACTGACATGCAGTGGGGAGAGTAAGAGGGTGTAGCCCCTTGGCCCGGGTTAAGTCAAGAGAGTGGGAGTGGGAGAAACTTAAGTTAACCCAAGGGCCCTATTGACTCTTAAGTTCCCTCGTCTTCTAATAACTTGTTCATTTTTCTGCTATAATCTACCTTGTCCATAATTACTATCGCATTTCCTTTGTCTGCTTTCGTAAAGAGAATTCTAAGATTTTTTCTTAATTCATAGTCTGACTTAATAAATCTTTGAGGACAATTTGGTTCCACAACAAAACTCAGACCTGTGGAACACAATTGTCCTCAAAGATTTGTTAAGTTATACCATGAATTAAGGAAAGATCATAGACTTCACCTTACGAAATAGACAAAGGAAATGCGATAGTAATTATGAACAATGTAGCTTATAGTGGAAAAATGAACATGTTATTAGAAGACGGGGGAACTCACGCGCCCCTTAAGCCATTCATCAACAATAAAATACCTTTCATTAGTGGACTCCTCGTGGAGTCAAATGCATTGTTTGCTGCCTTCACAGAGACCCACGCAAAAGATCACTTTGACAGGGGAATATGGATAACAGGGTACAACTTATTGAGATGCGACAGAAAGAACAGACAACAATCGGGGGTTGTTGGCCTGTATGTCAGTGAGTCACTCATTTGCACAGAGCTACTAAACACCACAAATAACGCAGTTGACGTTTTAGCAATAAAGACTGAGAAACAAAACCTAATCATTGTGGTTGTATATAAGCCTCCAGATGCAACTTCCCAATACTGTCTGGAAAATCTTCCAACCCCAGCTCCAAATATCTTGCTGCTTGGTGATTTCAGTTTAAGATACTCAAAACAGAAGAGTGTAACAAATAATGTTATAGCGGAGATAAACCCTGGAGGCAGCGCAGATGAAATCACACACACACACACACACACACACACACACACACACACACACACACACACTCGATCGAAGACCAGGCAGAACTACAAAGGGATCTGGACAGGCTGCAGACCTGGTCCAGCAATTGGCTCCTGGAGTTCAATCCCACCAACTGCAAAGTCATGAAGATTGGGGAAGGGCAAAGAAGACCGCAGACGGAGTACAGTCTAGGGGGCCAGAGACTACAAACCTCACTCAAGGAAAAAGATCTTGGGGTGAGTATAACACCAGGCACATCTCCTGAAGCGCACATCAGCCAAATAACTGCTGCAGCATATGGGCGCCTAGCAAACCTCAGAACAGCATTCCGACATCTTAATAAGGAATCGCTCAGGACCCTGTACACCGTGTACGTTAGGCCCATATTGGAGTATGCGGCACCAGTTTGGAACCCACACCTAGCCAAGCACGTAAAGAAGCTAGAGAAAGTGCAAAGGTTTGCAACAAGACTAGTCCCAGAGCTAAGAGGTATGTCCTACGAGGAGAGGTTAAAGGAAATCAACCTGACGACACTGGAGGACAGGAGAGATAGGGGGGACATGATAACGACATACAAAATACTGAGAGGAATTGACAAGGTGGACAAAGACAGGATGTTCCAGAGATTGGACACAGTAACAAGGGGACACAGTTGGAAGCTGAAGACACAAATGAATCACAGGGATGTTAGGAACTATTTCTTCAGCCACAGAGTGGTCAGGACGTGGAATAGTTTGGGAAGCGATGTAGTGGAGGCAGGATCCATACATAACTTTAAGCAAAGGTATGATAAAGCTCACAGTTCAGGGAGAGTGACCTAGTAGTGACCAGTGAAGAAGCGGGGCCAGGAGCTCGGACTCGACCCCTGCAACCTCAACTAGGTGAGTACACACACACACACACACACACACACACATGAATTGCTCATTCCAAACCAACAAATAGTGGAGCCGACAAGACTATAAAATACACTTGACTTTACTTTTACGAATAATGATGACCATGGACGAAATATTACAGTATCTAGAGACAGTTACTTTCAAATAACAACCTAGTCGAAGTTCAGACGTACATGCACAAGGTTCCTGACCATCAAAATGCATACAGATATAAGGATGCCTTCACCAAATTCAACCTTAACAACAAGAACATCAACTGGGATCAAAGAAATCAAGTCTTTAATGAAACATGCCGGAAAGGTATCTTAAATAACATGGATCCGAACCCGCGTCTTGAAAGGATCAACTCTAGCACAGGGTGATCAATGGTCATTAACTGGCACTGTCCAGAGGTAACAGACAAGACTCGTAAGGCTTGATAAGACGTCATTGCATTCCTTTGGGTTATAAAATCACGTTGCTCCTCAAATATTTCTTCGTGTTTGAGTGGATCAAATCCCTTCAGAGTTGTAAATGTTGGAATGCGATGCTCTCGTCAGTGGAAGAAGAAGGAAAAGAAGAAGAAAGCCATTGACAACATGACCATGCACTCAGCCCCAGGCCCAGTCACTTAAAACAACAGATATAGCCCCACTCCATAAAGGTAGCAGCAAAACATTAGCTAAGAACTACAAACCAATGGCGCTAACGTCCCACATCATAAAATCTTTGAAAGAGTGCTAAGAAGCACCATTGCAAACCACTTGGATTCCCAGAAGCTGCACAATCCTCGGCAACATGGGTTCAGAACAGGTCGCTCCTGCCTCTCACAACTACTAGATCACTATGATACAGTCTTGGATGCACTGGAAGAAAAACAGAATGCAGATGTCATATACACAGACTTTGCAAAAGCCTTTGACAAGTGCGACGACGGCGTAATAGAGCACAAAGTACGTGTTAAAGGAATAACTGGCAAAGTGAGGAGATGGATCTTCAACTTTCTAACCAATCGAACACAAAAAGTAGTAGTCAACAGAGTTAAATCGGAAGCTGCCACAGTGAAAAGTTCTGTTCCATAAGACACAGTACTCGCCCCATCCTGTTCCTCATCAGACATAGACAGAGATGCAATCTACAGCACCGTGTCATCCTTTGCAGGCGATATTAGGATCTGCATGAGACTTTCATCTATTGAGGACACGGTTAACCTCCAAAAAGCTATAAACCAAGTTTTCCAGTGGGCAACGGAAAACAATATAGTGTTCTATGAAGACAAATTCCAACTACTCCGTTATGAAAAACTGGAGGAGATAATAACTAGAACCGAGTATACTACAAACTCTGATCATACAATAGAGCGGAAAAATAATGTGAGGGGCCTGGGAGTGGTAATGTCTGAGGATCTCACTTTCAAGGATCACAACAGTGCCACGCTCACAACTGCAAAGAAAACGATAGGATGGATAATGAGAACGTTCAAAACGAAAGATGCCAAGCCAGCGATGATCCTTTTCAAATCACTTGTTCTCTCTAGGCTGGAATATTGCTGCACATTAACATCTCCGTTCAAAGCAGGTGAAATTGCAGATATAGAGAGTGTACAGAGAATCTTTACTGCACGTATAAGTTCTGTCGAACGCCTTAACTACTGGGAACGCTTGGAAGCACTTGACTTGTACTCGTTGGAACGCAGACGAGAGAGATATATAATCTACACTTGGAAAATCCTAGAAGGAATGGTCCCGAATCTGCACACAGAAATCACTCCCTATTAATGTAAAAGACTTGGTAGACGATGCAAAATACCCCCAATGAAAAGTAGGGACGCCATAAGTGTCCGGGGCCCAAGACTGTTCAACAGCCTCCCACCAGGAATAAGGGGAATTACCAATAGGCTCCTGGCTGCCTTCAAGAGGGAGCTGGACAGATACTTAAAGTCGGTGCCAGATCAGCCGGGCTGTGGTTCGTACGTTGGACTACGTGCAGCCAGCAGTAACAGCCTGGTTGATCAGGCTCTGATTCACCGGGAGGCCTGGTCGTGGACCTGGGGCGTTTATCCCCAGAATACCCTCCAGGTAGACTCCAGGTAAGAGGTTCAGTGCTTTCACTCTCGCCTTACGTGGTTTGTTTCTTAGTGATGGTACGAGACCAGACGCCCTCTACACGCTCTCTCATCTGATGCGTTGTAGCATCAACGCTGCGTTGTAGCATCAACGCTGCGTTGTAGCATCAACGCTACGTTGTAGCATCAACGCTGCGTTGTAGCATCAACGCTACGTTGTAGCATCAACGCTGCGTTGGCGTTGATGCTCGTAAATAGACCCTGTTTGCTATATTTTAGGTCATTGCTTGTAGTTACTTCAAGGTTATTTTGATTTGTTAGTATTTTTTGTGAGTCTCATTTTTTTGTGTATTTTGTTTGTGCTTTTTGTGAGTGTATTTTGTAAGTTTTGATTTTGATTTAGATGTTTTACAATGTTCTTAAGGATACACTGATGTTGTCGGTACATAACCAGTATGTTATGTAGATTTAACCTAGGATAAATAACCCAATGAAGAGAGAGAGAGAGAGAGAGAGAGAGAGAGAGAGAGAGAGAGAGAGAGAGAGAGAGAGAGAGAGATCAAAGGCCCCGCCACTTATCTCACCAACTGGTAACAGCCGAGGGGGAGAGAGGAGGTTACCAGTTGTACCAGAGGCAAGAGGTAGGGGGAGGTGAAGGGAGCAGGGGGAGGTGAAGGGAGCAGGGGGAGGTGAAGGGAGCAGGGGGAGGTGGAGAGAATGGAAGAGGTAAAAAGGGGGAGGGGCAGGAGGAGGGACAAATATCATTGCTGATGGGACGCGAGTGAGGGAATGACAGAGCTCCGCCTCCAGCCTCCCCTCCCCTTCCCCCTTCCTAGGGAGAGGGTAGAAAGGAGAGAGAAAGAAGGATGACTGGAGTCTGGAACGAAAATGCTGGCCCACAGATGGCTCCAACTTCATCCTGTTCCCTACTTGTATGTTTCATAACAATAAAAATGCTTTCAAATGAGCTGATGTAGGTAACAGCTCTTAGCTTGTCAATAAAGTTAGGAATCCTTAACTTGTAAATAGCTTGTCAATAAAGGTAGGAATCCTTAACCTGTAAATAGCTTGTCAATAAAGGTAGGAATCCTTAACCTGTAAATAGCGTGCCAATAAAGCTAGGGATCCTAAACCTGTAAATAGCTCGTCAATAAAGCTAGGGATTCTTAACCTGTAAATAGCTTGTCAATAAAGGTAGGAATCCTTAACCTGTAAATAGCGTGTCAATAAAGCTAGGAATCCTTAACCTGTAAATAGCTTGTCAATAAAGCTAGGGATCCTTAACCTAACCTTGTCAAACCCTGTTTAAAAAAAAAAAAAGACGGAAGGAAGAGAAAAGTAACAGTAACACTTTATTTCACCATGATACAATGTTTGTACAAAGGTGAATGACATTTGAGTGTACATGCAGACAGCTCCTACATATGCAGACCATTTCTGGCAAACCTAAGACTAACTTAAGATTAATAAGGCAAAAACAATATAAGTAATTTTATACATACAGTCACTTGGGTAAGTGTAAGTATAAATATAAGTGTAAGTATAAGTGTAAGTATAAGTGTTTACAAGAGAACTGAACATCCTGTTAGTTATTCTATCAAGTTTAACTGAGAGGAGTTACAGGTTTAATTATTAACATTAAGGGGACACAATCAATTCTTTAAATTTGGAAGTATTACAGATATTGAGAGTAAGTTTATATTGCTGTATATGTGTTCGTGACATTGAGAATATGCATGTGTAGGTTTCACATATTTAGCATATGTTAAATATGTGAGGAGAGGAAGATTAGGTTTTGCCGCCAAAGTGGCAAAATGTAATCATATGTTCTTGTACTATCTTCCAGGTGTAGGAGCGTGTGGATATACGAAAGATCCAGGAACTAGGCCCGAAAAGGGTTAACAAGAGTACATCTGGAGTACATCTACAGTTGACTTACCTGTTGTAAGCAAATTTAGTATATCTGTTTAATATGTCTAGTATCTTATTTTCATTAATAAAATGCCTTGATATGTCACACAAGTTATTACAATGTATATCTCTATATTCCTCAATAAGTGGACAATGAAACACGTAGTGTTCAATAAAGTGATCATGAGATGATAATTTAGTTTGATCATCTGTATAGCTGCCAAACTGCCAGAATCTAACTACTACAACATCAGTCAGTCTGTCCGTATGTCTGGGGAACAATTTGCTCCGTAGAAATACTTATCTACGTTCGTATTACCATAGTGAGTGCTAGATCTACTTAGGCTTCTAACTGTATTTCCTGTGACATTCGCTTTCATTATTTTCTTCTCTCATAATAACATTCCTAATGGTAGACACAGACATACTAAGCTTATAATCTACATTTTCCTTTAGCGTATTTTATTTGGCTAACTTATCAACTTTATCATGAAGGAGTAATATAATGTGTGATGAAATCCATGAAAATTGTACGTTAGTTACCTTTTCTCTGATTTTGAGGTACCTATATCTGGCTTCTAGAACCAACGAGCATGTTGTTAGAATCATAACATAAGCGCCCTCAATGATGACATAGAATCAATAACAGTTAAGCTCATTATCATAAGTTAATTTTAATGTTACTAGGATGGCAAATAATTGAGTTAGCGGTGTAGACGCCCAGTTGATAATTTTTATGCTTAACTCAATATAGTTGCTATCGTTCTTATCTAGGGAGGTGGCAACAAGAGTAGATGCAGCCCTGCCAGTAGACTCCTGCTGAGATCCATCAGTGCATATAATTTGTGATATATTATTACTAACAGTTTAGCCAGACACTTCTTGATCAGTTCGTTGTCTTGGAAATTATTTAAGAGAAGTATTACTAGTGATGAGCTTCAAGGTAGGGGCTTGCAGGAGTGTGATATTTAATGAACAACTTTCAAGAATGAGTTAAATGCTCCTGTTGTCTACAGCGACACAGGTCGTAAAGCTTATAAAGCTTAATATACTTACCTGGAGGTTACCTGGAGGTTATTCCGGGGATCAACGCCCCCGCGGCCCGGTCCACGACCAGGCCTCCCGATGGATCAGGGCCTGATCAACTAGGCTGTTACTGCTGGCCGCACGCAGTCCGACGTACGAGCCACAGCCCGGCTGATCCGGCACCGTCTTTAGGTATCTGTCCAGCTCTCTCTTGAAGGCAGCCAGGGGTTTATTGGCAATTCCCCTAATGCTTGATGGGAGGCTGTTGAACAGTTTTGGGCCCCGGACACTTATGGTGTTTTCTCTTAGTGTACCAATGGCGCCCCTACTTTTTATTGGCGGCATTTTGCATCGCCTGCCCAGTCTTTTACTTTCGTAGGGAGTGATTTCTGTGTGCAGATTTGGGACCATTCCTTCCAAGATTTTCCAAGTGTAGATTATGATATATATCTCCCTCCTGAGTTCCAACGAGTACAAGTCAAGTGCTTCCAAGCGTTCCTAGTAGTTAAGGTGCTTGACAGAACTTATACGTGCAGTAAAGGATCTCTGTACACTCTCTAGATCTGCGATTTCACCTGCTTTGTATGGAGATGTTAATGTACAGCAGTATTCCAGCCTAGAGAGAACAAGTGATTTGAAAAGGATCATCATGGGCTTGGCATCTCTCGTTTTGAAAGTTCTCATTATCCATCCTATCATTTTCTTTGCACGTGCGATCGTGGCACTGTTGTGATCCTTGAAAGTGAGATCCTCAGACATTACTACTCCCAGGTCCCTTACATTATTTTTTCGCTCTATTGTATGGCCGGAGTCAGTAGTATACTCTGTTCTAGTTATTATCTCCTCCAGTTTTCCATAACGGAGTAGTTGGAATTTGTCCTCATTGAACATCATATTGTTTACCGTTGCCCACTGGAAAACTTTGTTTATATCTTCTTGGAGGTTAACCGCGTCCTCAGCAGATGACAGCCTCATGCAGATCCTAGTATCATCCGCAAAGGATGATACGGTGCTGTGGTGTATATCTCTGTTTATGTCTGATATGAGGATAAGGAATAAGATGGGAGCGAGTACTGTGCCTTGTGGAACAGAGCTCTTCACTATGTTTTTAAAACCCATTTAAATCTGTGTTTACTTAATTCCAGGTATTAAATAAGATCTGTATTGACATTGGTTAATTTTTTAACATTCTGGTACCAGTATAGTGTTAATCTCAATAACGGCATCACTGATACCAGAAACACCAAGATCCTTCCTCGTATCAAGAACCTTGGTAGTTTTATGACGACCAAGGACGATCGAGGACTTCGAGGGGAAGAGAATGGAAGAGGACAAGAAAAGGATACGATAGTAAAAGGGGAGGAAGACAGGAAGGTTAAAGGATGGTGGAAGGAAAGAAGAGGGAGAAAGAAGAAGGGAAGAGGGTGAAGGAAGAAAGGAAGAGGGTGGGGAGAAGGAAGGAAAATAAAGATAGGTAAGAATGAGGAAAGAGAAGACGAGACAAATTGTATGGGTAAGAAAAGGTTGGTCACGGGAAGGGAAGAAAGAGAGGATTAAAAAAGGGCAGCAGGAAGGGAAGAAAGGAAAAGAGATGGAACAGTAAAAGAGAAGGGATGGGGAGAAAGAGGAGAGGAATACCTTATTCGCTGATTCCATACCATTATTATTATTATTATTATTATTATTATTATTATTATTATTATTATTATTATTATTATTATTATTATTATTATTATTATTACTGTTATTGCTATTATTATTATTATTATTATTATGATTTTACTATTAAAATTGTTATTGCTATTATTATTAAGAAAACGATCATTATAAAGTCTTAAGAGTTATCAAGATTACTAAAAAAGTTATTTTATTTACGAGAGAGTTAAAGAAAACATTTAAGGGAGTTAAAGAAAGTTAAAGAGAGCACTTAAAGAGAGTTAAAGAGAGCATTTCCTTCCGAGTCATCCTTAACAACGGTGCCAAGAGTCTCATCTCAGTGATTGCTGTAAAGTATATAATCAACCTTGAGTCAGCCAGACACTCACGTGTGTCATCACTGGTCTACCCACACTCACCCCTACCTACATGTGCCCCTCCCCACAGTTACCCCTCCCCACACTTATCCCTCCCCACAGTTACCCTTCCCCACACTTACCACAGTTACCTCTCCCCACACTTATCCCTCCCCACAGTTACCCTTCCCCACACTTACCACAGTTACCTCTCCCCACACTCACCCATCCCCACAGTTACCCCTCCCCACACTTATCCCTCCCCACAGTTACCCTTCCCCACACTTACCACAGTTACCTCTCCCCACACTTATCCCTCCCCACAGTTACCCTTCCCCACACTTACCACAGTTACCTCTCCCCACACTCACCCATCCCCACAACTACCCCTCCCCATACTTATCCCTCCCCACAGTTACCCCTCCCTACACTGATACTTCATCTTCCCCACACTTCTCCCCCTACACAGATGACAACAAGGAAATGAGTGAAATATTGAAATCCCAGTACGACTCTGTGTTTAGTGAACCACTAATCGGTCTGAGGATCGACGACCCAAATGATTTCTTCATGAATGAGCCTCAAAACTCCATAAATGTATGCCAGATTTCCGACATTACCCTAACTCCGATAGATTTCGAAAAAGCCATTGACAACATGCCCATGCACTCAGCCCCGGGCCCAGACTCGTGGAACTCTGTTTTCATTAAGAACTGCAAGAAACCCCTCTCGCGTGCCTTAAGTACACTATGGAGAAGGAGCTTGGACATGGGTGAAATTCCAGTCACGTAAAACAACGGATATAGCCCCACTCCATAAAGGTGGCAGCAAAACATTAGCTAAGAACTATAGACCAATAGCTCTGACGTCCCACATCCAAGTAACCAGGTAACCACCATCTAAATCTTACATTCATTTTTCCATCCCATCCTCCCACACTTTCCCCACGGACACCCTGACCACACTCCCACCACAGCCCCCCACTCTTACCCTCCCCCACAACACAGCTGGGACCACACACACTGACTCAGTGTCATAAATCAATAAAGAGAATACAAGAGAACCTTGCCCCCCTCACAACCCCCTCTCCCCTCACTACCCCCTCACCCCTCACAAGCCCTCTATCCCCTCACTTATAAGGGTGAGGGGAAGTGGCAAAGTGGTATGAGCTGGTGAGAAGCTGATAGGTTAAGTTTTCATTAAAAGTGGTTAATCGATGACTCACCAAGGGGTGGGGAGGGTGAGGGAGGGGGGGCTCACTCGCACCCCTTAATAATAAGTGGTGTTAAATGAACTATCAAGGGGTGATGAGGAAGTCTTGAACTCTTTAGTATGACAGTAGTAGTAGTAGTAGTAGTAGTAGTAGTAGTAGTAGTAGTAGTAGTAGTAGAAATAGTAAACACAGAAAGGGGGGGGTATCCAGGTATCCAGGTAATCCAGGTAACCAGGTATCCAGGTAACCAGGGGGGTAGGTACAAAGATAATAATAGCAGTAGCAGTAAGAGCAGTAGAACCAGAGGTCAATAGTATTATCGTTGTAGTGGGCCACAATGAAGTTGAAAATGTGTGTAAGACCTTCACTGTGAACATGTGTCAACATGTGTCAACATGTTGAATGCCTTACATTACGACATTGGAGGAAAATTTAACATCATTAACGTAACCAGTAAACAAATTAACTTAATTAAGAGAAACTTGAATTCAGGAATAAATTCTGTTTATTCTGTTAAAAAAGTTGAGAAAGAGCAAAGTAATAGGAGCTTATTTATTCTGTAAGGAAGCCTGGCTTTACCGAGATAATTTATTGTCTAATATCTGTGTGAAGACACATGTTGGTAATCGTGTGCAGACAACGTTTCGCTCTGCGTGGAGCGAAACGTTTCCCAATTGAAAGGGTTGTTTTTGCAGACGTCCTTTTTCGTTCAGTATTGTCTGCACTTAACGTTACTTAGAACCATGCAGGTCTCTGTTAGTGACACTGCTTCTGCATTGACCACTGTTGTGTGCGGCGTCTCAGGCGTAGTCAGGGAAACATGGCGTCAGTGTGCGTCGTGTAGTTCTGGGACCTCATGCAGTCCCTAGCTAGGACATCATGCAGTCCTAGGAACTCATGCAGCCCTAGGATCTCATGGAGTCCCTAGCTAGGACATCATGCAGTCCCTAGCTAGGACATCATGCAGTCCCTAGCTAGGACCTCATGGAGTCCTAGGACATCGTGCACTTTCTAGCTAGGATATCATGCAGTTCCTAGCTAGGACATCATGCAGTTCTAGCTCCTCGGGTTGGTGACCCTTGAGTCTGAAGATAGAAGCAGTGATTACTTGAAAATAGAGTGGAACATCAGCCCTCACCTCCCCTCCAACCTCCCTAACCCCCTCCATCCCCTCTCATACTCTCCCCCTCACGGTCACTGTGGCCTCGGGGTTGGCAACAATTGCAGGTTTAACGTCTGTAGTTGCTAGTTAAAGGCACTTGTCGATAGACACTTCTGGGTGGTGGTGGTGGTGGTGGTGGTGGTGGTGTAGAAGTTGTAGCAGTTAGTGTGTGTGTACTCACCTCGTTGTGGTTGCAGGGGTCGATTTACAGCTCCTGGCCCCGCTAGGTGTGTGTGTGTGTATGTGGTATTAGAACCAGGATCTAACCTGCACCTCTGCTCTACTTCCCTCCCTCCTCCCGTCCCTCCCAACCTCCTACCTTCTTTACCTTCCTTCTTCCTACCCTCCCTCTTTTCTTCACCCCCACTCCTTTTATCTCCCTATCTTCTTCCCTCTTTCCTACCCTCTCTCCTTTTATCACACTCTCCTTACCCCCCACACTTGTCAATTTATTTTTCTCTTACTCCACTTTGCTTCGGGGAACTTTATCCAGGTTTCATGGAAGGTGGTAGAAGGGAGGGACGGAGGGAGGGAGAGACGGAGAGACGGACGGACGGAGGGAGGGAGGGACGGACTGAGGGAGGGAGGTACGGACGGACGGAGGGACGGAGGGACGGACGGACGGAGGGAGGGAGGGACGGATGGAGGGAGGGAGGTAGGGACAGACGGAGGGAGGGAGGGAGGGATGGACTGAGGGTGGGAGGGACGGACGGAGGGAGGGAGGTAGGGACAGACGGAGGGAGGGAGGGACGGACGGACGGAGGGAGGGAGGTAGGGACGGACGGAGGGAGGGAGGTAGAGACGGACGGAGGGAAGGAGGTAGGGACGGACGGAGGGAGGGAGGTAGGGACGGACGGAGGGAGGGAGGTAGGGACGGAGGGAGGGAGGTAGGGACGGACGGAGGGAGGGAGGTAGGGACGGACGGAGGGAATGAGGTAGGGACGGACGGAGGGAGGGAGGTAGAGACGGACGGAGGGAAGGAGGTAGGGACGGACGGAGGGAGGGAGGTAGGGACGGACGGAGGGAGGGAGGTAGGGACAGACGGAGGGAGGTAGGGACGGACGGAGGGAGGGAGGTAGGGACGGACGGAGGGAGGGAGGTAGGGACGGACGGAGGGAGGGAGGTAGGGACGGACGGAGGGAGGGAGGTAGGGACGGACGGAGGGAGGGAGGTAGGGACGGACGGAGGGAGGGAGGAAGGGACGGACGGAGGGAGGGAGGTAGGGACGGACGGAGGTAGGGAGGTAGGGACGGACGGAGGGAGGGAGGTAGGGACGGACGGAGGGAGGGAGGTAGGGACGGACGGAGGAAGGGAGGTAGGGACCGACGGAGGGAGGGAGGTAGGGACGGACGGAGGGAGGGAGGTAGGGACGGACGGAGGAAGGGAGGTAGGGACGGACGGAGGGAGGGAGGTAGGGACGGACGGAGGGAGGGAGGGAGGGAGGGAGGAAAGGAGGGAGGGAGGGAGGGAGGTAGGAAGGGAGGGAGGGAGGGAGGGAGGAACGGACGGACGGACGTAGGAAGGGAGGTAGGGAGGGACGGACGGACGGACGGACGGAGGAGATAGGTAAAGAGGGGAGGGAGGTTGAGGGAGGAGATAGGTAAAGAGGGGAGGGAGGTTGAATGAGGAGATAGGTAAAGAGGGGAGGGAGGTTGAGGGAGGAGATAGGTAAAGAGGGGAGGGAGGTTGAGGAAAGGAGGGATGGATAAAAGGAGGGGAGAAATGATGAAGTAAAGGAAGAAGAGAAACAGTGAGGGAGGGAGGGAAGAAAGCAAGGAGGGAAGTAGGGAGGGAGTGAGGGAGGGAGGGAGGGAGGGAGGGAGGGAGGGAGGGAGGGAGGCAGTGAGGGAGGGAGAGAAGCAGTGAGGGAAGTAGTGAGGGAGGGAGGGAAGCAGTAAGGAAGGGAGGGAGGGAGGGAAGCAGTGAGGGAGAGAGGGAGGGAAGGAGGGAGGTAGAGCGACGTTAGGTGAATCAAGGTGGAGCTGTACCCAGGTGTTCCTGATGATCGATGACTCTCTATCTCTCTCCCCTCCCACCTATCTCTCTCCCCTCCCACCTATCTCTCTCCCCTCCCACCTATCTCTCTCTCCCCTCCCATACAACATATTTAGACAGTGTTATAACAACCACTAAGATGAGGACTGAAAGTGAGACTGTATATTAGACAAATTTTATTTGAGATATTTGTTACTAACATAACATGAGAGATGTCCAGTGTATAGCGTGGGAGACGTCAGGTCAATGATGTGTGGGCGGCGGGGTGTTGTGAGAGAAGTCAGGTCAATGATGTGTGGGCGGTGGGGCGTTGTGAGAGAAGTCAGGTCAATGATGTGTGGGCGGCGGGGTGTTGTGAGAGAAGTCAGGTCAATGATGTGTGGGCGGTGGGGTGTTGTGAGAGAAGTCAGGTCAATGATGTGTGGGCGGCGGGGTGTTGTGAGAGAAGTCAGGTCAATGATGTGTGGGCGGCGGGGTGTTGTGAGAGAAGTCAGGTCAATGATGTGTGGGCGGCGGGGTGTTGTGAGAGAAGTCAGGTCAATGATGTGTGGGCGGCGGGGTGTTGTGAGAGAAGTCAGGTCAATGATGTGTGGGCGGCGGGGTGTTGTGGGAGACGTCAGGTCAATGATGTGTGGGCGGCGGGGTGTTGTGGGAGACGTCAGGTCAATGATGTGTGGGCGGCGGGGTGTTGTGGGAGACGTCAGGTCAATGATGTGTGGGCGGTGGGGTGTTGTGAGAGAAGTCAGGTCAATGATGTGTGGGCGGCGGGGCGTTGTGAGAGAAGTCAGGTCAATGATGTGTGGGCGGTGGGGTGTTGTGAGAGAAGTCAGGTCAATGATGTGTGGGCGGCGGGGTGTTGTGAGAGAAGTCAGGTCAATAATGTGTGGGCGGCGGGGTGTTGTGAGAGAAGTCAGGTCAATAATGTGTGGGCGGCGGGGTGTTGTGAGAGAAGTCAGGTCAATGATGTGTGGGCGGCGGGGTGTTGTGAGAGAAGTCAGGTCAATGATGTGTGGGCGGCGGGGCGTTGTGAGAGAAGTCAGGTCAATAATGTGTGGGCGGCGGGGTGTTGTGAGAGAAGTCAGGTCAATAATGTGTGGGCGGCGGGGTGTTGTGAGAGAAGTCAGGTCAATGATGTGTGGGCGGCGGGGCGTTGTGAGAGAAGTCAGGTCAATGATGTGTGGGCGGCGGGGTGTTGTGAGAGAAGTCAGGTCAATAATGTGTGGGCGGCGGGGCGTTGTGGGAGAAGTCAGGTCAATAATGTGTGGGTGGCGGGGTGTTGTGAGAGAAGTCAGGTCAATAATGTGTGGGCGGCGGGGTGTTGTGGGAGAAGTCAGGTCAACAATGTGTGGGCGGCGGGGCGTTGTGGGAGAAGTCAGGTCAATAATGTGTGGGTGGCGGGGTGTTGTGGGAGACGTCAGGTCAACAATGTGTGGGCGGCGGGGTGTTGTGGGAAACGTCAGGTCAACAATGTGTGGGCGGCGGGGTGTTGTGGGAAACGTCAGGTCAACAATGTGTGGGCGGCGGGGTGTTGTGGGAAACGTCAGGTCAACAATGTGTGGGCGGCGGGGTGTTGTGGGACACGTCAGGTCAACAATGTGTGGGCGGCGGGGTGTTGTGGGAGACGTCAGGTCAACAATGTGTGGGCGGCGGGGTGTTGTGGGAGACGTCAGGTCAACAATGTGTGGGCGGCGGGGTGTTGTGGGAGATGTCAGGTCAATAATGTATGGGCGGCGGGGTGTTGTGGGAGACGTCAGGTCAATAATGTGTGGGCGGCGGGGTGTTGTGGGAGACGTCAGGTCAATAATGTGTTGGCGGCGGGGTGGGCGGCGGGGCGGGGTGTTGTGGGAGACGTCAGGTCAATGATGTGTGGGCGGCGGGGTGTTGTGGGAGACGTCAGGTCAATGATGTGTGGGCGGTGGGGTGTTGTGAGAGAAGTCAGGTCAATGATGTGTGGGCGGCGGGGCGTTGTGAGAGAAGTCAGGTCAATGATGTGTGGGCGGTGGGGTGTTGTGAGAGAAGTCAGGTCAATGATGTGTGGGCGGCGGGGTGTTGTGAGAGAAGTCAGGTCAATAATGTGTGGGCGGCGGGGTGTTGTGAGAGAAGTCAGGTCAATAATGTGTGGGCGGCGGGGTGTTGTGAGAGAAGTCAGGTCAATGATGTGTGGGCGGCGGGGTGTTGTGAGAGAAGTCAGGTCAATGATGTGTGGGCGGCGGGGCGTTGTGAGAGAAGTCAGGTCAATAATGTGTGGGCGGCGGTGTGTTGTGAGAGAAGTCAGGTCAATAATGTGTGGGCGGCGGGGTGTTGTGAGAGAAGTCAGGTGTGGGCGGCGGGGTGTTGTGAGAATGATGTGTGGGCGGCGGGGCGTTGTGAGATAAGTCAGGTCAATTATGTGTGGGCGGCGGGGTGTTGTGAGAGAAGTCAGGTCAATAATGTGTGGGCGGCGGGGCGTTGTGGGAGAAGTCAGGTCAATAATGTGTGGGTGGCGGGGTGTTGTGAGAGAAGTCAGGTCAATAATGTGTGGGCGGCGGGGTGTTGTGGGAGAAGTCAGGTCAACAATGTGTGGGCGGCGGGGCGTTGTGGGAGAAGTCAGGTCAATAATGTGTGGGTGGCGGGGTGTTGTGGGAAACGTCAGGTCAACAATGTGTGGGCGGCGGGGTGTTGTGGGAGACGTCAGGTCAACAATGTGTGGGCGGCGGGGTGTTGTGGGAAACGTCAGGTCAACAATGTGTGGGCGGCGGGGTGTTGTGGGAGACGTCAGGTCAACAATGTGTGGGCGGCGGGGTGTTGTGGGAGACGTCAGGTCAACAATGTGTGGGCGGCGGGGTGTTGTGGGAGACGTCAGGTCAACAATGTGTGGGCGGCGGGGTGTTGTGGGAGACGTCAGGTCAACAATGTGTGGGCGGCGGGGTGTTGTGGGAGACGTCAGGTCAACAATGTGTGGGCGGCGGGGTGTTGTGGGAGACGTCAGGTCAACAATGTGTGGGCGGCGGGGTGTTGTGGGAGACGTCAGGTCAACAATGTGTGGGCGGCGGGGTGTTGTGGGAAACGTGAGGCCAACAATGTGTGGGCGGCGTGGTGTTGTGGGAAACGTGAGGCCAACAATGTGTGGGCGGCGTGGTGTTGTGGGAAACGTGAGGTCAACAATGTGTGGGCGGCGTCGCCATGGTAGCACCAGCTTGACTAACGCTGGAAATCCTGAAACTATCGGATTTTTGAACTACAGTGTTAGATGCGAATGTTACTGCAGCCTCGAAGCAAAGCCTTTGTCTGTAAAAGAGCCTTCCTGCTTACGATCCTGGCTTCTCACTGCATCTGTAGAAGAGCCTTCCTGCTTACGATCCTGGCTTCCCACTTCATCTGTAGAAGAGCCTTCCTGCTTACGATCCTGGCTTCCCACTGCATCTGTAGAAGAGCCTTCCTGCTTACGATCCTGGCTTCTCACTGCATCTGTAGAAGAGCCTTCCTGCTTACGATCCTGGCTTCCCACTTCATCTGTAGTAGAGCCTTCCTGCTTACGATCCTGGCTTCCCACTTCATCTGTAGATGAGCCTTCCTGCTTACTATCCTGGCTTCCCACTTCATCTGTAGAAGAGCCTTCCTGCTTACGATCCTGGCTTCCCACTTCATCTGTAGTAGAGCCTTCCTGCTTACGATCCTGGCTTCCCACTTCATCTGTAGAAGAGCCTTCCTGCTTACGATTCTGGCTTCCCACTTCATCTGTAGTAGAGCCTTCCTGCTTACGATCCTGGCTTCCCACTTCATCTGTAGTAGAGCCTTCCTGCTTACCATCCTGGCTTCCCACTGTGATGTAGCTCAGCTGGGCTTGTGAGGTCTCTAGGGAGACCTAACTATATGGTCACACCTTACCTTGGCAAATGGCTATTAGCCACGCCTTTTCGGCTTAAGTCTCAGCTCCTTTGTTCGTCACTGGCGTCAGATCTCGGCGTCAGGTAGTAACACGTGGTGCACACCCCATTCTACAGGGTGCATGGACCACCATACAAGCCCAAGGAACAGCATGATCGGGGGACTTCGAGCAGAGCTGCTGCTGTGTGCAAAGCTCTGAGCAGGAGATTCGAGAGGAGCTGCTGCTGGGGTGCAGGGCTCGGGAGAAGGCTGCTGAAGTCTCTGGAGGAGACTGTTGGAGACATTGGGCAGAGTACTGGCTTGGAGCAGTACTCGTGCTGTGTAGGTCTTGGGACCTGTGGCTTAGTTCCTGTTGTGTACTGTCTTCCGAACTATATTGTAAGTTATATTCATTTTCGTCAAGTTGATAGTGTTCCCTGTCTCACTGCTTATATGTACCATCCCATTTATCTAAACACAATAATGTTCTCCTGTTCCCAAATATATTATGGTACAAGGACTTAATAATAAACTGTGTTTGAGTAGAATAGTAATATTCACTGTCCCAGTTATTTTCTCTTTTATTCATTATTTTATTTCAAGCAGTGAGAGGGTGAGTAATGTGGTGAGTAGTGAGAGGGTGAGTAGTGTGGTGGTAGAGTAATGAGAGGTGATGGTGTAGTCACCAGTGACCTCACATTACCTACCGCTAGCCGCTAATCACTCGACTCAGACTCTCTGGGCTTACTCCCCTTAGTCCGTTATTCCCCAATTATCCTTTACGTTCCATTACCCCCGACATGACACCACTTCATCTACAGAAGGGGCTCCTTGATTATGATCCTGGCTTCTACCCACTTCATCAGATAACCATGCCAGGTACAGTGAACTATGCATGTATCGTTCGTGTCGTCACGGTTACATGCGTACTTAAGTTCTCTGAGGCGCTATTCCTGACTTTTTATCTCTCCTAAGTACATTTTAAGGCAGCCACTACATAGGACGACGGAGACGCTTACGTTGGCATCCAAGGGGTAGCCTTGTTACTAAAGCAGATCTTGTATGGTGGAAGGAAAGTTGGTGGTCATACTCACCATACAACTAGCTAGGGCACTGTGATGTACACAGTAGTTTCCATCTATCTGCATATAACTTGCACATGCCTTTGTTATTGGTTAACACAATGCTACTAAAGAACGTGTAGGCACTGAGTGGGTGAAAATAGTGCTAATGTTTGCTTCCTCTTTCAATTAGTCTTGATAAAGTTACTCTTATCTTTACGATATATTAACTCTAATATAACTATGCATCTAGCATTATATAAATTGTGGCGTTGTTTACTCATGTGAGGTTTTGTGTGAAATAAATAATAATAAAATCTACGGTGCAAATGGTGTAGAGTGGAGAGTGTAAAGTATATACCCAGGATGACTCGAGTATGGAACACATTCGTACTGCATAATGATGTCAACGAGATAAAGTCAGTTGATCAAATGAAAATGCTGGCCCACAGATGCCTCCAACTTTATCCTGTTCCCTACTTGTATGTCTCATAACAATAAAAATGCTTTCAAATGAGCTGATGTAGGTAACAGCTCTTAGCTTGCCAATAAAGTTAGGAATCCTTAACCTGTAAATAGCTTGTCAATAAAGCTAGGGATCCTTAACCTTGTCAAACCCTGTGTAAAAAAAAAAAAAAAAAAAAAAAAAAAAAAAAAAAAAAAAAAAAAAAAAAAAAAAACTAATCCTCCCGGTGTGTCGCAGGGTTGTCCATGGTCAATATACACTGAGCGTTTGATGACAATACATATTTTATCCTGTATGAATTAGTGTATATGAGATTGTCAGTGTTGTTGCTACCCCAGGAATCTCGTCTCTGGCTACTTACTTACTGTTCCAGCTTGCCAGTTAATTTACTACAGATCAGTACATTACAGTTATTATTTAGAGTTAAAACAGATTTTTAATTTTCACAACATTGTTTAAAACAATTACCAAGCTACTGAAAACCAGTTTCAGTTTGGTTTTATTTTACTCATTTTATTGATACTGCTTTGTTTCACTTACGTACCATTACTAACATATAGGTCTTAACCACCAGGACGGCGTCGTGTCCAAATAAAAAATAAATTAGATCTGAAATTAAACTTGTTGGAGAGCTGGGAGCACCATGAAGGATATTTTACAAATTTTATAATTACAAGAATTTAATATGTGCTTGTTGTGCATCGAATGTTCTCTAATTACCGAATAAGAAAGATTAATAAAAGGAAGATGTCTTCCAGAGGAGACACCTGTGTGCTCACAAGTTCTTCTAATTCAGAAATGGAAGAGAGTTCAATTAGGAACAATTATCCACTGAATGCTTTTCTTTGTAAAATTTTGAATAATTACTCTAACTCTCTTGATATTGTATTGTTAAAGTCTTCAGACATGTAAAACCTTAAGCCAAACTTTATATAATAAAGTAACGTTACATTTTACGATTAAATAATTTACGTTTGCTTACCATACTTGTGTAATAGTTTTCGGCTCTTGCAACACAGTTGTTTTCTTGAGATATGTTTATATATACATGTATGTATATATATATATATATATATCTATATATATATATATATATATATATAAATAATATATAATATATATATATATATACATATATATATATAATATATATATATATATATTTCTTTCTTCTTTCAACAAACCGGCCGTATCCCACCGAGGCAGGGTGGCCCAAAAAGAAAAACAAAAGTTTCTCTTTTTTAAGTTTAGTAATTTATACAGGAGAAGGGGTTACTAGCCCCTTGCTCCCGGCATTTTAGTCGCCTCGTACAACACGCATGGCTTACGGAGGAAGAATTCTGTTCCACTTCCCCATGGAGGTAAGAGGAAATAAGCAAGAACAAGAACTAGAAAGAAAATAGCAGAAAACCCAGAGGTGTGTGTGTGTGTATATATATGCTTGTACATGTATGTGTAGTGTGACCTAAGTGTAAGTAGAAGTAGCAAGACGTACCTGAAATCTTGCATGTTTATGAGACAGAAAAAAGGACACCAGCAATCCTACCATCGTGTAAAACAATTACAGGCTTTCGTTTTACACTCACTTGGCAGGACGGTAGTACCTCCCTGGGCGGTTGCTGTCTACCAACCTACTACCTAGATATATATATATATATATATATATATATATATATATATATATATATATATATCGTGTCGAATAGGTAAAGCAGATCAATTAGCAAGAATTCATTTAAAATTAAGTCATATATTTTTTCATTTGTTAATATAAAAATTAATGATTTGGTACCAAAAGAACCTTAGGAAACTTACCTAACCTTATTATAACAAGCGCAATTTAATTTAGCCTAATCCAACTAAATATATTTTATATAAGTTTACAGTAATTTAATAAAGAAGCGCAGTGAAATATATTTTTTTCGTTACATTTAGGATGATTTTTGCGAAATTATTGCATACAAAAATTTTTGCTTGCCTTATTCAGCAAGAAGAGTGTAGCTATTTAAGACAAAATCGTAAGTTTTACTTATTCGGCACCTGGAGTTTACCTAGAGAGGGTTTCGGGGGTCAACGCCCCCCTGGCCCGGTCTGAGACCAGGCCTCATGGTGGATCAGAGTCTGATCAACCAGGCTGTTACTGGTGGCGGCACGCAAGCTGACGTACGAACCACAGCCCGATTCGTCAGGTACTGACTTTAGGTGCCTGTCCTGCGCCTTCTTGAAGACAGTCAGGGGTCTATTGGTAATCCCCCTTATGTATGCTGGGAGGCAGTTGAACAGTCTTGGGCCCCGGAGACTTATTGTATTGTCTCTCAGTGTACCGGTGGCACCCCTGCTTTTCATCGGGGGAATGTTGCATCTCCTGCCGAGTCTTTTGCTTTCATAGGGAGTGATTTTCGTGTGCAGGTTTGGTATCAATCCCTCCAGGACCTTCCAAGTGTATATTATCATGTATTTCTCTCACCTGCGTTCGAGGGAATACAGATCAAGGACCTTCAACCGTTCCCAGTAGTTTAGGCGCCTTATCGTACGTATGTGTGCCGTGAAAATCCTTTGTTCACTCTCACGGCCGACTTGTTAAAAAAAAAAAAAAAAAAAAATATATATATATATATTTATTTAAATATATATATACATATATATATATATATATATATATTTATATATAAATATATATATAAATATATATATATATATATATATATGTCGTGCCGAATAGGCAGAACTTGCGATCTTGGCTTAAATAGCAACGCTCATCTTGCCATATAGGACAAGCGAAAATTTGTGTATGCAGTAATTTCGCCAAAATCATTCTGAACCTAACGAAAAAAATATATTTCACTGTGTTTGTTTAGTATTAAATTATTGTTAACAAATCTAAAATATATTTAGTTGGGTTAGGCTAAAATAAATTGTTCTTTTTATAATAAGGTTAGGTAAGTTTTCTAAGATTCTTTTGATGCAAAATTATAAATTTTTACATTAACATTAATGAAAAAAATATATCTTTAAACGTATAAGAGATAATTTTAGAAAGGACTTAATTTTAAATGAGTTCTTGCTAACTGACCAGTTTTACATATTCGGCACGACATATATATATATATATATATATATATATATATATATATATATATATATATATATATATATATATATATATATATATATATATATATATATATATATATATATATATATATATATATATATATATATATAGTCCTGAGTTCATAGATGAGGAAATATCCAAAATTTATGAAATAGGTAATGATTTAAAATACCCAAGAAATGTAATTGATAAATCTTTTAAAGTTGCTAGAAATACTTTTTACAATCAAAAAAGGGACAACCAGCCTTATTCAACTAAAAATATGTTGGTTCTCCCTTACCATGAAAACTTGGTTGATATGCCTTCTCTTCTTAAGACTTTTAATATTAAAGTTGTGTTCAAAAATCTTGATACAGTAAAAAAACTTTTGATAAAGAATTCCCCCCAAAATGCTGATGGATGTGTCTATAAGATTCCTTGTAAAATTTGCGATAAAGTTTATTACGGTCAAACTGGTAAAATTTGCGATAAAGTTTATTACGGTCAAACCGGTAAAAATCTCGAACTAAGATTAAAACAACATAAATATAGCATTAGAACTGGACAAGATTCCAATGCTCTATTTATTCATGTAAGAGATTTTAACCATCCAATTGATTTTCAAAAAGTTGAGAAAGTAGTATCAAGCAAGTCCATGGTCGACAGGAATAGTATTGAATCTTGTTTCATAAAAAGCAGTTTTGACAATAATATGAATATTTCCTTTGGTTTATATAAATTATATTCATTTATAATTAATAGAATTTGGGAAGAATTTACTAATACACTGGACAAATAATTTTTAAATTTTCTTGGGTAGAATAGTTTGTGGGTGAGTTGTGCAAAGGACCTATCCAAGTTGGGTCGGCGCGCGTCAGGTCTTTAACCGTTGTGGAATCTGATAGTGAGGTGCTGGCCAGACCCCTTATATAGCTTCCTTGGATGCTTTACTTTCATAGTTCCTTGATAATGTGAGTAGTCACGAAAGCGCTTGGAATTTCTCTATTCTTTCATAGTGGTTGTTTTGCATATTCTGAAATCACCTGTTTACTGTGATCTTATTGCATATATATATATATATATATATATATATATATATATATATATATATATATATATATATATATATATATATATATATATATATATATATATATATATATATAGGTAGTAGGTTGGTAGACAGCAACCACCCAGGGAGGTACTACCGTCCTGCCAAGTGAGTGTAAAACGAAAGCCTGTAATTGTTTTACATGATGGTAGGATTGCTGGTGTTTTTTGTCTGTCTCATAAATATGCAAGATGTCTTGCTACTTCTACTTACACTTAGGTCACACTACACATACATGTACACGTTTATTTATACACACTCATCTGAGTTTTCTTTGATTTTATCTTAATAGTTCTTGGTCTTATTACTTTTCCTTTTATATCCATGGGGAAGTGGAATAAGAATCTTTCCTCCGTAAGTCATGCGTGTTGTAAAAGTCAACTAAAATGCCGGGAACAATGGGCTAGTAACCCCTTTTCCTGTAAAGATTACTAAAAAGAATAAGAAGAAGAAAATTGTCAAAGTGGGAAGTCTGAATGTGCGTGGATGTTGTGCGAATGATAAGAAAGAGATGATTGTGGATGTTATGAATGAGAAGAAACTGGATGTCCTGGCTTTAAGTGAAACAAAGCTGAAGGGGGTGGGAGAGTTTCAATGGAGAGGAATAAATGGGATTAGGTCAGGGGTTTCACATAGAGTTAGAGCTAAAGAAGGAGTAGCAATAATTTTGAAGGATAAGCTATAGCAGGAAAAGAGGGACTATAAATGTATTAATTCAAGGATTATGTGGAGTAAAATAAAGATTGGATGTAAAAAGTGGGTTATAGTAAGCGTGTATGCACCTGGAGAAGAGAGAAGTGTAGAGGAGAGAGAGAGATTTTGGGAAATGTTGAGTGAATGCGTGGGGAGTTTTGAATCAAGTGTGAGAGTAATGGTGGTTGGGGATTTCAATGCTAAAGTGGGTAAAATTGTTATGGAAGGAGTAGTAGGTAAATTTGGGGTGCCAGGGGTAAATGTAAATGGGGAGCCTTTAATTGAGCTATGTGTAGAAAGAGATTTGGTAATAAGTAATACATATTTTATGAAAAAGAGGATAAATAAATAAACAAGGTATGATGTAGCACGTAATGAAAGTAGTTTGTTAGATTATGTAGTGGTGGATAAAAGGTTGATGGGTAGGCTCCAGGATGTACATGTTTATAGAGGGGCAACTGATATATCGGATCATTATTTAGTTGTAGCTACAGTTAGAGTAAGAGGTAGATGGGAAAAGAGGAAGGTGGCAACAACAAGTAAGAGGGAGGTGAAAGTGTATAAACTAAGGGAGGAGGAAGTTCGGGTGAGATATAAGCGACTATTGGCAGAAAGGTGGGCTAGTGAAAATTTGAGTAGTGGGGGGGTTGAAGAGGGTTGGAATAGTTTTAAAAATGCAATATTAGAATGTGGGGCAAAAGTTTGTGGTTATAGGAGGGTGGGGGCAGGAGGAAAGAGGAGTGATTGGTGGAATGATGAAGTAAAGGGCGTGATAAAAGAGAAAAAGTTAGCTTATGAGAGGTTTTTACAAAGCAGAAGTGTTATAAGAAGAGCAGAGTATATGGAGAGTAAAAGAAAGGTAACGAGAGTGGTGAGAGAGTGCAAAAGGAGAGCAGATGATAGAGTGGGAGAGGCACTGTCAAGAAATTTTAATGAAAATAAGAAAAAAATTTGGAGTGAGTTAAACAAGTTAAGAAAGCCTAGGGAAAGTATGGATTTGTCAATTAAAAACAGAGTAGGGGAGTCAGTAGATGGGGAGAAGGAGGTATTAGGTAGATGGCGAGAATATTTTGAGGAACTTTTAAATGTTGAGGAAGAAAGGGAGGAGGTAATTTCATGCACTGGTCAGGGAGGTATACCATCTTTTAGGAGTGAAGAAGAGCAGAATGTAAGTGTGGGGGAGGTACGTGAGGCATTACGTAGAATGAAAAGGGGTAAAGCAGCTGGAACTGATGGGATCATGACAGAAATGTTAAAAGCAGGAGGGGATATAGTGTTGGAGTGGTTGGTATTTTTGTTTAATAAATGTATGAAAGAGGGGAAGGTACCTAGGGATTGGCGGAGAGCATGTATAGTCCCTTTATATAAAGGGAAGAGGGACAAAAGAGACTGTAAAAATTATAGATTAATAAGTTTACTGAGTATACCAGGAAAAGTGTACGGTAGGGTTATAATTGAAAGAATTAGAGGTAAGACAGAATGTAGGATGGCGGATGAGCAAGGAGGTTTTAGAGTGGGTAGGGGATGTGTAGATCAAGTGTTTACATTGAAGCATATATGTGAACAGTATTTAGATAAAGGTAAGGAAGTTTTTATTGCATTTATGGATTTAGAAAAGGCATATGATAGAGTGGATAGAGGAGCAATGTGGCAGATGTTGCAAGTATATGGAATAGGTGATAAGTTACTAAATGCTGTAAAGAGCTTTTATGAGGATAGTGAGGCTCAGGTTAGGGTGTGTAGAAGAGAGGGAGAATACTTCCCGGTAAAAGTAGGTCTTAGACAGGGATGTGTAATGTCACCATGGTTGTTTAATATATTTATAGATGGGGTTGTAAAAGAAGTAAATGCTAGGGTGTTTGGGAGAGGGGTGGGATTAAATTATGGGGAATCAAATTCAAAATGGGAATTGACACAGTTACTTTTTGCTGATGATACTGTGCTTATGGGAGAATCTAAAGAAAAATTGCAAAGGTTAGTGGATGAGTTTGGGAATGTGTGTAAAGGTAGAAAGTTGAAAGTGAACATAGAAAAGAGTAAGGTGATGAGAGTATCAAATGATTTAGATAAAGAAAAATTGGATATCAAATTTGGGAGGAGAATTATGGAAGAAGTGAATGTTTTCAGATACTTGGGAGTTGACGTGTTGGCGGATGGATTTATGAAGGATGAGGTTAATCATAGAATTGATGAAGGAAAAAAGGTGAGTGGTGCATTGAGGTATATGTGGAGTCAAAAAACGTTATCTATGGAGGCAAAGAAGGGAATGTATGAAAGTATAGTAGTACCAACACTCTTATATGGATGTGAAGCTTGGGTGGTAAATGCAGCAGCGAGGAGACGGTTGGAGGCAGTGGAGATGTCCTGTCTAAGGGCAATGTGTGGTGTAAATATTATGCAGAAAATTCGGAGTGTGGAAATTAGGAAAATGTGTGGAGTTAATGAAAGTATTAGTCAGATGGCAGAAGAGGGGTTGTTGAGGTGGTTTGGCCATTTAGAGAGAATGGATCAAAGTAGAATGACATGGAAAGCATATAAATCTGTAGGGGAAGGAAGGCGGGGTAGGGGTCGTCCTCGAAAGGGTTGGAGAGAGGGGGTAAAGGAGGTTTTGTGGGCGAGGGGCTGGGACTTCCAGCAAGCATGCGTGAGCGTGTTAGATAGGAGTGAATGGAGACGAATGGTACTTGGGACCTGACGATCTGTTGGAGTGTGAGCAGGGTAATATTTAGTGAAGGGATTCAGGGAAACCGGTTATTTTCATATAGTCGGACTTGAGTCCTGGAAATGGGAAGTACAATGCCTGCACTTTAAAGGAGGGGTTTGTGATATTGGCAGTTTGGAGGGATATGTTGTGTATCTTTATACGTATATACTTCTAAACTGTAGTATTCTGAGCACCTCTGCAAAAACAGTGATAATGTGTGAGTTTGGTGAAAGTGTTGAATGATGATGAAAGTATTTTCTTTCTTTTTTTTTGGGTCACCCTGCCTCGGTGGGAAACGGCCGACTTGTTAAAAAAATGTATATATATATATATATATATATATATATATATATATATATATATATATATATATATATATATATATATATATATATATATATATATATATATATATATATATATATATATCTTCTTTCTTTCAACACACCGACCTTATCCCACCAAGGCAGGGTGGCCCAAAAGGAAAAACGAAAGTTTCTCTTTTTATATTTAGTAATATATACAGGAGAAGGGGTTACTAGCCCCTTGCTCCTGGCATTTTGGTCGCCTCTTACAACACACATGGCTTACGGAGGAAGAATTCTGTTCCGCTTTCCCTAGGAGATAAGAAATAAACAAGAACAAGAACTAGTAAGAAAATAGAAGAAAACCCAGAGGGGTGTGTATATATATATATATGCTTGTACATGTATGTGTAAGTGTAAGTAGAAGTAGCAAGACGTACCTGAAATCTTGCATGTTTATGACAGACAAAAGGACACCAGCAATCCTACCATCATGTAAAACAATTACAGGTTTTCGTTTTACACTCACTTGGCAGGACGGTAGTACCTCCCTGAGCGGTTGCTGCGGCTAGCAGGGGATCGACCCTGTATTGTTTTAGCCCGCCTCCTGGGAAGCAGGTCAAAGCTCACGACTTTCTAACCACTACTACACCAACAATCCTACAAACATCATGTACCTAGTAGCACTAGGCACGTTTTCATGATACAAGGACATACGTGGCTGTGGTAAGCTCATAACTAATCTCATTCTGCTCCCGTCTGATATACCAGCCTTCACAGTCTACATATTAATGGAACCACGAACAAGCCGTATTTGAGTTTTGATTTGCTTCTCAGGAGGCGGGCTAAAACAACACGGGTTCGATCCCCGGCTAGCCGTATATATATATATATATATATATATATATATATATATATATATATATATATATATATATATATATATATATATATATATATATATATATATATATATATATATATATATATATATATATATATATATATATATATATATATATATATATATATATATATATATATATATATATATATATATATATATATAGAGAGATATAGAGAGAGAGAGAGAGAGAGAGAGAGAGAGTTGACCCATTTTACTGTGACGACTGCTGGATAAGATCAGGCTAGGTAGTGGTGCCTGGATGTGCTCACCAACTAACGTGGCCTCTCACTCACCTCCACCAGAGTTGCCATGTACCCGGTAAATGTTCCTCAGTATCTAAGAAGGTAAATGAAGTTTAAACCAAGGGATGTAGACCACCAACCACAGACCAGCGTCAATGTTGTCAATCATCAATCAGAGCCTTGACCCATTAATTGTCTAAATAACACCCTCCCCTCCCTTTTTTAACGATTACTTGCTTTTGTGTAAGAAAAACTAGATCCAGAAAAGATGTTCTCTCGACTGTGTGGATCTATATGAGAGGTGTCTTAGAGTGAAGGGCTTTTGATCTTCTTGATTTAATATTAAAGCGTGAAAAAACAATGGTATGCCGAAAGGAGTCCAGAACAACCAGCTCAAATAAATTACAACCTTATGTTAGAGCAACGTTTCGATCAGTGTAGAGCTTCATTAAGCCTACAGAAAGGGTAACCTTGTCACAATGAAAGTTTTTGTTCCTGTCTTCCCTTCATCATTGTTTGTAGCCACAAATAAACAACATTTATGTTTCTTTACCGAGCACGCCCAGTAAATTGTTATTGTACTAATGTCCGGACTTTTTAATATCGTAATTTGTCTAAAGGTCATCAGGCAGTTATGAACAATGGCATGATTCTTTAATAAAGTTTCTGTCAGTGCCGCGAGTACATCCTTGTGGTCAGTGGTTCAACACTTTACAGCTGCGTGTGAAGGCTACTTGTAACTCAACTTTCAGCATGAGGAAAATAAAGCGCATTGCCATCGCCAACACGAACATATCAAACCGTAAGGGGAATTTTAATTAAAAATAAAAGTTTGGCGATTTCATAAACTTTTACGCTGTTGTAGAGGAAGTTTGCGTGGTGAATTATACCTTGATACCTCAAAGGCGATGGGAGCTGACATCTCCCCGTGGGTCCTTAGAGAAGGAGCAGAGACGCTGTGCGTGCCACTAACCACAATCTTCAACACATCCCTTGAAACTGGGCAACTACCTGAGATATGGAAGATGGCAAATATAGTCCCCATTTTTAAGAAAAGAGACAGGAACGAGGCACTAAACTACAGATCAGTGTCTCTGACGTGTATACTATGCAGTCATGGAGAATATTATCAGGAGGAGAGTGGTGGAGCACCTGGAATGAACAAAATTATAAACGATACCCAGCACAGATTCATGGAAGGCAAATCCTGTGTCACAAACCCTCTGGAGTTTTATGACAAGGTAACAGAAGTAAGACACGAGAGAGAGGGGTGGATTGATTGCATTTTCCTGGGCTGCAGGAAGGCCTTCGATATAGTTCATTACAAGAGATTAGTGAAGAAGCTGGAGGATCAGGCGAGTATAACAGGAAAGGCACTGCAATGGATCAGAGAATACCTGACAGGTAGACAACAACGACTCATGGTGCGTGATGAGGTATCACAGTGGGCGCCTGTGACGAGCGGGGTCCCACTGGAGTCAGTCCTAGGACCAGTGCTATTTTTGATATTTGTGAATGACATGATGGAAGGGATAGACTCTGAAATGCCCCTGTTCGCAGATGATTTGAAGTTAATGAGAAGAATTAAATCAGATGATGATCAGGCAGGACTACAAAGAGACCTGGACAGGCTGGACACGTGGTCCAGCAATTGGCTTCTCGAATTCAACCCTGCCAAAGGCAAAGTCATGAAGACTGGGGATGGGCAAAGAAGACCACTTTAGAGTATAGGCTAGGTGGACAAAGACTGCAAACCTCACTCAAGGAGAAAGATCTTGGGGTAAACATAACACCGAGCACGTCTCCGGAGGCACACATCAACCAGATAACTGCTGCAGCATATGGGCGCCTGGCAAACCTGAGAATAGCGTTCCCATACCTTACTAAGGAATCGTTCAAGACACTGTTCACTGTGTACGTCAGGCCCATACTGGAGTATGCAGCACCAGTTTCGAACCCACACCTGGTCAAGCACGTTAAGAAATTAGAGAAAGTACAAAGGTTTGCAACAAGGCTGGTTCCGGAGCTCAGGGGAATGTCCTACGAAGAAAGGTTGAGGGAAATCGGACTGACGACACTGGAGGACAGGAGGGTCAGGGAAGATATGCTAACGACATACAAAATACTGCGTGGAATAGATGTGGACAGAGACAGAATGTTCCAGAGAGGGGACACAGAAACAAGGGGTCACAATTGAAAACTGAAGACTCAGACTAGTCACAGGAATGCTAAGAAGCATTTCTTCAGTTATAGAGTCGTCAGAAAGTGGAACAGCTTAGCAAGTGATGTAGTGGAGGCAGAAACCATATATAGCTTTAAGACGAGGTATGACAAAGCTCAGGGAGCAGAGAGAAAGGACCTAGTAGCGATCAGTGAAGAGGCGGGGCTAGGAGCTGAGTCTCGACCCCTGTAACCACAATTAGGTGAGTTCAATAAATGCTGCGGCATATGGGCTCCTGGCAAACCTGAGAATAGCATTCCGGTACCTCTGTAAGGAATCGTTCAAGACTTTATACACTGTGTACGTCAGGCCCATATTGGAGTACGCAGCACCAGTTTGGAACCCACACCTGGTCAAACACGTCAAGAAATTAGAGAAAGTGCAAAAGTTTGCAACAAGGCTAGTTCCAGAACTAAAGGGAATGTCCTACGAAGAAAGGTCAAGGGAAGTCGGTCTGACAACACTGGAGGACAGAAGGGTCAGAGGAGACATGAAAACGACGTACAAAATACTGCGTGGAATAGACAAGGTGGATAGAGACAGGATGTTCCAGAGATGGGACACAGAAACAAGGGGTCACAATTGGAAGCTAAAGGCTCAGACGAGTCAAAGGGATGTTAGGAAGTATTTCTTCAGCTACAGAGTTGTTAGGAAGTGGAATAGTCTGGCAAGCGATGTAGTAAAGACAGGAACCATACATAGGTTTAAGACGAGGTATGATAAAGCTCATGGAGCAAGGAGAGGGAGGATCCAGTAGCGGTCAGTGAAGAGGCGAGGCGAGGAGCTGAGTCTCGACCCCTGCAACCACAAATAGTTGAGTATACAAATAGGTGAGTAAACATACACACACACACACACACACACACACACACACACACACACACACACAGGAACCAGGAGTTGAGTATCGACCCCTGCAACCACAATTAGGTGAGTACACACACACACACACACACACACACACACACACCTTCAGTAGTGCAGATATCGAGGACATCACATATGAAAGACCCCTTGGGGCCAGTGACCATGTGGTTTTAAGCTTCGAATACACAGTAGAGCTACAAGTGGAGGGAGAAGCAGGAAGGCCAGGACGAATGAAGCCAAACTACAAGAAAGGGGACTACACAGGAATGAGGAACTACCTGAACGGGGTTCAGTGGGACAGAGAACTGGCAGGGAAGCCAGTTAATGAGATGATGGAATATGTAGCAACAAAATGCAAGGAGGCTGAGGAGAGGTTTGTACCCAAGGGTAACAGGAGTAATGAAAAAGCCAGGATGAGCCCATGGTTTACCCAAAGGTGCAGGGAGGCAAAAACCAAGTGTGCTAGGGAATGGAAGAAATATAGAAGGCAAAGGACCCAGGAGAATAAGGAGAACAGTCGTAGAGCCAGAAACGAATATGCACAGATAAGAAGGGAGGCCCAAAGACAATATGAAAATGACATAGCAGCGAAAGCCAAATCTGACCCGAAACTGTTGTACAGCCACATCAGGAGGAAAACAACAGTCAAGGACCAGGTAATCAGGCTAAGGAAGGAAGGAGGAGAGACAACAGGAAATGACCGTGAAGTATGTGAAGAACTCAACAAGAGATTCAAAGAAGTGTTCACAGAGGAGACAGAAGGGACTCCAGAAAGACGGAGAGGTGGGGCACACCACCAAGTGCTGGACACAGTGCACACAACCGAGGAAGAAGTGAAGAGGCTTCTGAGTGAGCTAGATACCTCAAAGGCAATGGGGCCAGATAACATCTCCCCATGGGTATTGAAAGAGGGAGCAGAGGCGCTATGTGTACCCTTAACAACAATATTCAATACATCTATCGAAACAGGGAGATTGCCTGAGGCATGGAAGACAGCAAATGTAGTCCCAATCTTTAAAAAAGGAGACAGACATGAAGCGTTAAACTACAGACCAGTGTCACTGACATGTATAGTATGCAAAATCATGGAGAAGATTATCAGGAGAAGAGTGGTGGAACACCTAGAAAGGAATGATCTCATCAACAGCAGCCAGCATGGTTTCAGGGACGGGAAATCCTGTGTCACAAACCTACTGGAGTTCTATGACATGGTGACAGCAGTAAGACAAGAGAGAGAGGGGTGGGTGGATTGCATTTTCTTGGACTGCAAGAAGGCGTTTGACACAGTTCCCCACAAGAGATTGGTGCAAAAACTGGAGGACCAAGCAGGGATAACAGGGAAGGCACTACAATGGATCAGGGAATACTTGTCAGGAAGACAGCAGCGAGTCATGGTACGAGGCGAGGTGTCAGAGTGGGCACCTGTGACCAGCGGGGTCCCGCAGGGGTCAGTCCTAGGACCAGTGCTGTTTCTGGTATTTGTGAACGACATGACGGAAGGAATAGACTCTGAGGTGTCCCTGTTTGCAGATGACGTGAAGTTGATGAGAAGAATACACTCGATCGAAGACCAGGCAGAACTACAAAGGGATCTGGACAGGCTGCAGACCTGGTCCAGCAATTGGCTCCTGGAGTTCAATCCCACCAAGTGCAAAGTCATGAAGATTGGGGAAGGGCAAAGAAGGCCGCAGACGGAGTACAGTCTAGGGGGTCAGAGACTACAAACCTCACTCAAGGAAAAAGATCTTGGGGTGAGTATAACACCAGGCACATCTCCTGAAGCGCACATCAACCAAATAACTGCTGCAGCATATGGGCGCCTAGCAAACCTCAGAACAGCATTCCGACATCTTAATAAGGAATCGTTCAGGACCCTGTACACCGTATACGTTAGGCCCATATTGGAGTATGCGGCACCAGTTTGGAACCCACACCTAGCCAAGCACGTAAAGAAACTAGAGAAAGTGCAAAGGTTTGCAACAAGACTAGTCCCAGAGCTAAGAGGTATGTCCTACGAGGAGAGGTTAAGGGAAATCAACCTGACGACACTGGAGGACAGGAGAGATAGGGGGGACATGATAACGACATACAAAATACTGAGGGGAATTGACAAGGTGGACAAAGACAGGATGTTCCAGAGTTTGGACACAGCAACAAGGGGACACAGTTGGAAGCTAAAGACACAGATGAATCACAGGGATGTTAGGAAGTATTTCTTCAGCCACAGAGTAGTCATTAAGTGGAATAGTTTGGGAAGCGATGTAGTGGAGGCAGGATCCATACATAGCTTTAAGCAGAGGTATGATAAAGCTCACGGCTCGGGGAGAGTGACCTAGTAGCGATCAGTGAAGAGGCGGGGCCAGGAGCTCGGACTCGACCCCCGCAACCTCAACTAGGTGAGTACAACTAGGTGAGTACACAGCCGGGATTCCCACCCTGCCCAGAGCCTCAGGGCGTCACAGATAGCCTTGAGCTTGCACTAATCCATACTAAACACGTAGGATTGCATTCCCTTTACATCAGTGAAATATTGTTTGTGATGAAGACGATGGGTTGGGATGCCACCCAGGGGCTGCATAGAGGTTCCAAGTACACGAGAGTTGTGAGATATGTAACTGAACATCAAGAAAGAATAAGTGAGAGTTGCATATTGGAATGGAGACGTGTAATTTATGTGACATGACATACTGTTGGTGTGTGACCAATATAACAGTAGGAGGAGCACTAGGTAAAACAGTAATATCGTCAACAATAAGAGCAGCGTAAACAGGAGGAGCAGCAGCAGGCGCAGAAGCAACTAAAGCAGTAGGAGGAGAATTAATAGCCAGGATGTTTTTTGATGCCCTGTTGCCTTGCATCAGAGCAGAGACGTGACGATGTGTGTTAATAATGTTAGACTAGGAAAAAAATTGCTTGGCATGTCCTACATTACAGCAAGAATGAGATGTGATAAATGGTTTGAAAACCTACTAGTTGAGAATTGAGACACTTATGCAGCATATGGGAATCTTTATTAAGGAAACGTTTCGCCACACAGTGGCTTCATCAGTCCAATACAAAGCAGAGAGGTGTAAGGAGAGGAGGAGTTTGAGGTAATCAGTCCCTCAGCCTGTAATCGATTTGTTCAGTTCATCACTCTTGTAGAAAGTGATGACTGAACACATCGACTCCAGGCTGAGGGACTGATTACCTCAAACTCCTCCTCTCCTTACCCCTCTCTGCTTTATATTGGACTGATGAAGCCACTGTGTGGCGAAACGTTTACTTAATAAAGATTCCCATATGTTGCATAAGTGTCTCAATCTTCAAGAGAGAGAGAGAGAGAGAGAGAGAGAGAGAGAGAGAGAGAGAGAG
>NC_091331.1:9204713-9244713 GCF_038502225.1 Cherax quadricarinatus | reverse complement strand
CACCCCTCTCTCTCTCTTGTCTTACTGCTGTCACCCTGTCATAGAACTCCAGTAGGTTTGCGACACAAGATTTCCTGTCCCTGAAACCATGTTGGCTGCTGTTGAAGAGATCATTCCTTTCTAAGTGTTCCACCACTCTTCTCTTGATAACCTTCTCCATGACTTTGCATACTATACATGTCAGTGACACTAGTCTGTGGTTTAGTGCTTCATGTCAGTCTCCTTTTTTAAAAATTGAGACTACATTTGTTGTCTTACATGCCTCAGGCAATCTCCCTGTTTCGATAGATGTATTGAATATTATTGTTAGGGGTACACATAGCGCCTCTGCTCCCTCTCTAAGGACCCATGGAGAGATGTTATCCGGCCCCATTGCGTTCGAGGTATCTAGCTCACTCAGAAGCCTCTTCACTTCTTCCTCGATTGTGTACTGTGTCCAGCACTTGGTGGTGTAGGCTTGACTGTAAGGTCGCAAGTCAGTAGCAACTACTTAAGTTTCTCTTAGGATTTACTTAGCCAAGAGAGAGTGTGAGGTTGCCTCAGTGGGAAGCTGTAACACAATAATTCATTGTGGCGCACCAGTCTGGTTCCAACTAGTCAGATGGTGGAGTGGAAAAAAGATGGTAGAAGAGGGGTCCTGCCATGCCTGGAGGCGGTGGTCAGACGAAGACACACACAAAAGAGACCTAGCAGTAGCCGCTTCCGAAACCAGTGCTGAAGAATTCTCTGCAGAATAGGAGTGGTTCATCAAAGGAGAATTCATACCTAAAGTGTATCTCCATTTGTCAGTTTTGTTAAGTCTCCGTGTATTAGAGAGACCAATTGTAATTATCTTACTTTAGAGTAATAGTTCAGTCCCGTCTGACCTTGTAAATATCATTAAGAATCCAGTAATAGCGTATATTTTATACTTTCAGTTATCGTGCAATAAATGATTGCATACCCTTCTTGATACTTGATATAATGCTATCTCTTAATAATACGTCTTTTTTTGGTATATTGGTCACCCTTATAAGGGTGAGAGAAAGTGGTGGTAAAGTGAATAAGTGCTATCAGCTGGAGGAGAGACAGCTTCACGTCAACTGGGAGGTTAAGTGGTAATTAATGATTGGTTAATTTGTGGCCTACCAAGTGGTGAAGAGGGTCACTTGAAACCTTTTGTAGTAAATGGTGGAGTAGGGAGGGGGGGGGGGTTGAAGCGGACAACCGATGGGTGGTAAGTACGCTTATTTCCCCTGAGTTAAGTGCTTAAGTGCTCTAAGTGGTTAAATGCCTATGGAGGAGGGGATGTACTAGTATCCCAACCCCTACCTATGGCAAGCATGGGTTGGACTGAGTTGGGAGAGGTTAAGCTGGGAAGAGTTGGGTTGCCTTGGGCAACCCAACCGACAATATGTTAGGTAAAAGGACGCAAGTGCAATTAATGTGACACTTTATTGTGACAAAGTTTCGCTCTCCAGGAGCTTTATCAAGCCGTTACGGTAACGGCTGGCCACAATAAAATGTCACATTAGTTGCACTTGTGCTAAGATTTTGTTCGGAATTTTAAACCCGGTGGGTTAGCCACCCAGAATAACCCAAGAAAGTCAGTGAGTCATCTAGGACTGTTTGTCTTATTTCCATTGGGGATCCTTAAATCTTGTCCCCCAGGATGCCACCCACGCCATAAGAACATAAGAATGGAGGAACACTGCAGAAGGCCTACTACTTACTTCCACATTGGACAAATGTGACACCACCTACGACTGCTGCACCTCTCCTGCCTACGGTATAAAAGCTACTTCTCTGCTCATATGCTCTATTCTATTCTGTTAGAAAACCAGTACTTACCTATGTCCTTTCTAAATCTAAATTTATCCAACTTAAATCCATTATTTCTGGTTCTTACCTGGTTCAACACCCTCAGTACTTTATTAATATCTCCTTTGTTTATGCCCGTCATCAATGTTATCTCCCCACATTCTACGTCTCTCCAGAGAGTGGTGATTCAAGGCTTTAAGTCTATCTTCATAAGGGAGATTCCTTACACAGTAAATCATTTTAGTCATTCTTCTCTGTATGTTCTCCAATGAGGCTATATCCATCCTGCAGTAAGGAGACCAAAACTGAGCGGCATAATCCAAATGAGGCCTCACTAGTGATGTATAGAGCTGTAAAATAACTTTTGGACTTCTGTTACTTATACTTCTTTGAGTTAAATCCTAGTAATCTGTTAGCCTTGTTGTGCACACTAAGGCACTGCTGTCTTCGCTTTAGATTTCTGCTTACCATGACTCCCAAGTAGACTAACACCCAGGTACCTACTTGCTTGCTAGATGAACTGGAACACAGGTGTAAGGAAACACTCATAATGCTTTCACCCTTACTGGGGATCGAACCACGGAGGCGTGAGTGTTGCTTACCAGGCTCCCGGTGAAAACATAAGAAGGAACACTGCAGCAGGCTTACTAGCCCACGCGACACAGGTCCAAGTCGCCTACGGGCTCATGCCACTGACCCAACCTAGTCAGGTCCAGGTCACATCCACTTAAGGAAGGAGCACGACATCAGACCTACTAGCACAGTATAGTCAGGTCCAACACACACCCACTCATGTATTTATCTAACTCACGTCGCCTGTGGTGCCACCCACAGTGACCAGGATCTTCCTGTCCAGACCAACTTCCCGTTTTCTCTCCACACTGCCCTTCATAATAGTTATCCCTTAACCTTCCCCCTTCCATCGTTCAATATCTCATTTTCTATTGTCCCATCTAAATCAGATTCAAAATCCAATTACTGCCCAATAAAATTGGTCTTTTTATCCTTCAACAATTTAAATTTCCTTTTTTTCAGGTTTTGGTCATTTATATATTATATATTTTTTCAAGCTTTTGGTTTAAATGATTTTCCAATTTCTTCTCTAAGAACCTTCACTAAAGTGGTGCTGCTCCGTTTTCTTTAGCTGGTAAGTGGTGCAGTTTGTTGGGGCCGCCTTGGATTGCCTCCCCCTCCCCCCGAGGTAATTATCAGCTATTAAGGTAATTACTCTTCGTTCTCAAAGGAATTCCAAAATAATTCTCACGCTATTTCGCAGCTCGGGAAGGTATCGATGTCTCTCACTAGTTGAGGGTTATATTGTGAGTTATTTACTCTCTCTTACTTTCACCAAGTCTTTCTCTTTCTTACACACACTCTTTATCTCTCACACCCTTATTTTCTCATACTTTCTATCTCTCACTCCCTTTCTCACATTTTCTATCCCTCACTACCTTACTTTCTCGCACTTTCTGTCTCTCACACCCTTAACTTCTCACACTTTCTCTCATACCCTTGCTCTCTCTCGTTTTTACTTTTTTCTCTTACTTTTTCCTTGCTTTATCTCTCTTACTTATTCTCTCTCATTATTCCTTTATCGCATTAGTTTTCCACTTTACCATCTCTGGGAAAGACAATTACTGGAAGAGGAGACAACACATATTGAGTAAATGATTGAAAGAATAGAAGAAGGATAAACTCAGAAGACTGGAAGAAGGATAAGTTCAGAAGACTGGAAGAAGGATAAGTTCAGAAGACTGGAAGAAGGATAAGCTCAGAAGACTGGAAGAAGGATAAACTCAGAAGACTGGAAGAAGGATAAGCTCAGAAGACTGGAAGAAGGATAAGCTCAGAAGACTGGAAGAAGGATAAGCTCAGAAGACTGGAAGAAGGATAAGCTCAGAAGACTGGAAGAAGGATAAGCTCAGAAGACTGGAAGAAGGATAAGTTCAGAAGACTGGAAGAAGGATAAGTTCAGAAGACTGGAAGAAGGATAAGCTCAGAAGACTGGAAGAAGGATAAGTTCAGAAGACTGGAAGAAGGATAAGTTCAGAAGACTGGAAGAAGGATAAGCTCAGAAGACTGGAAGAAGGATAAACTCAGAAGACTGGAAGAAGGATAAGCTCAGAAGACTGGAAGAAGGATAAGCTCAGAAGACTGGAAGAAGGATAAGCTCAGAAGACTGGAAGAAGGATAAGCTCAGAAGACTGGAAGAAGGATAAGCTCAGAAGACTGGAAGAAGGATAAGTTCAGAAGACTGGAAGAAGGATAAGCTCAGAAGACTGGAAGAAGGATAAGCTCAGAAGACTGGAAGAAGGATAAGCTCAGAAGACTGGAAGAAGGATAAGCTCAGAAGACTGGAAGAAGGATAAGCTCAGAAGACTGGAAGAAGGATAAGCTCAGAAGACTGGAAGAAGGATAAGCTCAGAAGACTGGAAGAAGGATAAGCTCAGAAGACTGGAAGAAGGATAAACTCAGAAGACTGGAAGAAGGATAAGCTCAGAAGACTGGAAGAAGGATAAGCTCAGAAGACTGGAAGAAGGATAAGTTCAGAAGACTGGAAGAAGGATAATTTCAGAAGACTGGAAGAAGGGTAAACTCAGAAGACTGGAAGGATAAGTTCAGAAGACTGGAAGGATAAGTTCAGAAGACTGGAAGAAGGATAAACTCAGAAGACTGGAAGAAGGATAAGTTCAGAAGACTGGAAGAAGGATAAGTTCAGAAGACTGGAAGAAGGATAAGTTCAGAAGACTGGAAGAAGGGTAATTTCAGAAGACTGGAAGAAGGATAATTTCAGAAGACTGGAAGAAGGGTAAACTCAGAAGACTGGAAGGATGAGTTCAGAAGACTGGAAGAAGGATAAACTCAGAAGACTGGAAGAAAGATAAGTTCAGAAGACTGGAAGAAGGATAAGCTCAGAAGACTGGAAAGATTAATGACTAGAAAGAGAGGCAGCAAAGTTTGAAATATATAAAGTTACAAATTGAGACTAAAAAAAAAAGATATGAGAAAGAAAAGCAGAAATGTCTGCAAGACTGGAAGACTGAGAGAATGGAAGACTGAGAGAAGGGAAGACTGAGAGAGGGGAAGACTGAGAGAGAGGAAGACTGAGAGAAGAAGACTGAGAGGGGAAGACTGGAAAGATAAAATCCAACCTGACAGGAGTGACAACTGGAAAACTGGATGTCCCCTCTCGATATAACATCAATCTCTGTTAAAAGTGATTCACTACCCTCGTGTGTGTGTGTGTGTGTGTGTAAAGAGACTATGATAAATAAACACAGTTTCTTTTACACAAATAACCCGCACGACGACGTTTCAGTCCGACTTGGACCATTTACAAAGTCACACTAACAAAAAGGAGAGGAGAGAGTATACATAGGCCAGCAGACAGAGACGGGACAAGAGAGGTAAGCGTGTCAGGGGTGCAGCAATGGTGGAGAAACCTGCGATAAAGGTGCGGTAGAAACCCGCCAGGCCTATGAAGGACCGGACTGCATCCGCCGTCATGGGTCTGGGGAATTTCTGCACGGCCGAGATTTTAGACTCGTCCGTCTTTATGCCATTCTGAGTCACTTCGTGACCCAGAAATTTTATTTCCTTCCAGAGGAAATGACATTTGGAGAGCTTTACCTTAAGGTTTGCCTGAGCTAGCCTGTCCAATACCCTGTCAAGTTTCTCAAGATGTGACGGGACATCTTGCGACATGACTATGAGATCATCCAGGTAGACCATGAGCGTGCCACCTAGGAGGGTACGGAAAATTGCCGTCATCAAACGACTAAATGTGATTGGGCTTTCGCGCAAGCCGAAAGGCATCCTCCTGAACTGGTAATGACCAGTTGGCGTAGAGAAAGCTGTCAACTCTTTGCTCTCGTCATCGAGGGGGATCTGCCAGAACCCTTGAAGAAGATCAAGAGTTGAAAAGACCTTATTATCGCCGATGTTCTGCAACAGGTCGTTTAGAACTGGCAACGGGAAGCGGTCTGGGATGGTACATGCATTCAGTTTCCTGTAATCGATAACAGGGCGCCAGGTTCCGTCTTTCTTGGGAACCAGAATAAGGGGAGCATTCCACGGGGAAGTGGACTCCTCAATAACTCCATCACGGAGCATCCGTGTAATGAGTTCTTCGGCGAAGACTCTTTGCGCATGTGGCAGGCGATACGCAGGTACATAAATGGGTTTAGTACCTTTGTCAAGTGGAATACGGTGAGAGATCAGTGGGGTCAAACCCATCGACTCACCATCTAGTGCGACTGCAGAACGTGCACGATTGAGAACCTGGAGAAGTTTTGGGACCTCTTCAGGATAGTCTGTCAAAGCTAGATCATCTTCCTGCACTGGCCGGGTGTTGGAAGAGTCAGCAGCAGACTCGCCTGGGAGAACTGCACTCACAAGGAAGTCAGCTGGGGCTTCACCCTCCACTCACACCGGGAGAGGGAATCGGACAAGGTCGACAAGTGAGGTATTCTTCCACAGGGGAAATTCTCGACTGTGCATGTTGACAACAAGGACTTGCAACTTACCACGTTGCACTGTGTGCAAGGATGGTTCAAGGGAGAGGCCCTTGACTCGGCACGTGTCGTTGTCAACCAGCACATGGTCTCCTTCAAAAGCTCTGCTCACGTACACCGTAACAGGAGTGAGCGAGTTAGCTGACAGTGACGTCATACTTTGTATAAGCAGTAACTCTGCTCGCTGATGCCATGACACGAGTCAGACAGTCGCCTGCCGACAGGGATACTGCGGCTTGACAACTGCTGGTCTCTACAACAGCGTCAGAGTTAGAGTGAAGGTTAGACTGGGCGTCCCCAGACTGGGTTTCACTGGTAACTAAGCGCTGATGGCCAGGAGGTGACGGGCAACGAGCTCTACTACGAGGTCGATCAGGACAAGAGACCGACCCCGGGGAGAATGTGCTATGGAAACCACCGGTTTCCAACGATTCTAGGCACTGTGCATACTCTGAGACAGAGTAGCACATAGTGGATCCTAAGTGCACTCCCCAGAAGGGCACATCCACTCCGTTGAATTCTGCTTTCCACTCAGCTGGATCTAAGCGGATCCTAAGGTCTGCCATGGTTTTGAACCCTATGAGCAGGTCACCATGGAAAACAATACCATCTACGACTAAGAATTTTGCGGACAGCTTGTGACCCTGGACCGCAAATTCTAACGTTGTACAACCACGAACCATCAGCGGACTACCTGAGACTCCTCTCAAGGTCTGAATGGCAGACGGCTCTGTCAACATGGCCACGTGAAGGCCAATGTCTCGGAAAAAGGTGGAGCGGACAATGTTAACCACCGAACCTGTATCTAGGAAAAGCTGGACAGGCTTATGGTGGACAGTGGACTCGATGAGCGGTCCACAAGGGTTGTCATACCGAACATGAAGGCATGACAGGCCGACGAAATCCCCGGAGTCACAGCTGCTTGAGGCTCGACGCTTGTTGACGAGGCTCGACCTGGAAGGTACGGTACGAATCTCGGCAACAACGTCAAGACACTCTGTTTCCTCACTGTCGGCAAGCGTATCACTGCCCAGGGCGGCGAATGCATTGCGGACAGGGACGGAATACAGCGACTCCGACAGGGTTACTACGTCTTTCGCTGGTTTTGCAGACGCACCTCTTCCCCCGAACTAGTGGAAGGGCTGCGACGAACATGTGCATTGCGCGACGACTGCCTGCTCCACTCAGCTGACAGCATACTTCGGAGCTTGTTACACTCATGGGAGGTATGACTGGAAGTATTGTGGTACATACAGACTCCCTCGTGAGGCTGAGCATGGGGACGGTGACGGTTACCTTGATACTGAGCATGGGGACGGTTACGGCTACTTTGATACTGAGCATGGGGATGGTTACGGTTACTGTGATACTGAGCATGGGGACTGTGACGGTTACTTTGCGGGGACTTAGGTTTGTAACACTCCGATCGGTAGTTCCCTCGTTTGCCACAGTTGAAACAAGTCACTACACACTTAGCAGGTGAGGTTGGGGGTGGTGTCTGCTTGCGACGTTTCGCCCTGGTCCAGGAAGTCGATGACTGCTTTTTTGTATGGGACTGACTGTTGTTACTGTGGTCAATATTTTTACTTAGGCGCGTGTTAGTGGGACTGGGGTTAGAAACTTTGTGGGCTGGCTGTCTGACAGCAGCGGCAAAAGTGACTTCCGGCTGTGACCGCGGGGTCACTGTGGACAGCACCGGAAGGATGGGTATAGGATCATCCGCAAAGCGACAAACCTTGCCTTGCTCGGCAGGCGGCTTGATCGCGTCAATGGCATCATATGCACCCAGGACGTCGTGCTGAGGGCCGAGTCCTAGCGCATCAATGACACCTCAGAGGTTAGGGGGAGCATCCCTTTTGAGTGGACGTGTGGTCAGGAACGAGCTTTTGCCACCCTTAAGAACAAATTAACATCAGCCCCATCCCTTAGATTCCCTGATTTCACCAAGGCATTTACCTTGACGACTGATGCCCGCAAAGTTGGCATTGGTGCAGTCTTGTCACAGGAATCTAATGGTAAGCAACAGCCTATTGCCTGTGCTAGCCGTGTCCTTACTAAAGCGGAAGTCAATTATTCAGTGACAGAGCTAGAAGCTTTAGCCATTGTATGGGCCCTGAGTCATTTTCGGGATATCATCTATCATTATCCTATCAAGATTTACACAGATCATTTACCCCTATTGGCCCTTTTTGCAAATAAGAACCTCTTGGGAAAGCATGCTCGGTGGTCGCTCACGTTCAATGACTACAACCCTGAAATTTGCTATGTCCCAGGTAAGCAAAATGTTGTAGCTGATGCCCTGTCGAGGCATATAGCATTCGTGAGTGTCGGCAATTCGTTCTCTGTTGAGGATCTCGAGAGAGCCCAACGACAGGACCCTGTGTGGTCTCCAGTCCTTCGTTTCCTGACCAAGGAGGACGTTGACTTACGGGTCAAGTCTCCCGTTCCACTGAAGGATTTAGTGGTCAACCAAGGAGTACTGTGCCGTGTTGCACAGCTGGTGGACCCCGGCAGAACCATATACCAACTGGTGATACCAGAGTCCATGATACCAGCTACTTTTAGGTTGATCCACAATGTCCCAGGTGTAGCGCACCCCGGGAAGGACCGCAGTATCAAACAGGCACGAATGAAATATTTCTGGCCTAAGATGGCAGCGGACATTGCCAAGCATGTACACCAGTGTGTTGTTTGCCTACAGCACAAGGGTACCATTACAGGTCCTAACCCCATTCTAAAGTATCCCATTACGAAGGAGCCCTGGGAGAGAACTTCTGTCGACCTGTTGACGAACTTCTCGACCTCGGGGAAGGGAAATAAGCACCTGCTTGTAATGGTAGATAACTTGACGCGGTACAGTGAATTAGTACCCATTCCTGATAAAACCGCCGAAACGGTCGCTAGTGCTTTCCGTGAGCATGTTGTTCTTCGTCATACTTGCCCACGTGTCCTTCTGTCAGACAATGGGTCTGAGTTTATAAATGGCATAATGCAGGATCTTTGCTCCAGATTCAACATTCACCAAGCACCAGTAGCTCCACGCCACCCTGCGAGTAATGGTCTTGCTGAACGTACAAATCGCAAAGTCCTGGAGGTGCTCAGAGTAACCGTTAACCCAAGTTGTATTACATGGGATGAGGCTATCCCAGATGTTCAGTGTACATTAAATTCCTCCCTCAACAGCTCGATCAGTGAGACACCTCATTTTGCTTTGTATGGCTATGACAAGCGCTTACCATATGAAATTCTGTTTGCTCCACCTAGACCTACTTACGATACTGATAACCCCAGTGTAGTAAAGATGAGGACAACGCAGCTTGTCTTCCAGCGGGTACGAGAGAACCTTATGAAAGCTACTGATAGGTTCACGTCTGAGCGCAATGCCCGCGCCAAGGAAAGCAAAGTGGAACCAGGTTGCAAAGTTATGTTGCTCAACCCAGTGCAGACCCCAGGTATGCACAAACTTGTCCCAAAGTTTGTGGGTCCTTACCGTGTCCTACGACAGCTCCGTGGCAATAAGTTCGAGGTGAGGGAGATTGCTATGGGAACTATTAAGGAAGCCCACCTTGATCACATGAAGTATGTGGATCATATGCAGGCCGAAGCAGAGCTGGAGGCGCGTGCGTTGCAACGCCACGATCAGACTAATGCTAGGGACAACCCGTCTATCCCTTCTCCCACTACTACTGGTACGGAAGATGGCCCAGTAAGGCTCCATACTTATGGCCTGCGACCCAGGACAACAGTACATTTCTGTGACATTGACGTACCTACTGACTTGTCTGACTCCTACGCTAGTTATGCTAATTGTTTGCTTGCAGAAATGGGTATAAATGCACACACATTGTATAGCTAGTCGATAATGGAGTCTGGGTGGACAACATCATGTAATTATGTAAATACTTTTAGAAGGGTACCCAGAGTGTAATGAATTCCATGGATATAGTATTATTGTAGGTATGTGCACCCAGTGTTTTTATAACAAAAAAAAAAAGCCTGTATTACGGTCAGGGCAGTGCTGCCCTCTGAATCACATGTCACACCTTAAGAAATGCTACTGTCAGTCATTGTTTGCAGATGTGAGGGTGCAACAACGTTCGTAGACGAGTGGTCAACTGATGTTCAGCCCTGCGGACAACCTGTATATAGAAGATTTTAGTTCCAGTGCTGACGTCTCCGGACTCTCTCCTCGATGAAACAGCGCAGGCAAACCAGTTTTCTCTTCCCCTGGATGGGAGAGTTTTTTTTTGCCTGTTGCATTTTTATGTCCATTTTTGATTTACTAGTGAGCGAAAGCCAGTCCCTCTCTGGGGTAGCTAGTGTACGTAATTCCTTTATATCTACGGACCCACCAGTATTGTCGCGTCGGGACGACGCGAGGTAGGTGGCCGAGCATATGTAAACAGCCTGTACTGTCTGCACAGACAGTCCCTGCTTTCTGCCAGCTTAGTTCATATTTCGCGGCATTTTAGGTGCTGCCCTCTGTAGGCTCACCCACGTCAGTGGGAGGCGGAGCCCACCGGCTCTCACTCCTAGGCCGACCCTCTTGATAGACACAAGTGCTCCCCCTCCACGGACTGGCTTGCGGTCACTCCCTCACACTGCCCGTTGTGTACTCAGTCCTACCCAATTAAAGCCAAACTAGTCCACGGCCGTATCATTGCTACCTACGCTACCTTCATCGGCACTAAACTGCTGTTCAGCAGTAAGAACAGCAATAACATAATGGAGGTAGTAGTGGAGGTAATAGTGGAGGTAATAGTGGAGGTAACAGTGGAGGTAGTAGTGGAGGTAATAGTGGAGGTAGTAGTGGAGTCAGTGAAATACTAAGAAAGAGGAGCACTGCAAGGGAGTTAGGAGCCCACAGAGGGTAGGAGCAAGAACACAGTGGAGGGAAAAATAATTATAATAAAGGACAAATACCCAAAGTGGCTGTAAGCACCACGACTACTGACTGTCAGCACCACGACTAGTGGCTGTCAGCACCACAACTAGTGACTGTCAGCACCACAACTACTGGCTGTCATCACTGCAATTACTGGCTGTCACCACCACAATTATTGGCTGTCAGTACCACAACTACTGACTGTCAGCACCACAACTACTGGCTGTCAGCACCACAACTACTGGCTGTCAGCACCACAACTACTGGGTATCAGCACCACAACTGCTGGCTGTCACCACCACAGCTACTGGCTGTCAGCAGCACAACTACTGGCTGCCAGCACCGCAACTACTGGCTGCCAGCACCACAACTACTGGCTGTCAACACCACAGCTACTGGCTGTCAGCACAACAACTACTGGCTGTCAGCACCATAGCTACTGGCTGTCAGCACCACAACTACCGGCTGCCAGCACCACAACTACCGGCTGTCAGCACCACAACTACCGGCTGTCAGCACTACTACTGGCTGTCAGCACCACAACTACCGGCTGTCAGCACCACAACTACCGGCGGTCAGCACCACAACTACCGGCTGTCAGCACCACAACTACAGGCTGTCAGCACCACAACTACCGGCTGTCAGCACCACAACTACCGGCTGTCAGCACCACAACTACCGGCTGTCAGCACCACAACTACCGGCTGTCAGCACCACAACTACCGGCTGTCAGCACACAACTACCGGCTGTCAGCACCACAACTACCGGCTGTCAGCACCACAACTACCGGCTGTCAGCACCACAACTACTATAAACCTAGAAAACTATTATTACTCTAGGAAATTAGGTCGAGGCCGAATCTAACTTCAGTAATTAAACACACACACACACACACACACACACACACACACACACACACACACACACACACACACACACACACACACACACACACACACACACACACACACACACACACACACACACATTAACGAATAAACATGAGGAATGGCAAGAAAGAATCAATGAGAAGTCCCCAGACATCATAGCAGTTACAGAAACAAAACTCATGGAGACAATAACAGATGCAATCTTCCCACCAGGATACCAGATCATGAGGAAAGATAGAAGGGGCAGGGGGGGAGGTGGGGTTGCTCTGCTCGTAAAAAACAGATGGAAATTCGAGAAAATGGAAGGAATAGATGAGACAGGAGAAAGAGACTACATAGCAGGTACACTTCAGTCGGGGGAACACAAATTGGTCATTGCAGTGATGTATAATCCACCACAGAACTGCAGGAGGCCAAGAGAGGAATATGAAGAGAGCAACAGAGCAATGGTGGACACACTTGCTGAGGTGGCAAGAAGAGCTCACTCCAGCAGAGCAAAGTTGCTGGTTATGGGGGATTTCAACCACAGGGAGATTGACTGGGAAAACCTGGAGCCACATGGGGGTCCCGAAACATGGAGAGCCAGGATGTTGGACGTGGTGCTGGAAAACCTCATGCACCAACATGTTAAGGACACTACCAGAGTGAGAGGGGAGGATGAACCAGCAAGATTGGACCTTGTGTTCACCCTGGGCAGCTTAGACATTGAGGACATCAAGTATGAGAGTCCCCTAGGAGCTAGCGACCACGTGGTTCTGTGCTTTGAATACATAGTAGAGCTGCAAGTGGAGAGAATAACAGGAGTAGAATTGGAAAAACCTGACTATAAAAGAGGGGACTACATAGGGTTGAAGAACTTCCTGCGGGAGGTCCAGTGGGACAGAGAACTGGCAGGAAAGCCAGTAAATGAAATGATGGAATATGTAGCAACAAAATGCAAGGAGGCAGTGGAAAGGTTCATTCCCAAGGGCAACAGTAACAACGGGAAGACCAGAACAAGCCCCTGGTTCACCCGACGGTGTAAGGAGGCAAAAACAAAGTGCAATAGAGAATGGAAAAAGTACAGAAGGCAGAGAACACACGAAAATAGGGAGATCAGTCGCAGAGCCAGGAATGAGTACGCACAGGTAAGGAGGGAGGCCCAGAGACAGTATGAAAATGACATAGCATCGAGAATCAAGACTGACCCGAAACTGTTGTATAGCCACATCATGAGGAAGACAACAGTCAAAGACCAGGTGATCAGATTAAGGACAGAAGGTGGAGAACTCACAAGAAATGATCAGGAGGTATGTGAGGAGCTGAACAGGAGATTTAAGGAAGTTTTTACAGTAGAGACAGGAAGGGCTGTGGGAAGACAGAACAGAAGGGAACATCAAGAGGGAATATACCAACAAGTGTTGGATGACATACGAACAACTGAGGAGGAGGTGAAGAAGCTCTTAAGTGACCTTGACACCTCAAAGGCGATGGGACCGGACAACATCTCCCCATGGGTCCTTAGAGAAGGAGCAGAGATGCTGTGTGTGCCTCTAACCACAATCTTCAACACATCCCTTGAAACTGGGCAACTACCTGAGAAATGGAAGACAGCTAATGTAGTCCCCATATTTAAGAAAGGAAACAGAAACGAGGCACTAAACTACAGACCTGTGTCTCTGACATGTATCGTGTGCAAAGTCATGGAGAAGATTATCAGGAGGAGAGTGGTCGAACACCTGGAAAGGAACAAGATTATAAATGAAAACCAGCATGGGTTCATGGAAGGCAAATCTTGTATCACAAACCTCCTGGAGTTTTATGACAAGGTAACAGAAGTAAGACATGAGAGAGAGGGTTGGGTAGATTGCGTTTTCCTAGACTGTAGGAAGGCCTTTGACACAGTTCCCCACAAGAGATTAGTGCAGAAGCTGGAGGATCAGGCACACGTAAAAGGAAGGGCACTGCAATGGATAAGGGAATACCTGACAGGGAGGCAGCAACGAGTCATGGTACGTGAAGAGGTATCACAGTGGGCGCCTGTTACGAGCGGGGTCCCACAGGGGTCAGTTCTAGGACCAGTGCTATTTTTGATATATGTGAACGACATGATGGAAGGAATAGACTCTGAAGTGTCCCTGTTCGCAGATGACGTGAAGTTGATGAGAAGAATTAAATCGGACGAGGATGAGGCAGGACTGCAAAGAGACCTGGAGAGGCTGGACATGTGGTCCAGTAACTGGCTTCTCGAATTCAATCCAGCCAAATGCAAAGTCATGAAGATTGGGGAGGGGCAAAGAAGACCGCAGACAGAGTATAGGCTAGGTGGACAAAGACTACAGACCTCACTCAGGGAGAAAGACCTTGGGGTGACCATAACACCGAGCACATCACCGGAGGCACACATCAACCAAATAACCGCTGCAGCATACGGGCGCCTGGCAAACCTGAGAATAGCGTTCCGATACCTTAATAAGGAATCGTTCAAGACACTGTACACTGTGTATGTTAGGCCCATACTGGAGTATGCAGCACCAGTCTGGAACCCACACCTGGTCAAGCACGTCAAGAAGTTAGAGAAAGTACAAAGGTTTGCAACAAGGCTAGTCCCAGAGCTCAAGGGAATGTCGTACGAGGAAAGGTTAAGGGAAATCAGACTGACGACACTGGAGGACAGAAGGGTCAGGGGAGACATGATAACGACATACAAGATACTGCGGGGAATAGACAAGGTGGACAGAGATAGGATGTTCCAGAGAGGGGACACAGGGACAAGGGGTCACAACTGGAAGCTGAAGACTCAGACGAGTCACAGGGACGTTAGGAAGTATTTCTTCAGTCATAGAGTTGTCAGCAAGTGGAATAGCCTAGCAAGTGAAGTAGTGGAGGCAGGAACCATACATAGTTTTAAGAAGAGGTATGACAAAGCTCAGGAAGCAGAGAGAGAGAGGATCCAGTAGCGATCAGTGAAGAGGCGGGGCCAGGAGCTGAGTCTCGACCCCTGCAACCACAATTAGGTGAGTACAATTAGGTGAGTACACACACACGCACACACATTCCGTTCCAGGTGCTCCTTTAAGGGTGAAATTCCAATAATAACATCCGTAGTGTTGACGTCCTTCTCAGGTGTTGCTCTTCACAATATAAGATGGAGACTGTGAAGTGTGAGATGCCGCCGCCCACCACCAGGTGGCCTCAGGCTGCTGCTCCAGCCACGCTCTTTACAACCAACATCTTGATTGAATTTCTCTCTGGAAGAAAACTGAGCAAGAGAAATGAGATGAGATGAGATGAGATGAGATGAGATGAGGTGAGAGAGAGAGAGAGAGAGAGAGCGAGATAAAGTCAGTTCATCAAATGAAAATGCTGGCCCACAGATGGCCACAACTTCATCCTGTTCCTTACTTGTATGTCTCATAACAATAAAAATGCTTTCAAATGAGCTGATGTAGGTAACAGCTCTTAGCTTGTCAATAAAGTTAGGAATCCTTAACTTGTAAATAGCTTGTCAATAAAGTTAAGGATCCTTAACCTAACCTTGTCAAACCCTGTGCAAAAAAAAAGCGAGAGGGATAGATAGATAGATAGATAGATAGATAGAGAGATAGATAGATAGATAGATAGATAGATAGATAGAGAGAGAGAGATAGAGAGAGAGAGAGAGAGAGAGAGAGAGAGAGAGAGAGAGAGAGAGAGAGAGAGGGAGAGAGAGAGAGAGAGCGAGAGAGAGAGGGAGAGAGAGAGAGAGAGAGAGAGAGAGAGAGAGAGAGAGAGAGAGAGAGAGAGAGAGAGAGAGAGAGAGAGAGAGAGAGAGAGAGAGAACCTGTGTTTACTCACACCATGAGTATACACTACTCTCTGGGATCCCCTTCCTCTCTCTCCCCTCATCACATATCCGGTTTCTAAATATGGCAGGTGACTGAGCAAGGCGAAATATCTAGAGCTTCGACGTATCCTGGTTGAACCTGTCGATTAGGCAGATTTTAATACCAAACAAGGTGTCGGTTGCTTCAGTGTTTTGCATAAGACTCACGTTCCTAGGCAGCTACAAGTTTATGGGTCCCGTGTGGGTACCAGTTCTTCCTGTCTGTTGCTATGTAGATGAAATGTCTCATTTAAAACAGCTTTGCTTTGTACATTTGGGATCTTTTGCTACTTCCGCTATGGTGTCAACCATTGATTTGTTGTCCTCGTAATCTTGTCTTGGTCTTCTAATGCTATATGGTGATGGGTTGTAAAGCACTGCTGCTGTTAGTTTTGGTCCTTCAGTTTTGCTTGTGCTCACTATGTTGTAATTAGACTCATTTCTCTTTATCCATCTTGTTTCTTATAAACTCTACTGGTTGTGATTAACAGTGAAAGTTTTCCTCCCCTCCTGTTTCCACTGTCTTTCCTCGTTACTTGATATCCTGTTGAGAATGTGAAATCTGTTTAACTTCAGTTAGTTTTGTTCCTATTTTATATGTCGGATGTCTAGGGTTCTCTCTGTAATCTATTCTTCCAATTTAACTTTTCAGTATCATTTATTATCATATCTAAGTAATGCCATCCACTGCCTCTTCTCCGCTATTTCCCTAATTTTATATTGCTCTTTTGACTTACAAAATTCTTTTGCTCTAGTTTCCACACATATAATCTGTCTGCGGTCTTCTTTGCCCTTCTCCGATCTTCATAATTTTGTATTTGGCGGGGTTAAATTCTAAGAGCCAGTTGCTGGAACACGCATCCAGCCTGTCCAGGTCTCTTTGTAGACCTGTATGGTGTGTGTGTGTGTGTGTGTGTGTGTGTGTGTGTGTGTGTGTGTACTCACCTAATTGTGGCTTCAGGGGTCGATTCAGAGCTCCTGGCCCCGCCTCTTCACTGGCCGCTACTGGGTCACTCTCCCCGCACCATGAGCTGGGAGAGTGAGGCGCACATCAACCAGATAACTGCTGCAGCAGTTATCTAGTTGAGGTGAGCCTCAGGAGATGTGCTCGGTATTATACTCACCCCAAAATCTTTTTCCTTGAGTGAGGTTTGCAGTCTTTGGCCACCTAGCCTATACTCTGTCTGCGATCTTCTTTGCCCTTCCCCGATCTTCATGACTTTGCATTTGGCGGGGTTAAATTAGAGAAGAGAGTTGCTGGACCAGGTGTCCAGCCTGTTCAGGTCTCTCTGTAGTTCTGCCTGGTCTTCATCTTATTTAATTCTCCTCATTAACTTCACATCATCTGCAAACAGGGACATCTCTGAATCTATCCCTTCCGTCGTGTCATTCACATATATCAGAAATAGCACTGGTCTTAGGACTGACCTATGTGGAACCCCCCTCGTCACAAGTGCCCACTATGATACATCACGTACCATGAGTCGTTGTTGCCTCCCTGTCAGGTATTCTCTGATCCACTCCAGTACCCTTCCTGTTAAACGCGCCTAACCCTCAAGGTTTTGCACTGATCTCTTGTGAGGAACTCTGTCGAAGGGCTTCTTGCAGTCCACGAAAATGCAATCTATTCACCTCTCTCTCTCGTGTCTTACTTCCGTTACCTTGTCATAAAACTCCAGTAAGTTTGTGACACAGGATTTGCCATCCCTGAATCCATGCTGGTTGTCGTTAATGAGCTTGTTCCGTTCTAGGTGCTCCACCACTCTCCTCCATATAATCTTCTCCATGACTTTGCGTACTATACACGTCAGTGACACTGGTCTCTAGTTTATTGCCTCGTTTCTGTCTCCTTTCTTTAAAATGGGGACTACATTTGCCGTCTTGCAGTCGCGCGCGCGCGCGTGTGTGTGTGTGTGTGTGTGTGAGCGTGTTAGATAAGAGAGAATGGAGACAAATGCTTTTTAAAACTTGACGTGCTGTTGGAGTGTGAGCAGGGTAATATTTATGAAGGGATTCAGGAAAACCGGCAGGCCGGACTTGAGTCCTGGAGATGGGAAGTACAGTGTCTGCACTCTGAAGGAGGGGTGTTAATGTTGCAGTTTTATAACTGTAGTGTAAGTGCGCCTCTGGCAAGACAGTGATGGAGTGAATGATGGTGAAAATTTTTCTTTTTCGGGCCACCGTGCCTTGGTGGGAAACAAAGAATGTGTTAAAAATAATATATGTATATATATATATATATATATATATATATATATATATATATATATATATATATATATATATATATATATATATATATATATATATATATATATATATATATATATATATATATATATATATATATATATACACACACACACACACACACACATATATATATATATATATATATATATATATATATATATATATATATATATATATATATATATATATATATATATATATATATATATATATATGTGTGTGTGTGTGTGTGTGTGTATGTATGTATGTATGTATGTATATGTGTATTCATACTGAATATTTAGATGGCCCTGAGCAAGATATGACTGGCATGCTGAATATTCTAGTTTAACGAATGAATGACCTCAACTTTCTCCTCTTAACAACCAAGGCTAAACATCGTATCACAAAAAATAGAACAAATAATGTTTTTGTAAGAGACGACGCAAATGTAATTAGTTGAGACTGCCCTGAGTAGGTAGCCCGGGTGGGTAGCCAGGGTGGGTAGCCAGGGTGGGTAGCCCGGGTGGGTATCCTGGCTGGGTAGCCCGTGTGGGTAGCCCGTGTGAGTAGCCTTGGTGGGTAGCCTGGGTTGGTAACCCGGGTGGGTAGCCCGGGTGGGTAGGCTGGGTGGGTAGCCCGGGTGGGTAGCCTGGGCACTGTTGATGCAACCAGGACCCAACCACTTGTTTGTTTGTCTGAGTGAGTTGCGCTTCACCACCAAGACATACAAGGACACAAGCATACATGCACTGCAAAGGGGTAATTGTACACATGACACATGCAAGACACATACCATTCAGGGACACAAGGTACACATGACACATGTGTACACTTCTCAGGGCTACGTTGGCGCACGTGGCACATGCAAGAAACATAACATCCAGGGACACAAGGTACACATGACACATGCCAGTGAAAATGGCACTGGCATCACGTCCCTTTGTGTCCTGTCACTCGGGAATGCCGGCCGTGAAAAAAAACCTGACAACTAGGCATCAAGTGATTGGTAACAAAATAACGGACAGCCCCACGTGCGACGTCACGTACGACGTCACAGTCGCCACTGGCAACTCACCGTGAAAGAACGTCACGTCCATCAGAATGACGCTTACGGACGCCAGACGCGACTCGCTGTGCGGCGAGTCACGTACACTCTTTGAACACGGAAAAAAGAACCACAGCTCTTGTAGAGCGAGGCTTCAGTCAGCCTTTGTTCTTATGACAAACACTGAAGCCCACACCAGCTCTCGGGGCCAGGAGCTGAGACTCAACCCTTGCAAATACAACTCGCCAAGTACACCAAGCAACACAGCAAGCAGAAACAACAAGTAGAGGACATAAAGCAGAAGACAGTAAGCAGGACACATCAAGCAAGAGACAGCAAGCAGGACACATCAAGCAAGAGACAGCAAGCAGGACACATCAAGCAAGAGACAGCAAGCAGGACACATCAAGCAAGAGACAGCAAGCAGGACACATCAAACAAGAAACAGCAAGCAGGACACATCAAGCAAGAGACAACAAGCAGGACACATCAAGCAGGAGACAGAAAGTAGAACACTCCAGGACAAACTTCTCTCCGCCCTGGCTGGTCTTCGTCTGGAACACGACGTAACAACTCACAACAAAGGACACGAAGCTTTGAAGTGACAGCTAGTATGGGAAGTGACAGCTAGTATGGGAAGTGACAACTAGTATGGGAAGTGACAGCTAGTATGGGAAGTGACAACTAGTATGGGAAGTGACAGCTAGTATGGGAAGTGACAACTAGTATGGGAAGTGACAGCTAGTATAAGACCTGAAAGCTATTATGAGAAGTGTGACAGCTAGTAAGACAGGTGACAGCTAGTATGAGAAGTGTAACAGCTAAAAAGAAACCTGACAGCTGGTATGAGAAGTGACAGCTAATATGAAAACACTTTTGCATGGGCCAGTAGGCCTGCTGCAGTGTTTCTTCAGTAGTATCAGTCTGAGGTGGGAGACCTTCAGTAGTATCACTGAGGTGGGAGACCTTCAGTAGCATCAGTCTGAGGTGGGAGACCTTCAGTAGTATCAGTCTGAGGTGGGAGACCTTCAGTAGTAGCAGTCTGAGGTGGAGACCTTCAGTAGTAGCAGTCTGAGGTGGGAGACCTTCAGTAGTATCAGTCTGAGGTGGAGACCTTCAGTAGTATCAGTCTGAGGTGGAGACCTTCAGTAGTAGCAGTCTGAGGTGGGAGACCTTCAGTAGTATCAGTCTGAGGTGGAGACCTTCAGTAGTATCAGTCTGAGGTGGAGACCTTCAGTAGTATCAGTCTGAGGTGGAGACCTTCAGTAGTATCAGTCTGAGGTGGAGACCTTCAGTAGTATCAGTCTGAGGTGGGAGACCTTCAGTAGCATCAGTCTGAGGTGGGAGACCTTCAGTAGTATCAGTCTGAGGTGGAGACCTTCAGTAGTAACAGTCTGAGGTGGAGACCTTCAGTAGTATCAGTCTGAGGTGGAGACCTTCAGTAGTATCAGTCTGAGGTGGGAGACCTTCAGTAGCATCAGTTTGAGGTGGAGACCTTCAGTAGTATCAGTCTGAGGTGGAGACCTTCAGTAGTATCAGTCTGAGGTGGAGACCTTCAGTAGTATCAGTCTGAGGTGGAGACCTTCAGTAGTATCAGTCTAAGGTGGAGACCTTCAGTAGTATCAGTCTGAGGTGGAGACCTTCAGTAGTATCAGTCTGAGGTGGGAGACCTTCAGTAGCATCAGTCTGAGGTGGGAGACCTTCAGTAGTATCAGTCTGAGGTGGGAGACCTTCAGTAGCATCAGTCTGAGGTGGGAGACCTTCAGTAGTAGCAGTCTGAGGTGGGAGACCTTCAGTAGTATCAGTCTGAGGTGGAGACCTTCAGTAGTATCAGTCTGAGGTGGGAGACCTTCAGTAGCATCAGTCTGAGGTGGGAGACCTTCAGTAGTATCAGTCTGAGGTGGAGACCTTCAGTAGTAACAGTCTGAGGTGGAGACCTTCAGTAGTAGCAGTCTGAGGTGGGAGACCTTCAGTAGTATCAGTCTGAGGTGGAGACCTTCAGTAGTATCAGTCTTAGGTGGAGACCTTCAGTAGTATCAGTCTGAGGTGGGAGACCTTCAGTAGCATCAGTCTGAGGTGGGAGACCTTCAGTAGTATCAGTCTGAGGTGGAGACCTTCAGTAGTATCAGTCTGAGGTGGAGACCTTCAGTAGTATCAGTCTGAGGTGGAGACCTTCAGTAGTATCAGTCTGAGGTGGAGACCTTCAGTAGTATCAGTCTGAGGTGGAGACCTTCAGTAGTATCAGTCTGAGGTGGAGACCTTCAGTAGCATCAGTCTGAGGTGGGAGACCTTCAGTAGTAGCAGTCTGAGGTGGGAGACCTTCAGTAGTATCAGTCTGAGGTGGAGACCTTCAGTAGTAACAGTCTGAGGTGGAGACCTTCAGTAGTATCAGTCTGAGGTGGAGACCTTCATTAGTATCAGTCTGAGGTGGAGACCTTCAGTAGTATCAGTCTGAGGTGGAGACCTTCATTAGTATCAGTCTGAGGTGGAGACCTTCAGTAGTATCAGTCTGAGGTGGAGACCTTCATTAGTATCAGTCTGAGGTGGAGACCTTCAGTAGTATCAGTCTGAGGTGGAGACCTTCAGTAGTATCAGTCTGAGGTGGAGACCTTCAGTAGTATCAGTCTGAGGTGGAGACCTTCAGCAGGACAACGATGATATCGTCAAGTATACCATTAAAGGTTCATCAGCTACGACAACTTCAAAGATTTCTTCCAGCAGAGCTGCAGTTACTATCATTTGGGAATTATCATCTCCCAGGACAGCAGAAGTAAAATAAGAGGAAGAGGAAGAGGAGAGGGGAAGGGGAAATGGAAGGAGAAGGAGGAGGGGAGGGGAAATGGATAGAAGAGAAAGGGGGGAGGAGGAGGAGGAGGAGGAGGAGGAGGAGGAGGAAGACAGAGAGAGGAATTTACTCAAGGATGCTTTTATTATGTTGGGGTATTTCTAGTGTGTTCCGCCAGAGGGCTGAATAAAGGAACTAGGGAGGTGAAGAGGATGCGAGGGAGAGGCGAAGGAGAGGGCAAGGACTAAAAGAATTGGGACGGGCAAGGAGGAAAACAAAAAGAAATATTAGTATGGAGGAGGAGGAGAAACAACAGAAACACGAGGACAAGATAATACAGAAGGGGAGGAACATGAGAAGTATTATCAAGAGGGTTAAGAAGAGAAAGAAGTGGAGAAGGAAAAAGAGGATTATGACGAGGAGAAAGATTAGAATGAACATTAAGAGAGAGAGAATCAAGAAATAGATTATACAGATGACATAGATGAGGAGGAGGAGAAGGAGGAGGAGGAGGAGGAGGAGACGTAGGTGGAGGAGAAGGAGGAGGAGGAGAATGAGGAGGAGGAGGAGGTGGAGAAGTAGGCAACTTTTCACCTTTAAACCCAGAGATAACTTCATCACAAACTTATGGTTTAGATAATCGTGTTAAAAACTCGAGCACGGTCAACCAGTGTTGATGCTGATGTGTGTGTGTGTGTGTGTGTGTGTGTGTGTGTGTGTGTGTGTGGAATATGTTACCACAAAATGTAAGGGGGCAGAGGTTAGTACCCAAGGGCAACATAAATAATGGGAAGACCAGAACGAGCCCTTGGTTCACCCGAAGGTGTAGAGAGGCCAAAACTAGAGAATGGAAAAAGTATAGAAGACAAAGGACCCAGGAAAATAAGGAGATTAGTCGAAGAGCCAGAAATAAATATGCACGGATAAGGAGGGAGGCCCAGCAGTAATATGCGAAGAACATATCATCAAAAGCTAAATCTAAGCCAAAGCTGTTGTACAGCCACATCAAGAGGAAAACAACAGTCAAAGACCAGGTAATCAGACTGAGGAAGGAAAGAGGGAAGATGACAATAAACGACCAACAAGTATGTGAAGAGCTCAACACGAGATTTAAGGGAATATTTTCAGTGGGGACAGAAAGGACTCCAGCTAACCAAACTGGTAGGATACACCAACAAGTGCTGGACACAATACACATAACCAAGGAAGAAGTGAAGAGGCTGCTAAGTGAGCTAGATACCTCAAAAGTGGTGGGATCCGATAACATTTTTCCATGGGTCCTGAGAGAGAGAGAGCAGAGGCACAATACATCTATTGAAACAGGGCAACTACCTGAGGAGTGGAGGACAGGAAATGTAGTCCCAATCTTTAAGAAAGGAGACAGGCAAGTAGCATGACACTACAGACCAGTGTCACTGACATGTATAGTATGCAAAATCATGGAGAAGATTATCGGGAGAAGAGTGATGGTGTACCTAGAAAGGAATGATCATATACACGATAACCAGCACGGTTTCAGGGAAGGGAAATCCTGTGTCACAAAGTTATTATAGTTATACGACAAGGTGACAGAAGTAAGAGAGGAGAGAGAGGGGTGGGTAGATTGCATTTTCTTGGACTGTAAGAAGGCTTTCGACACAGTTCCACACAAGAGATTAGTGCACAAGCTAGAGGAGCAGGCAAGAATAACAGGAAGGGCACTACAATGGATCAGAGAATACCTGACAGGAAGGAAACAACGAGTGATGGTAAGTGACGAGGTGTCAGAGAGGGCGCCTGTGACGAGCGGTGTTCTTCAAGGGTCAGTCCTAGGACCGGTGCTGTTTCTGGTACATGTGAATGACATGACGATAGGGATAGATTTAGAAGTGTCCCTGTCTGCAGAGGATGAGAAAATAATGCGGAGAACTCAAACAGATGAGGATAAAGTAGAACTAAAAAGGGATCTGGATAGGCTGCAGGCCTGGTCCGACAACTGGCTCCTGGAATTTAACCGCACTAAGTGCAAAGTTATGAAGATTGGGGAGGATCAAAGAACACCGCAGATGGAGTACGAGCCAGGGGGCCAAAGGCTGCAAGCCTCGCTCAGGGAAAAAGATCTTGGTGTGAGTATATACCGAGCACATCTCCTGAAGCGTACATCAACCAAATAACTGCTGCAGCATATGGGTGCCTGGCAAACCTAAGAATAGCGTTTCGACACCTGAATAAGGAGTCATTCAAAATACTGTACACTGTTCACGTCAGCCCATATTAGAGTATGTAGCACCAGTATGGAACCCACACCTGATCAAGCACGTCAAGAAATTAAGAGAAAGTGCAAAGGTTTGTAACAAGACTGGTCCCAGAGCTAAGGGGTACGTCCTACAGGGAGAAGTTATGGAATCAACCTGACTCTACTGGAGGACAGGAAGGATAGGGAAGACATGAAAACGACAAATAAAATACTGAGGGGAATTGACAAGGTGGTTAGGGACAGAAGAGTTCAAAGATGGGCCACAGCAACAAGGGGTCACAACTGGAAGTTGAAAACTCAGATGTGTCACAGGGATGTTAGGAAGTATTTCTTCGGTCACAGAGTTGTCAGGAAGTGGAACAATCTGGAGAGTGATGTAGTGGAGGCAGAATACATGCACGGCTTTAAGGGCATAAACTGAAGAATGTAGAATTATATACAAAAGATGAGGTAATCAATCCCTAAACCTTGGCTAAGAGACTAATTACCTACCTACCTACCTTCCTGCCTATCTACCTACCTGCCTGCCTGCCTGCCTGCCTGCCTGCCTGCCTGCCTGCCTGCCTGCCTGCCTGCCTGCCTGCCTGCCTGCCTGCCTGCCTGCCTGCCTACCTACCTACCTGCCTACCTACCTACTTACCTTCCTACCTGCCTGCCTGTCTGAATGCCTGCCTGCCTGCCTAGCTGGGGTCAGTAGAGGCAGGTTTTTATGCAGACAAGTGTCAGGTTGAGTCAGTGCCCAGTAGCGTTTCTGCCTTCCTACCTCCACCCACCACACTTAGCACCACCTAACACCACAAACCACCACCTAGCTACCCCTAGCACCACCTAGCTCCCACCAGCACCACCTAGCTTCCCCCAGCACCACCTAACTCTACAAACCACTACCTAACTACCCCCAGCACCACCTAGCTCCTCCTCAGCTCCCCCCAGCACCACTTAGCTTTCCCAGCACACCACCTTGCTCCCCACAGCACCACCTGACTACCCCCAGCACCACCCAGCTTCCCCCAGCACCATCTAACTCTACAAACCACCACCTAGCTACCTCCCGCACCACCTACCTTCCCCCAGCACCACCTAGCTCCACAGGAACATCTGACTTACCTAGCACTGTAAATCCACACTGACCGGTTGACTAGTGTTGTAACTTGCCCAGTTCACAACATTTAAGATTGGTTAATACAGTTATCTTAGATTGAAGACAGGGAGAGGAAAACTGCGATGCCGTCACAGTTCTGTCCTCCCTTCTGACTCTCTTGATAGCCCTGGTTAAGATTACTAAAGACATAAAACCTGTTAGAAAGAGCATAGATGCATACCATTGTAAATAAGACGTTATAAAGACAAGGTAGAGGCACACCCTTGTAGGAGGCCATACCCATGAGTATCTTCTATGTCGTGGCCATATCTCCGTTCATTCTCTTCCCTTGATGACACGTTCAGCTTAAGTCCTTCCGCCGGGGTTCATGACCTACAGCTCTTGGACCAGTTTGGTAACAAACCCCTGATTTTCTTTTCACTTCAGGTAGGTCAGTGGCTTTGTGCAGGCTGTGATGTTTTTGTGTAGGATCTTATGTCTTTGTGCAGTCTGTTATGTCTTTGTGCTGTCTGTTATGTCTTTGTGCAGGCTGTTATGTCTTTGTGCAGTCTGTTATGTCTTTGTGCAGGCTGTTATGTCTTTGTGCAGGCTGTTATGTCTTTGTGCAGGCTGTTATGTCTTTGTGCAGTCTGTTATGTCTTTGTGCAGGCTGTTATGTCTTTGTGCAGGTTGTTATGTCTTTGTGCAGTCTGTTATGTCTTTGTGCAGTCTGTTATGTCTTTGTGCAGTCTGTTATGTCTTTGTGCAGGCTGTTATGTCTTTGTGCAGGCTGTTATGTCTTTGTGCAGGCTGTTATGTCTTTGTGCAGTCTGTTATGTCTTTGTGCAGTCTGTTATGTCTTTGTGCAGGCTGTTATGTCTTTGTGCAGTCTGTTATGTCTTTGTGCAGTCTGTTATGTCTTTGTGCAGTCTGTTATGTCTTTGTGCAGTCTGTTATGTCTTTGTGCAGGCTGTTATGTCTTTGTGCAGGCTGTTATGTCTTTGTGCAGTCTGTTATGTCTTTGTGCAGTCTGTTATGTCTTTGTGCAGTCTGTTATGTCTTTGTGCAGTCTGTTATGTCTTTGTGCAGGCTGTTATGTCTTTGTGCAGGCTGTTATGTCTTTGTGCAGTCTGTTATGTCTTTGTGCAGGCTGTTATGTCTTTGTGCAGGCTGTTATGTCTTTGTGCAGGCTGTTATGTCTTTGTGCAGGCTGTTATGTCTTTGTGCAGGCTGTTATGTCTTTGTGCAGGCTGTTATGTCTTTGTGCAGTCTGTTATGTCTTTGTGCAGGCTGTTATGTCTTTGTGCAGGCTGTTATGTCTTTGTGCAGGCTGTTATGTCTTTGTGCAGGCTGTTATGTCTTTGTGCAGGCTGTTATGTCTTTGTGCAGTCTGTTATGTCTTTGTGCAGGCTGTTATGTCTTTGTGCAGGCTGTTATGTCTTTGTGCAGGCTGTTATGTCTTTGTGCAGGCTGTTATGTCTTTGTGCAGGCTGTTATGTCTTTGTGCAGGCTGTTATGTCTTTGTGCAGGCTGTTATGTCTTTGTGCAGGCTGTTATGTCTTTGTGCAGTCTGTTATGTCTTTGACGAAGTAGAAGGGGCAGAACCTCTCCAGCGCCTCTCTGCTGAACCTCTCCAGAACCTCTCTGCTGAACCTCTCCAGCACCTCTCTGCTGAACCTCTCCAGAACCTCTCTGCTGAACCTCTCCAGCACCTCTCTGCGGAACCTGTCCAGCACCTCTCTGCTGAACCTCTCCAGCACCTCTCGGCTGAACCTCTCCAGCACCTCTCTGCTAAACCTCTCCAGCACCTCTCTGCGGAACCTGTCCAGCACCTCTCTCCTGAACCTCTCCAGCACCTCTCTGCTGAACCTCTGCAGCATCACTCTGCTGAACCTCTCCAGCACCTCTCTGCTGAACCTCTCCAGCACCTCTCTGCTGAACCTCTCCAGCACCTCTCTGCTGAACCTCTCCAGCACCTCTCTGCTGATCCTCTCCAGCACCTCTCTCCTGAATCTCTCCAGCACCTCTCTCCTGAACCTCTCCAGCACCTCTCTCCTGAACCTCTCCAGCACCCCTCTGCTGAACCTCTCCAGCACCTCTCTGCTGAACCTGTCCAGCACCTCTCTGCTGAACCTCTCCAGCACCTCTCTCCTGAACCTCTCCAGCACCTCTCTGCTGAACCTCTCCAGCACCTCTCTGCTGAACCTCTCCAGCACCTCTCTGCTGATCCTCTCCAGCACCTCTCTCCTGAATCTCTCCAGCACCTCTCTCCTGAACCTCTCCAGCACCTCTCTGCTGAACCTCTCCAGCACCTCTGCTGAACCTCTCCAGCACTTCTCTGCTGAACCTCTCCAGCACCTCTCTCCTGAACCTCTGCAGCGCCTTTCTGCTGAACCTCTCCAGCAGCTCTCTCCTGAACCTCTCCAGCACCTCTCTGCTGAACCTGTCCGGCACCTCTCTCCTGAACCTCTCCAGCACCTCTCTGCTGAACCTCTCCAGCACCTCTCTGCTGAACCTCTCCAGCACCTCTCTGCTGAACCTCTCCAGCACCTCTCTGCTGAACTCCTCCATCACCACACACTCACCAACCACCACCACAAACTCATCAACAATCACCACACACTCATCAACCATCACCACACACTCATCAACAACCACCACACACTCATCAACCACCACCACACTCTCATCAACCACCACCACACAATCATCAACCATCACCACACACTCATCAACCACCACCATACACTCATCAACCACCACCACACACTCATCAACCACCACCACACACTCATCAATCACCACCACACACTCATCAACCATCACCACACACTCATCAACCACCACCACACACTCATGAACCACCACCACACACTCATCAACCATCACCACACACTCATGAACCACCACCACACACTCATCAACCAGCACCACACACTCATCAATGACTACCACACACTCATCATCCACCACCACACTCTCATCAACCACTACCACACAATCATCAACCATCACCACACACTCATCAACCACCACCGTACACTCATCAACCACCACCACACACTCATCAACCAGCAACACACACTCATCAACCACCACCACACACTCATCATCCACCACCACACTCTCATCAACCACCACAACACAATCATCAACCATCACCACACACTCATCAACCATCATCACACACTCATCAACCACCACCACACACTCATAAGCCACCACCACACACTCATCAACCACTACCATACATTCATCAACCACCACCACACACTCATCAACCACCACCACACACTCATCAACCACCACCACACACTCATCAACCATCACCACTCACATCAACCACCACCACACACTCATTAACCACCACCACATACTCATCAACTACCACTACACACTCATCAAACACCACCACACACTCATCAACCACCACCACACACTCATCAACCATCACCACACACATCAACCACCACCATGCACTCATCAACCACCACCACACACTCCTCAGCCCCACCACACACTCATCAACCACCACCACCACACACTCATCAACCATCACCATACACTCATCAACCACCACCATACACTCATCAACCACCACCACAATACACTCATCAACCACCACCACACAATCATCAACCACCACTACACACTCATTAACCACCACCACATACTCATCAACCAAGACCACACACGCATCAACCACCACCACCCACTCATCAACCACCACCACACACTCATCAACCACCACCACACACTCATCAACCACCACCACACACTCATCAACCACCACCACACACTCATCAACCACCACCACAGAATCATCAACCACCACCACACACTCATCAACCACCACCACACAATCATCAACCACCACCACACACTCATCAACCACCCCCACACACTCATCAACCACTACCACACACACTCATCAACCACCACCACAAACTCATCAAACACTACCACACACATTCATCAACCACCACCACACACTTATCAACCACTACCACACACTCATGAACCACCACCACCACAAACTCATCAAACACTACCACACACACTCATGAACCACCACCACACTCATCAACCACTACCACACAACTCATCAACCACTACCACACACACTCATCAACCACCACCACACACTCATCAACCACTACCACACACACTCATCAACCACCACCACACACTCATCAACCACTACCACACACACTCATCAACCACCACCACAAACTCATCAAACACTACCACACACACTCATCAACCACCACCACACACTCATCATCCACCACCACACAATCATCAACCACCACCACACACTCATCAACCACCACCACACAATCATCAACCACCACCACACACTCATCAACCACCACCACACACTCATGAACCACCACCACCAACTCATCAAACACTACCACACACATTCATCAACCACCACCACACACTTATCACCCACTACCACACACACTCATGAACCACCACCACCACAAACTCATCAAACACTACCACACACACTTATCAACCATCACCACAAACTCATCAAACACTACCACACACACTCATCAACCACCACCACACACTCATCAACCACTACTACACACACTCATCAACCACCACCACACACTTATCAACCACTACCACACACACTCATGAACCACCACCACCACAAACTCATCAAACACTACCACACACACTCGTCAACCATCACCACAAACTCATCAACCACCACCACACACTCATCAACCACTACCACACAACTCATCAACCACTACCACACACACTCATCAACCACCACCACACACTCATCAACCACTACCACACACACTCATCAACCACCACCACACAATCATCAAACACTACCACACACTCATCAACCACCACCACACACTCATCAACCACTACCACACACACTCATCAACCACCACCACACAATCATCAAACACTACCACACACACTCATCAACCACCACCACACACTCATCAACCACTACCACACACACTCATCAACCACCACCACACAATCATCAAACACTACCACACACACTCATCAACCACTACCACACACACTCATCAACCACCACCACACACTCATCAAACACTACCACACACACTCATCAACCACCACCACACAATCATCAAACACTACCACACACACTCATCAACCACCACCACACACTCACCAACTCAGGTTAGGTTAGGTTAGGTAAAGTTCTTCAGGAAACAGGACAGATGTTTTCCTGACGCGGGTCTTAGTCAGATGATGACCCGCCTTTGTAGCTTTTGGTCATCAGACCGAGGCCTTCCGCTGGCTTGCCCCTCCACCCCTTTAAAAATTATTGTCATGTAGAACCATTATTGTTCTACTGTGTACCAACTCAGGTATACAAGAAGGTCTAATTTTATAGCGTAATAATTATTATTGTTATTATTTCATGATGCAGGGAACCCTCATTTCAGTGTTGGCAACATGCTACAGTGTTAGCAACCATGCTACAGTGTTGGCAACCATACAACAGTGTTGGCAACCATACTACAGTGTTTGCAACCATACTACAGTGTTGGCAACCATACTACAGTATTGGCAACCATACTACAGTGTTGGCAACCATACTACAGTGTTGACAACCATGCTACAATGTTGGCAACCATACTACAGTGTTGGCAACCATACTACAGTGTTGGCAACCATACTACAGTGTTGCCAACCATACTACAGTGTTGGCAACCATACTACAGTGTTGGCAACCATACTACAGTGTTGGCAAACATACTACAGTGTTGGCAACCATACTACAGTGTTGGCAACCATACTACAGTGTTGGCAACCATACTACAGTATTGGCAACCATACTACAGTGTTGGCAACCATACTACAGTGTTGACAACCATGCTACAATGTTGGCAACAATACTACAGTGTTGGCAACCATACTACAGTGTTGGCAACCATACTACAGTGTTGGCAACCATACTACAGTGTTGGCAACCATACTACAGTGTTGACAACCATGCTACAATGTTGGCAACAATACTACAGTGTTGGCAACCATACTACAGTGTTGGCAACCATACTACAGTGTTGGCAACCATACTACAGTGTTGGCAACCATACAACAGTGTTGGCAACCATGCTACAGTGTTGGCAACCATACTACACTATTGGCAACCATACTACACTGTTGGCAACCATACTACAGCGTTGGCAACCATGCTACAGTGTTGGCAACCATACTACAGTGTTGGCAACCATACTACAGTGTTGGCAACCATACTACAGTGTTGGCAGCCATACTACAGTGTTGGCAACCACATTACAGTGTTGGCAACCACACTACAGTGTTGGCAACCATACTACAGTGTTGGCAACCATACTACAGTGTTGGCAACCATACTACAGTGTTGGCAACCATACTACAGTGTTGGCAACCATGCTACAGTGTTGGCAACCATACTACAGTGTTGGCAACCATACTACAGTGTTGGCAGCCATACTACAGTGTTGGCAACCATACTACAGGGTTGGCAACCATACTACAGTGTTGAAAACCATACTACAGTGTTGGCAACCATACTACAGTGTTGGCAACCATACTACAGTGTTGGTAACCATACATCAGTGTTGCCAACCATACTACAGTGTTGGCAACCATGCTACAGTGTTGGCAACCATACTACAGTGTTAGCAACCATATTACAGTGTTGGCAAACATACTACAGTGTTGGCAACCATACTACAGTGTTGGCAACCATACAACAGTGTTGGCAACCATACTACAGTGTTGGCAACCATACTACAGTTTTGGCAACCATACTACAGTGTTGGCAACATACAACAGTGTTGGCAACCATACTACAGTGTTGGCAACCATACTACAGTCTTGGCAACCATACTACAGTGTTGATAACCATAAAACAGTGTTGGCAACCATACTACAGTGTTGGCAACCATGCTACAGTGTTGGAAACCATACTACAGTGTTGGCAACCATACTACAGTGTTGGTAACCATACAACAGTGTTGGCAACCATGCTACAGTATTGGCAACAATACTACAGTGTTGGCAACCATAATACAGTGTTGGCAACCATACTACAGTGTTTACAACCATACTACAGTGTTTGCAATCATACTACAGTGTTGGCATCCATGCTACAGTGTTGGCAACCATACTACAGTGTTGGCAACCGTACTACAGTGTTTGCAACCATACTACAGTGTTGGCAGCCATACTACAGTGTTGGAAACCATACAACAGTGTTGGCAACCATAGTACAATGTTGGCAGCCATACTACAGTGTTGGCAAACACACTACAGTGTTTGCAACCATACTACAGTGTGGTAACCATACAACAGTGTTGGCAACCATGCTACAGTGTTGGCAACCATACTACAGTGTTGAAAACCATAATACAGTGTTGGCAACCATATTACAGTGTTGGCAACCATACTACAGTGTTGGCAACCATACTACAGTGTTGGCAACCATACTACAGTGTTGGCAACCATACTACAGTGTTGGGAGCCATACTACAGTGTTGGAAATCATACAACAGTGTTGGCAACCATACTACAGTGTTGGCAACCATACTACAGTGTTGGCAACCATACTACAGTGTTGGCAACCATACTACAGTGTTGGCAACCATACTACAGTGTTGGTAACCATACTACAGTGTTGGCAACCATACAACATTGTTGGCAACCATACTACAGTGTTGGCAGCCATACTACAGTGTTATCGTAAGGGGTTCTTGAATGGAGATATCGTAGGATAAGGTAGACACACTTGTAGGATGGTAGGTGTATTGTCAGACTGAGATGAGAGATGGAGCCCAGTGCCTAGCCTGTCTACGCCTTGAAGGTCTGCCGCCGAGTGAGAACGGGACAGAGGGATCACTGCCCATGTGTATCCCATGACGTCACACAAAGCCAAAGGCCTACGAGGGATCTCGTGTCTAAAGCACAGGGATGATACTAATATGCTATGCTATATAATACTGGGAATACAGGGATCAGCAACTATGCTGACAGTGTTGGCAACCATACTACATTGTTGGCAACCATACTACAGTATTGGAAACCATACTACAGTGTTTGAAACCATACTACAGCGTTGGCAACCATACTACAGCGTTGGCAAGCATACAACAGTGTTGGCAACCATGCTACAGTGTTGGCAACCATACTACAGTGTTGGCAACCATACTACAGTGTTGGCAACCATACTACTGTGTTTGCAACCATACTACAGTGTTGGCAACCATACTACAGTGTTGGAAACAATACTACAGTGTTGGCAACCATACTACAGTGTTGGCAACCATACTACAGTGTTGGCAACCATACTACAGAGTTGGCAACCATACTACAGTGTTGGCAACCATACAACAATGTTGGCAACCATACTACAGTGTTGGCAACCATACTACATTTTTGGCAACCATACTACAGTGTTTGCAACCATACTACAGTGTTGGCAACCATACTACAGTGTTGTCAACCATATTACAGTGTTGACAACCATACTACAGTGTTGGCAACCATACTACAGTGTTGGCAACCATACTACAGTGTTGGCAACCATACTACAGTGTTGGCAACCATACTACAGTGTTGGCAACCATACAACAATGTTGGCAACCATACTACAGTGTTGGCAACCATGCTACAATGTTGGCAACCATACTTGAGTGTTGGCAACCATACTACAGTGTTGACAACCATACTACAGTGTTGGCAACCATACTACAGTGTTGCAACCATTCAACAGTGTTGGCAACCATACTACACTGTTGGCAACCATACTACAGTGTTGGCAACCATACTAGACTGTTGGCAACCATACTGCAGTGTTGGCAACCATGCTACAGTGTTGGCAACCATACTACAGTGTTGGCAACCATACTACAGTCTTGGCAACCATACTACAGTCTTGGCAACCATACTACAGTGTTGGTAACCATACAACAGTGTTGGCAACCATACTACAAAGTTGGCAACCATGCTACAGTCTTGGCAACCATACTACAGTGTTGGCAACCATACTACAGTGTTGGCAACCATACTACAGTGTTTTCAACCATGCTACAATGTTGGCAACCATACTACTCTGTTGGCAACCATTTTACAGTGTTGGCAACCATACTACAGTGTTGGCAACCATACTACCGTGTTGGCAACCATACTACAGTGTTGGTAACCATTCAACAGTGTTGGCAACCATGCTACAGTGTTGGCAGCCATACTACAGTGTTGGCAACCATAATACAGTGTTGGCAACCATACTACAGTGTTGACAACCATACTACAGTGTTGGCAACCATACTACAGTGTTGGGAACCATACTACAGTGTTGGCAACCATACTAGTGTTGGCAACCATACTACAGTGTTGGCAACCATACTACAGTGTTGGAAACCATACAACAGTGTTAGCAACCATAGTCCAGTGTTGGCAGCCATACTACGGTGTTGGCAACCATACTACAGTGTTGGCAACAAAACTACAGTGTTGGTAACCATACAACAGTGTTGGCAACCATGCTACAGTGTTGGCAACCATACTACAGTGTTGGCAACCATACTACAGTGTTGGCAACCATACTACAGTGTTGGCAATCATACTACAGTGTTGGCAACCATACTACAGTGTTGGCAGCCGTACTACAGTGTTGGATATCATACAACAGTGTTGGCAACCATACTACAGTGTTGGCAGCCATACTACAGTGTTGGCAACCATAATACAGTGTTGGCAACCATACTACAGTGTTGGCAACCATACTACAGTGTTGTCAACCATACTACAGTGTTGGCAACCATACTACAGTGTTGGTAACCATACTACAGTGTTGGCAAACATACAACATTGTTTGCAACCATACTACAGTGTTGGTAACCATACTACAGCGTTGGCAACCATACAACAGTGTTGGCAACCATGCTACAGTGTTGGCAACCATACTACAGTGTTGGCAACCATACTACAGTGTTGGCAACCATACTACAGTGTTGGCAACCATACTACAGTGTTGGCAACCATACTACAGTGTTGGAAACAATACTACAGTGTTGGCAACCATACTACAGTGTTGGCAACCATACTACAGTGTTGGCAACCATACTACAGTGTTGGCAACCATATAACAATGTTGGCAACCATATTACAGTGTTGGCAACCATACTATATTGTTGGCAACCATACTACAGTGTTTGCAACCATACTACAGTGTTGGCAACCATACTACAGTGTTGGCAACCATATTACAGTGTTGGCAACCATACTACAGAGTTGGCAACCATACTACAGTGTTGGCAACCATTCTACAGTGTTGGCAACCATACTACAGTGTTGGCAACCATACTACAGTGTTGGCAACCATACAACAATGTTGGCAACCATACTACAATGTTGGCAACCATACTACATTACTGGCAACCATACAACAGTGTTGGCAACCATACTACAGTGTTGGCAACCATACTACTCTGTTGGCAACCATTTTACAGTGTTGGCAACCATACTGCAGTGTTGGCAACCATACTACAGTGTTGGAAACCATACAACAGTGTTGGCTACCATAGTCCAGTGTTGGCAGCCATACTACAGTGTTGGCAACCATACTACAGTGTTGGCAACCATACTACAGTGTTGGTAACCATTAAACAGTGTTGGCAACTATGCTACAGTGTTGGCAACCATACTACAGTGTTGGCAACCATAATACAGTGTTGGCAACCATACTACAGTGTTGGCAACCATACTACAGTGTTGGCAACCATACTACAGTGTTGGCAACCATACTACAGTGTTGGCAACCATACTACAGTGTTGGGAGCCATACTACAGTGTTGGATATCATACAACAGTGTTGGCAACCATACTACAGTGTTGGCAGCCATACTACAGTGTTGGTAACCTTAATACAGTGTTGGCAACCATACTACAGTGTTGGCAACCATACTACCGTGTTGTCAACCATACTACAGTGTTGGCAACCATACTACAGTGTTGGTAACCATACTACAGTGTTGGCAACCATACAACATTGTTGGCAACCATACTACAGTGTTGGCAACCATACTACAGTGTTGGCAACCATACTACATTGTTGGCAACCATACTACTGTGTTGGCAACCATACTACAGTGTTGGTAACCATACAACAGTGTTGGCAACCATGCTACAGTGTTGGCAACCATACTACAGTGTTGGCAACCATACTACAGTGTTGGCAACCATACTACAGTGTTGGCAACCATACTACAGTGTTGCCAACCATACTACAGTGTTGGAAACAATACTACAGTGTTGGCAACCATACTACAGTATTGGCAACCATACTACAGTGTTGGCAACCATACTACAGTGTTGGCAACCATACTATATTGTTGGCAACCATACTACAGTGTTTGCAACCATACTACAGTGTTGGCAACCATACTACAGTGTTGGCAACCATGCTACAGTGTTGGCAACCATTCTACAGTGTTGGCAACCATACTACAGTGTTGGCAACCATACTACAGTGTTGGCAACCATACAACAATGTTGGCAACCATATTACAATGTTGGCAACCATACTACATTGTTGGCAACCATACAACAGTGTTGGCAACCATCCAACAGAGTTGGAAACCATACTACTCTGTTGGCAACCATTTTACACTGTTGGCAACCATACTACAGTGTTGGCAACCGTACTACAGTGTTAGCAACCATACTACAGAGTTGGCAACCATACTACTGTGTTGCCAACCATACTACATTGTTGGTAACCATACTACAGTGTTGGCAACCATACTACATTGTTGGCAACCATACTACAGTGTTGGAAACCATACTACATTGTTAGCAACCATACTACAGTGTTGGCAACCATACTACAGTGTTGGCAACCATACTACAGTGTTGGCAACCATACTACATTGTTTGCAACCATACTACAGTGTTGGCAACCATATAACAGTGTTGGCAACCATACTACAGTGTTGGCAACCGTTCTACAGTGTTGGCAACCATACTACAGTGTTGGCAATCATACTACAGTGTTGGCAACCATACTACAGTGATGGCAACCATACTAAAGTGTTGGCAGCCATACTACAGTGTTGGCAACCATATTACAGTGTTGGCGACCATCCTACAGTGTTGGGAACCATACTACAGTGTTGGCAACCATACAACAGTGTTGGCAACCGTACTACAGTGTTGGCAACTATTCAACAGTGTTGGCAACCATATTACAGTGTTGGCAACCATACTACAGTGTTGGCAGCCACACTACACAGTGTTCGCAACCACACTACACAGTGTTAGCAACCATACTACAGTGTGGGCAACCATACTACAGTGTGGACACCCATACTACAGTGTGGACACCCATACTACAGTGTGGACAACCATACTACAGTGTGGGCAACCACACTACAATGTTGGCAACCATACTACAGTGTTTGCAACCACACTACAATGTGTGGGCAACCATATTATAGTTTTGGTAACAACACTATAGTGTTTGCAACCATACTACAATGTTGGCAACCACACAACAGTTTTAGCAACCACACTACAGTGTTGGCAACCATACTACTGTGTGGGCAACCAAACTACAATGTGGGCAACCACACTACAGTGTGGACAACCATACTACAGTGTGGGCAACCATACTACAGTGTTGGCAACCATACTACAGTGTGGGCAACCACACTACAGTGTGGATAACCATACTACAGTGTGGACATCCATACTACAGTGTTGGCAACCATACTACAGTGTTGGCAACCACACTACAGTGTGGGCAACCATACTACAGTGTGTGCAACCATACTACAGTGTTGGCAACCATACTACAGTGTTGGCAACCACACTACAGTGTGGACAACCATACTACAGTGTGGGCAACCATACTACAGTGTTGGCAACCATACTACAGTGTGGGCAACCACACTACAGTGTGGATAACCATACTACAGTGTGGACAACCATACTACAGTGTTGGCAACCATACTACAGTGTTGGCAACCACACTACAGTGTGGGCAACCATACTACAGTGTGGGCAACAATACTACACAGTGTGGGCAACCATACTACAGTGTGGGCAACAATACTACACAGTGTGGGCAACCATACTACACAATGTGGGCAACCTTACTTCAGTGTGGGCAACAATACTACACAGTGTGGGTAACCATACTACACAATGTGGGCAACCTTACTTCAGTGTGGGCAACAATACTACACAGTGTGGGCAACCATACTACACAATGTGGGCAACCTTACTTCAGTGTGGGCAACAATACTACACAGTGTGGGCAACCATACTACAGTGTGAGCAACCATACTATACAGTGTTCACAACCACACTACACAGTGTTCACAACCACACTACACAGTGTTCACAACCACGCTACACAGTGTTCACAACCACGCTACACAGTGTTCACAACCACACTACACAGTGTTCACAACCATACTACACAGTGTTCACAACCACGCTACACAGTGTTCAAAACCATACTACACAGTGTTCACAACCACGCTACACAGTGTTCACAACCATACTACACAGTGTTCACAACCACGCTACACAGTGATCACAACCACACTACACAGTGTTCACAACCACACTACACAGTGTTCTCAACCACACTACACAATGTTCACAACCACACTACACAGTGTTCACAACCACACTACACAGTGTTCTCAACCACACTACACAGTGTTCACAACCACACTACACAGTGTTCACAACCACACTACACAGTGTTCTCAACCACACTACACAGTGTTCACAACCACACTACACAGTGTTCTCAACCACACTACACAGTGTTCACAACCACACTACACAGTGTTCACAACCACACTACACAGTGTTCACAACCACACTACACAGTGTTCACAACCACACTACACAGTGTTCTCAACCACACTACACAGTGTTCACAACCACACTACACAGTGTTCACAACCACACTACACAGTGTTCACAACCACACTACACAGTGTTCACAACCACACTACACAGTGTTCACAACCATACTACACAGTGTTGGCAACCATACTACAGTGTGGGTAACCATAATACACAGTGTGGGTAACCATACTACACAGTGTGGGCAACCATACTACAGTGTGGGTAACCATAATACACAGTGTGGGTAACCATAGTACACAGTGTGGGCAACCATAATACAAAGTGTGGGTAACCATACTGCACAGTGTGGGTAACCATACTACACAGTGTGGGCAACCATACTACACAGTGTGGGTAACCATACTACACAGTGTGGGTAACCATACTACACAGTGTGGGCAACCATACTACACAGTGTGGGTAACCATACTACAATGTTGGCAACCACACAACAGTGTTAGCAACCACACTACAGTGTTGGCAACCATACTACAGTGTGGGCAACCAAACTACAATGTGGGCAACCACACTACAGTGTGGACAACCATACTACAGTGTGGGCAACCATACTACAGTGTTGGCAACCACACTAAAGTGTGGACACCCATACTACAGTGTGGGGAACCATACTACAGTGTTGGCAACCATACTGCAGTGTGGACAACCACACTACAGTGTGGATTACCATACTACAGTGTGGGCAACCATACTACAGTGTGGACAACCATACTACAGTGTGGGCAACCATACTACAGTGT
>NC_091331.1:9179713-9199713 GCF_038502225.1 Cherax quadricarinatus | reverse complement strand
TATATGTATAATTATGTATTAACAATTTCTATATGCAAATAGTTGTAATAGAGAATGGAATTTTATTTTTAAATGGTTTAATATTTAACGGACGAAGTTGCATTAACAACGACCAGCTGAGAATATTGTAACCTTTATTTTGTTATTTGTTCCAGATAGACATGAGTTCTTCACGAAGAGTCTGCTTGAACAAAACCAATGCATTTTCCTACATTTGTGGCGAACACTCTTTGCAAAAACAGAGAGAATCAACACAGTTTTTGTAAAATAAACTTATCTTGCTTATTTTGGAGTGGCGCTGGAGAACAATACAAGTCTTGGTCTTCCTATATGGTTTTCAAAATCAGCGTAGAATGCTGACGACAGTGGAAAAATTTAATCTTGGGAGTGTCTATGGTGGGGGAGAGAACCGAGAAACCACCACGACGATTCTCATTTCTGTATGGTGAATGTGAAGGTTTCAATCGATACAAGAAAGTCAAGTGGGATTATCCTGATGTGGAGTTATTAAGGATCACTGTGCCACACAGTGAAGATGTTACCATACCAGTGTTCACAACACTGCCTCACCTTCCCCTGTCATATGTTGAACAAACTCGGGGTTTAAGATGTAACACAGGTGATAACAGTGGAAGTGAATATTAATTAAGCATTTCAACACCCTAACATTTCTCCCAAAAACTCAATGATCTGATACGTGACCTCAGTCTGTTAAAGCAAGCATCTGAACTTTTAGCATCCAGACTAAAGGAAAAGAACTGTCTACAACAAGAAGTGAAAATATCACTTATTGGACAAGAAAGTGAACTCCTTCCTTATTTCAGCCAAGATGAAGAACTTATATATTGTTGAATTAGACACATGTGCAACTCTTGGGTATCTTTATTGAGGAAACGTTTCGCCACAGAGTGGCTTCATCAGTCCATACAAAGGAGAAACTTGTTCTTCAAGTTTCTCCTTTGTATGAACTGATGAAGCCACTGTGTGGCGAAACGTTTCCTCAATAAAGATACCCAAGAATTGCACATGTGTCTAATTCAACAACATGTCGGTTCTCTGAACCATTCATCTACAACGTATGTGTTGTAATAACATCCCTGGACTTCTTCGAATGGGATTTGAATATCGACCAGGAGATTAACGGTTGTTTATAAGCAGCTCTAACAGAAGCTTGAAATATGTCTTATTGCACAATGGTAACTAATATGCTGAAGCTTTCAACAGGACTGTGCTGATGACCAACAGAAAAAATCATACCAACGACGTTTTCATATGCAGTAATTAGTGGTATCTTGTTATGTTAATCTGTTAATTTATAGAATGAAGTGCTAGTATATATTACATAATTTAACTTTTGAATGATCTAAAAAATAATTTCAATGGGATTTTTTAAGTGAGCTCCGCCTGGTTAATATATGTTTCATATCTTTTATCAAAAAATAGAGCCAGTCAAGCAAAACCGATGATATTTTCGGAATCAGCACCATGAAGTTACCATAAAATCGGTGTAATATCATTGGCCAGAAAAAAGAAAATGAGTGTTGACCATATATATATATAATCGAATGAGTGAAAGAGACTCCAATGTTATTGTTTGCTAGTGACTCAACGCCAGTGACAAAAGAACGTCAGAATGCAAATGAAACACGCTACTCTGACACTTAAAAAAAAGACATAAGAATGTTCCAATGGCTGCTAGACTTCACTGTCGGTAACTGCAAAGTTATAAAGTTGGGATGAGATGAGAGGACAGAGAAACTGAGACGAAGGCAACTCGCTGATCATAATCAGGAAAAGGACCTAAGGATAAACATTACAAAATTATTCGCCTGAAGCGAACAAAAGTATACAACATCAGCATACTAACCATATCACGGGCGGGATTTGAACCCGCGGTCAGAGTCTCAAAACTCCAGACCGTCGCGTTAGCCACTGGACCAGATAGCCACAATAAGATTCGTCCAACTAGGTATATTTCTACACCATAGGAAGGTTAGCATAGGCACCACTGTGACTAACGCGACGGTCTGGAGTTTTGAGACTCTTTGACCACGGGTTTAAATCCCGCCCGTGGTATGGTTTGTTTGCAATCGTGTCATTACGATTTCGTGAGTCATCAGCATACTATATGCAAAGTTGGTAAATCTAAGAATAACTTTTAGGAAAGTGGTAAACATTCCATCCAGATCAGTCCAGCTGCATAGATCAAGTCAGTGTGGAACCTGCATCCATCAAGTATAGAGAAAGTTATAATTTTGGCAGGTTTGCTAGAGAACTGGTCCCAGAACTACGACAGGTTAAAAGAACTAGATGTTACATCTCTAGATGACTGGAGAACTAGAGGATACATGACGTTACATCACTAGATGACTGTAGAACTAGAGGATACATGACGTTACATCACTAGATGACTGTAGAACTAGAGGATACATGACGTTACATCATTAGATGACTGTAGAACTAGAGGATACATGACGTTACATCATTAGATGACTGTAGAACTAGAGGATACATGACGTTACATCACTAGATGACTGTAGAACTAGAGGATACATGACGTTACATCACTAGATGGCTGTAGAACTAGAGGATACATGACGTTACATCATTAGATGACTGTAGAACTAGAGGATACATGACGTTACATCACTAGATGACTGTAGAACTAGAGGATACATGACGTTACATCACTAGATGACTGTAGAACTAGAGGATACATGACGTTACATCACTAGATGACTGGAGAACTAGAGGATACATGACGTTACATCACTAGATGACTGTAGAACTAGAGGATACATGACGTTACATCACTAGATGACTGGAGAACTAGAGGATACATGACGTTACATCACTAGATGACTGGAGAACTAGAGGATACATGACGTTACATCACTAGATGACTGGAGAACTAGAGGATACATGACGTTACATCACTAGATGACTGGAGAACTAGAGGATACATGACGTTACATCACTAGATGACTGGAGAACTAGAGGATACATGACGTTACATCACTAGATGACTGGAGAACTAGAGGATACATGATAATATTTAAGATACTCAAGATAAAAATACACTGTTTGAGGTGGGAAGGAACAATGAGGCGACAAAACTGGAACCTGGAGGTTCACATGAATCAAAAGAATATCAGATAACAAATCCATCGTTGTAAGAAAAGTGAATAAGTGAAATGCATCAGAATGGAGGTATTAGAAGCCAACACAAAACATAGAGTGATGATAAGATAATGTCAGAGCCCAATAGATCAGAGAGTAAGCCTCATCAATCAAAGATGCGAAAACGGGGTCCAGGAGCTAGGCACCAATCGCTGACACAATAAGTTGACTATAATACGGTGAAGACACCACGCACGCAAACACACACACTCACACGTGTGCACACACACACACACACACACACACACACACACACACACACACACACACACACACACACACACACACACATACACATACACACACACACACACACACATACACATACACACACACACACACACACACACATACACATACACATGCACACACACGCAAACACACACACACACACACACACACACACACACATACACAGGCCTGGTCACAGACCGGGCCGCGGGGGCGTTGACCCCCGGAACTCTCTCCAGATAAACTCCAGGTAAACACATACACATACACATACACATACACACACACACACACGCACACACACACACACACGCATACATACACACATACACACACACACACACACACACACACACACACACACACACACACACACACACACACAACAGGCCTAGTGTCTAATCGACATGTGCCTAGGACAAAATGGTAACTAACACACCTACACACCTACACACACACAACAGGCCTAGTGTCTAATCGACATGTGCCTAGGACAAAATGGTAACTAACTAACTAACACACACACACACACACACACACATACACACACACACACATCAGAGAATACCTGACAGGAAGGCAGCAGCGAGTCATGGTACACGACAAGGTGTCGGACTGGGCGCCTGTGACGAGCGGGGTTCCACAGGTCCTAGGGCCGGTTCTGTTTCTGGTATATGTGAATGACATGACGGAAGGAATAGACTCGGAAGTGTCTCTGTTTACAGACGATGTCAAGTAATTAGGAGAATTCATCAGAGAAGAAAAAGGCAGGACTATAAAGAGATCTGGATAGGCCTGGTCCAGCAAATGGGTCTAGGAGTTCAACCCCGCCAAGTGCAAAGTAATGAAGATCGGGGAAGGGCAAACAAGACCGCAGACAGAATACAGTCTAGGGGGCCAAAGACTACAAACCTCACTCAAGGAAAAGGATTTTGGGGTAAATATAACACTGAACACATCTCCTGAGGCGTACATCAACCAAATAACTGTTGTGACATACGGGCGATTAGAAAACCTAAGAATGGCATTCCGACATCTCAGTAAAGAGTCGTTCAGGACTCTGTACACTGTACATCAGGCCCATATTGAAGTATGCAGCACCAGTTTGGAACCCCACACCTGGTCAAGCACGTCAAGAAATTACAGAAAGTGCAAAGGCTTGCAACGAGACTAGTTCCGGAGTCAAGGGGTATGTCCTACGACGAAAGGTTAAGGGAAATCGACCTGACGACACTGGAGAACAGGAGGGACAGGGTGTACATGATAACAACATACAAAATGCTGAGAGGAATCGACAAGGTAGACAGGGTCAGGATGTTTCAGAGATGGGACACACCAACAAGGGGTCACAAATGAAAGTTGAAGACTCAGATGAGTCACAGGGATGTTAGGAAGTATTTCTTCAGTCACAGAGTTGTCAGGAAGTGGAACAGTCTGGAAAGAGAGGTGATGGAAGCAGGAACCATACAAAGCTTTAAGAAGAGGATTGATAGAGTTCATACAGCAGGGAGTGACCTAGTAGCGACCAGTGAAGAGGCGGGGCCAGGAGCTACGAATCGACCCCTGCAACCACAATTAGGTGATTACACACACACACACACACACACCACAAATCAAGCGTATTTCTGTGCGTCACCAAAATAACGTGAACCGGATTAAGACAAATTCCTGGTTTAAGTGCACTTCAGTTAAGACATACTTTATACTAGACGAATGTATACACATACACACACACACACACACACACACACACACACACACACACACACACACACATACACACACACACACACACACACACACACACACACACACACACACACACACACACACACACACACACACACACACACACACACACACACACACACACACACACACACACACACACACACACACACACACACACACACACACACACACACACATACACACACACACACACACACACACACACACACACACACACACACACACACACACACACACACACAGACACACACACACATACACACACACACACACACACACACACACACACACACACACACACACACACACACACACACACACACACACACATACACACACACACACACACACACACACACACACACACACACACACACACACACACACACACACACACACACACACACACACACACACACACACACACACAAGCAAGAGAGCCAGAAACAAATACGCCAGAATAAGAAAGACAGGTGAAAGACGTTTGAATATGATATAACATCAAAGACCAAAACTGAGCCAAAGTTACTCAACAGCCTTATATGAGAAAATGAATGTGAAGGAGCAAGTAAAACGGCTGAGGAAGAGCAATAACAGACACTGACACAGAATAATGTGAAGTGTTTAGCAAAAGATTCAAAGATATCTTCACAGACGAATGTAGAGAACTACCAGAAGGTACTGTGGTCAGAAGAGATGAACAGGTACTGGAGAGTACCAACACAACAGGTACTGGAGAGTACCAACACAATAAAAGAAGTGATGAGACGAGACTACAAGAGCTGGATGTAACAAATCAATAAATCAAGATAACATATCTCCAGGGGTGTTAAGAGAAGACGCAAAACAACTATGTGATCCAGTAACAAAGATATTCAACCAGTCAGGACAGCTAGCTGCCAGTAAATTGGAAAATGACAAATGTTGCTCCTCTCTCTCTCTATGTGTATATATATATATATATATATATATATATATATATATATATATATATATATATATATATATATATATATATATATATATATATATATATATATTTCTTCTTTCAACACACCGGCTATATCCCACCGAGGCAGGGTGGCCCAAAAGAAAAAACAAAAGTTTCTCCTTTTACATTTAGTAATATATACAGGAGAAGAGGTTACTAGCCCCTTGCCCCCGGCATTTTAGTCGCCTCTTACAACACGCATGGCTTACGGAGGAAGAATTCTGTTCCACTTCCCCGTGGAGGTAAGATTATTATTATTATAATCAAGGGGGAAGCGCTAAACCCGGAGGATTATACAGCGCCTGGGGGGGGATGTGGAAGGCATTCAGGCTTAATTCGGGGAACTGGAGCACAGATCCAATTCCCTAAATCAAGAGCCCCTCACCAACATCAAGGAACCTTCCTTGAGGGGCGTGGAGGTAAGAGGAAATAAACAAGAACAAGAACTAGAAAGAAAATAGAAGAAAACCCAGAGGGGTGTGTATATATATGTTTGTACATGTATGTGTAGCGTGACCTAAGTGTAAGTAGAAGTAGGAAGACGTACCTGAAGTCTTTCATGTGTATGAGACAGAATAAAAAGACACCAGCAATCCTACCATCATGTAAAACAATTACAGGTTTCCGTTTTACACTCACTTGGCAGGACGGTAGTACCTCCTTGGGTGGTTGTTGTCTATCAACCTATTATATATATATATATATATATATATATATATATATATATATATATATATATATATATATATATATATATATATATGTATATATATATATATATATATATAAACTGAGAGACAAGGTCCCGAATTAGAGTCCAGTATCTCTAACATTCATACGGTCAAAAGAGCACTGTGACACTTGGATATGAGGAGATTCTGTCCTGTAAACTAGCACTTATTTAGTAATGAAAAATCGTGTCTTACTAATTTGATGAAATACTGCAACAGAGTTACAGAGCTAAAACAAGGAAGACTTTTGGGTGGACTGCATTTTCATGGACTGTAGAAAAGTACTTGACACAATACCACACCAGAAATTAATTCAGAAATTAGAAGAACAAGCATGGTTTAAAGGCAGAGTGTTTCAGTGGGTCGAGGAGCACCTGAATGACAAAAGGCAGTGAACAGCAGTAAAGCATGAGCCGTCAGAATGGGAGAGAGTAACGAGTGGGGTTCCACAGGGAATAATGTTACGTTTCTAACTGTTCCTAATATATATAACTGACCTACTGGAGAGGATTTTGGAAGATGTACAATTAAAAAAAATGAGAATAATAATAATAACAGTAGAGGACAATGATAAACTTCAGAGAGACTTCAACAAACTACAAACATGGTCTAACCAGTGGCTTCTCAAGTCCAACCCAAAGAAATGTAAGGTTATGCGAATTGCAGAAGGTGAGGACAGACCGGACACAGAATACAGCATTGGTGGAGAGAAACTACAAATACCAGATATTATATTTACCCTAGAGGTAAATATAATATCAAGCATTTCACCAGAAATGCATATAAAGCGTGTAACATTAGGAGCATATGAAGAGTTAACAAACCTCAGAATAACATTCAGGAACTTGAATAAAGAATTCTTCAGAAGGTTATGTACGACATAAGTTAGATCAAGCATTTAGTATGCGGCCACAGTATGGAACACAAGCCTGACAAAACATGTAAAAGAGTTTGAAAGGTTCGAAAAGAGAGAGATGAACTATAAGGAGAGGTTGAAGGAACTTGACGACCTTGGAGAAGAGATAGATAAAATCGTGAGAGGGATAAATAAGGCAGATGGAAACAGACTATTTGAATTTAGAGACCCGGATAAAGGAGACACAGGCTGACGCTGAAAACACAGAAGAACCATAGGGCTGTGAGGAAGTATTTCTTTAATCAGTGCAGTTTCAAGAGTAGATATGATAAGGCTCAAGAGGTCAGAAATCAGTGATGCCGATAAAAGTTGTCCAGGAGGCAGAGTCCAGAGCACACACACACACACACACACACACACACACACACATACACCAGGCAGAACTACAGAGGGATCTAGACAGGCTGCAGGCTTTGTCCAGCAACTGGCTCCTGGAGTTCAACCCCACCAAGTGCAAAGTCATGAAGATAGGAGAAGGGCAAAGACCGCAGATGGAGTACGATGTAGGGGGACAGAACCCACAAATCTCACTCAAGGAAAAGGATCTTGGGGTGAATATAACACCAGGCACATCTCCTGAGGTGCACATCAACAAAATAACTGCTGCAGCATATGGGCGTCTGGCAAACCGAAGAACAGCATTCCAACATCTAAATAAGGAGTCATTCAGGACCCTGTACACCGTGTACGTTAGGCCCATATTGGAGTATGCAGCGCCAGTTTGGAACCCTCACCTAGCCAAGCATGTAAGGAAACTTGAGAAAGTGTAAAGGTTTGCAACAAGACTAGTCCCGGAGCCAAGGGGTATGTCCTACGAGGAGAAATTAAGGGAAATCGACTTGACGACACTGGAAGACAGGAGAGATAGGGGGGATATCATAAAGACATAAAATACTGAGGAATCGACAAGGTGGACAGAGACAGGATGTGCCAGAGATGGGACAGAGCAACAAGGGGACACAGTTGGAAGTTGAAGACTCAGGTTAACCACAGGGATGTTAGGATGTATTTATTCAGTCACAGAGTTGTCAGGAAGTGGAATAGTCTGGGTAGTGATGCAGTGGAGGCAGGATCCATACATAGCTTTAAGAAGAGGTATGATAAAACGCATCGAACGGGAAGAGTGACCGAGTAGCGGCCAGTGAAGAGGTGGGGCCAGGAGCTATGAATCGACCCCTGCAACCACAACTAGGTGAGTACACACACGCACACACACACACACACACACACACACTCTGAGGTGTCCCTGTTTGCAGATGACGTGAAGTTGATGAGAAGAATTCACTCGATCGAAGACCAGGCAGAACTACAAAGGGATCTGGACAGGCTGCAGACCTGGTCCAGCAATTGGCTCCTGGAGTTCAATCCCACCAAGTGCAAAGTCATGAAGATTGGGGAAGGGCAAAGAAGACCGCAGACGGAGTACAGTCTAGGGGGCCAGAGACTACAAACCTCACTCAAGGAAAAAGATCTTGGGGTGAGTATAACACCAGGCACATCTCCTGAAGCGCACATCAACCAAATAACTGCTGCAGCATATGGGCGCCTAGCAAACCTCAGAACAGCATTCCGACATCTTAATAAGGAATCATTCAGGACCCTGTACACCGTGTACGTTAGGCCCATATTGGAGTATGCGGCACCAGTTTGGAACCCACACATAGCCAAGCACGTAAAGAAACTAGAGAAAGTGCAAAGGTTTGCAACAAGACTAGTCCCAGAGCTAAGAGGTATGTCCTACGAGGAGAGGTTAAGGGAAATCAACCTGACGACACTGGAGGACAGGAGAGATAGGGGGGACATGATAACGACATACAAAATACTGAGAGGAATTGACAAGGTGGACAAAGACAGGATGTTCCAGAGATTGGACACAGTAACAAGGGGACACAGTTGGAAGCTGAAGACACAGATGAATCACAGGGATGTTAGGAAGTATTTCTTCAGCCACAGAGTAGTCAGTAAGTGGAATAGTTTGGGAAGTGATGTAGTGGAGGCAGGATCCATACATAGCTTTAAGCAGAGGTATGATAAAGCTCACGGCTCAGGGAGAGTGACCTAGTAGCGATCAGTGAAGAGGCGGGGCCAGGAGCTCGGACTCGACCCCCGCAACCTCAACTAGGTGAGTACACACACACACACACACACACACACACACACACACACACACACACACACACACACACACACACACACACAAACAAACACACACACAAACACACACACACACACACACACACACACACACACACACAAACAAACACACACACACACAAACACACACACACACACACACACACACACACACACACACACACACACACACACACACACACACACACACACACACACACACACACACACACACACACACACACACATCCCTATTAGAGACGTTGAATAAGCAGAACTCGTGCGAGGTTAGTGTGAATACCGAGAAAACATGAATGAAATTGCAAGTAACTGTAAAGGGTTCTTTTCTGAGTGCCTGAAGGCCATGTCTCTGGGTTAGTATGAATGATAGGATGGTTGTAAGGCAACGGGGGGCCACGAGAGTGCTATTTGATGTGTGGAAACTGTATGGAATAATGTTTGTTTACCTGCAAGGAAAGGAAGAGACTTCTTAACGCAGTCAATGTAGTGCTTGGAAGGCAGTATAAGGCTGGCGTCTGGTGGGTAGTAAATAGGTGGTTTTTGGAGGGCAGTATATGGTAATGGTTAGTGCTTGGAAGGCAACATATGGATAGTGTTTATAATTCGTCTTGTAGGAGGTGCTTGATGGGCAACATAAGAAGAAAGAAATCGTTTCAAGTGACCTCTTTCTGCATTCCGAGGGTGAGTAGAGCAGCTGTGAGTTCGCGTGTTGAGTCCAAGAATGGGTGGGTGGGTGTGGAGTGGAGCTCGCCTGAAGAACGTGGCATTAATTCCCCCGAGTTTGCTTATTTCCAAGACATACCATGCAGTAAAAAGCGAAATGTGAATAAACAATTGATCTACCATTGACCGACTGACCGCAGGTCCGGTGGAGGGGCATGGATCAGCTTCTGGTTCTATTTGCGGTTTCAAGGAAGACTTTAGGAAGCTGAAGCTTCAAGCCTCACGTGACACCGGGCTGTTGAAAGTTCGTGCTCAGGCCTCTGACTCACAGAATGTCTTCCACTACACACCAATGAGTAAATTGTTCATCCGTGGTGGTGTGCGTGTGTCTGTCTGTCAGGTTCTGAGCGAGGATGCTCGTACCTCACTAAGACCTGACTGGCTTAAACTGCTTAGTTCGGCGAAATGGTGGTAAGCTACGCATATATAGCCGTTGTTGTGGTATTAGAGATGCTGCTTTTAAAAACATAAGATCATAAGTCTTCTCCCTTTTCATCTTCGTGTTCACCTTGATCATCTTCTTGAAAGTTTTAGACAAGTGTTATTGTCGTCACCTTTGTAGTTGCCAAACTACGCTTCAATCTCTGGATCCGCCTCTTTTTTTTCATATGACTGGTGGTGAAAGTTCTTAAGACGCAGCTTTTCTATCATTCTTAGTTTTAAAGTCTTGTGGGAGTCAGCCTGCATTACCGTTTCTCTTAATTTATCCTTTACCTCATATCTCTTAGTTTCGTGACCAGTGTGCTGACATACCTCTCATGCTTCTTCAGCCTTGGTGTGGGCTGTAAGCCAGCGCCGTGTACTACAGGATTGATCTAAGATACGTAATGTACAACACCCCGAATGGTTCTGGTCAAATTTCCAAATTGCGTATGCTGCTAGTGATATGCTGTTTGTATGTGTCCCGGAGGCTGGGGAGCAGTGAGGTAGTTCCATAGTGATGTATAACCTCCACGTCACTTTTTTAACACTTGTAGTTTTTTTCCAGTCACTTATAATGTTTCTGGCCTGGTTTTCCCACCATGAGTACACTAAGAGAAAACACAGTAAGTGTCCGGAGCCCAGGACTGTTAAACACCCTACAACCATGCATAAGGAAAATTACCAACAGACACCTGGCTGCCTTCAAGAGGGAGCTGGACAGATACCTATAGTCAGTACCCGATCAGCAGGGCTATGGTTCGTTCGATGGACTACGTGTGGTCAGCAGTAACAGCCTGGTTAATAAGGCCCTGAACCACTTGGAGGCCTTGTGAAGGACTGGGGGGCGTTGACCCCCTGAACACTCTCCAGGTAGACCTTGCACATGCTGATGTTGAATTTCTGCATAATCACATTTTAATAAGAAGCATTCTTGTAAATTACAAGAGACGATCTCCCCGGCAGCTCAGTGACGCATTATCCTTATATTATTACACTCATTATTACACTCATAGCGAAACGCTAAATCCGTAAAAGATATACAGCTCCTGGGGACTCAAGGCACCTCCACTGAAGGGATGAGGAAAAGTAGAGGTCCTGAGGGACCCCACCTGTAACTAGAGCCCAGTCTGATGTTTCTCACCTCACCCTAACTCTCTTCTGTCTTTAAGGTATCTTTGATCAATCAGCTGACTGCTTGTTTTCTTTCGCCCTAACATGCATTAGACAGGTTTTAACCTAACATTTCAGGGATACTTGTAACAATGATAGTTATAGCAGTAATTGTTATAACAGTGATAGTTATAACAGTGATAGTAGATACTGATAGTTGTAACAGTCATAGTAATAGCTGTAATAGCATTAGCAGTGGTGGTAACAGTGATAGTAGTAACAGTATTAGCTGTAACAGTCATAGTTGTAACAGTGACAGTTGCAACAGTGATAGTAATAACAGTGACAGTAGTAACAGTGATAGTATAAACATTGATAGTTGTAACAGAGATAGTTGAAACAGTGACAGTTGTAACAGCGGCAGTAGTAACAGTAATAGTAACAGTGACAGTTGAACAGTGACACTTGAAACAGTGATAGTAGCAACAGCGATAGCATAAAGAGTGATAACTAAAACAGTGAGAGTTGTAACAGTGACAGTTGTAACAGTGACAGTTGTAACAGTGATAGTTGTAACAGTGACAGTTGTAACAGTGACAGCTGTAACAGTGGCAGTTGTAACAGTGACAGTTGCAACAGTGATAGTTGCAACAGTGACAGTTGTAACAGCGGCAGTTGTAACAGTAACAGTTGTAGCAGTGATAGTTGTAACAGTGACAGTTGTAACAGTGACAGTTGCAACAGTGACAGTTGTAACAGTGACAGTTGCAACAGTGACAGTTGTAACAGTGATAGTTGTAACAGTGACAGTTGTAACAGTGACAGTTGCAACAGTGATAGTTGCAACAGTGACAGTTGTAACAGCGGCAGTTGTAACAGTGACAGTTGTAGCAGTGATAGTTGTAACAGTGACAGTTGTAACAGTGACAGTTGCAACAGTGACAGTTGTAACAGTGATAGTTGTAACAGTGACAGTTGTAACAGTGACAGTTGTAACAGTGACAGTTGCAACAGTGACAGCAGTAACAGTGATAGTTGTAACAGTGACAGTTGTAACAGTGGCAGTTGTAACAGTGACAGTTGTAGCAGTGATAGTTGTAACAGTGACAGTTGTAACAGTGACAGTTGCAACAGTGACAGTTGTAACAGTGATAGTTGTAACAGTGACAGTTGTAACAGTGACAGTTGCAACAGTGATAGTTGCAACAGTGACAGTTGTAACAGCGGCAGTTGTAACAGTGATAGTTGCAACAGTGACAGTTGTAACAGTGATAGTTGTAACAGTGACAGTTGTAACAGTGACAGTTGTAACAGTGATAGTTGCAACAGTGACAGTTGTAACAGTGATAATTGTAACAGTGACAGTTGTAACAGTGACAGTTGTAACAGTGATAATTGTAACAGTGACAGTTGTAACAGTGACAGTTGTAACAGTGACAGTTGTAACAGTGATAGTTGCAACAGTGACAGTTGTAACAGTGACAGTTGTAACAGTGACAGTTGTAACAGTGATAATTGTAACAGTGACAGTTGTAACAGTGACAGTTGTAACAGTGACAGTTGTAACAGTGACAGTTGTAACAGTGACAGTTGTAACAGTGACAGTTGTAACAGTGACAGTTGTAACAGTGACAGTTGTAACAGTGACAGTTGTAACAGTGACAGTTGTAACAGTGACAGTTGTAACAGTGACAGCTGTAACAGTGATAGTTGTAACAGTGACAGTTGTAACAGTGACAGTTGTAACAGTGATAGTTGTAACAGTGACAGTTGTAACAGTGACAGTTGTAACAGTGATAGTTGTAACAGTGACAGTTGTAACAGTGACAGTTGTAACAGTGATAGTTGTAACAGTGATAGTTGTAACAGTGACAGTTGTAACAGTGACAGTTGTAACAGTGACAGTTGTAACAGTGACAGTTGTAACAGTGACAGTTGTAACAGTGACAGTTGTAACAGTGACAGTTGTAACAGTGATAGTTGTAACAGTGACAGTTGTAACAGTGACAGTTGTAACAGTGACAGTTTTAGTGGAAAAATCCCACGAAATTCAAAATAAAATAAAATTTAATGATATCACATTATATCCTCCGTCCCTCCCACACATCCTCCGTCCCTCCCAACCATCCTCCGTCCCTCCCAACCATCCTCCGTCCCTCCCAACCATCCTCCGTCCCTCCCACCAATCCTCCGTCCCTCCCACCCATCCTCCGTCCCTCCCACCCATCCTCCGTCCCTCCCACCCATCCTCCGTCCCTCCCACCCATCCTCCGTCCCTCCCACCCATCCTCCGTCCCTCCCACCCATCCTCCATCCCCTCCATCCATCCTCCATCCCTTCCATCCATCCTCCAACCCTTTCATCCATCCTCCATCCCTCCCACCTATCCTCCATCCTTTCCAACCATCCTCCATCCCTCCCTTCCATCCTCCAGTCCTCCCAACCATCCTCCGTCCATCCCAACCATCCTCCGTCCCTCCCACCCATCCTCCGTCCCTCCCACCCATCCTCCATCCCTCTCACTCATCCCACCCATCCTCCATTCTCCATCCCTCCCACTCATCCTTCATCCCTTCCATCCATCCTCCATCCCTACCATCCATCCTCCATCCCTTCCATCCATCCTCCATCTTTCCCATCCATCCTTCATCCCTTCCATCCGTCCTCCATCCCTAGCATCCATCTTCCATCCCTACCAACCGTCATCCATCCCTTCCATCCATCCTCCATCCCTCCCATCCATCCTCCATCCCTTCCATCCATTCTCCATCCATACCATCCATCCTCCATCCCTTCCATTCATCCTCCATCCCTACCATCCATCCTCCATCCCTACCATCCATCCTCCATCCCTTCCATCCATGCTCCATCCCTCCCATCCATCCTCCATCCCTTCCATCCATCCTCCATCCCTCCCATCCATCCTCCATCGCTTCCATCCATCCTCCATCCCTCCCATCCATCCTCCATCCCTTCCATCCATCCTCCATCCCTCCCACACATCCTCCATCCCTCCCACCAATCCTTCATCTCTCCCACCCATCCTCCTTCCCTCCCAACCATCCTCCATCCCTTCCATCCATCCTCAATCCCTCCCATCCATCCTCCATCCTTTCCATCCATCCTCCATCCCTACCATCCATCCTCCATCCCTTCCATCCACCCTCCATCCCTACCATCCATCCTCCATCCCTACCAACCATCCTCCATCCCTTCCATCCATCCTCCATCCCTCCCATCCATCCTCCATCCCTTCCATCCATCCTCCATCCCTACCAACCATCCTTCATCCCTTCCATCCGTCCTCCATCCCTACCAACCGTTCTCCATCCCTTCCATCCATCCTCCATCCCTACCAACCATCCTTCATCTCTGTCATCCATCCTCCATCCCTACCATCCTCCATCCTACCATCCATCCTACATCGCTACCACTACCCTCCATCCCTTCCATCCGTCCTCCATCCCTACCATCCGTTCTCCATCCCTTCCATCCATCCTCCATCCCTAATAACCATCCTCCATCCCGTCCATCCATCCTCCATTCCTACCATCCATCCTCCATCCCTCCCACCCATCCTCCATCCCTACCACCCATCCTCCATCCCTACCATCCATCCTCCATCCCTTCCATCCATCCTCCATCCCTACCACCCATCCTCCATCCCTACCATCCATCCTCCATCCCTTCCATCCATCCTCCATCCCTTCCATCCATCCTCCATCCCTACCATCCATCCTCCATCCCTTCCATCCATCTTCCATCCCTACCATCCATCCTCCATCCCTACCACCCATCCTCCATCCCTACCATCCATCCTCCATCCCTTCCATCCATCCTCCATCCCTACCATCCATCCTCCATCCCTCCCACCCATCCTCCATCCCTACCAACCATCTTCCATCCCTACCATCCATCCTCCATCCCTCCCATGCATCCTCCATCCCTTCCATCCATCCTCCATCCCTACCAACCATCCTCCATCTTTGTCATCCATCCTCCATCCCTACCAGCCATCCTCCGTCCTACCATCCATCCTACATCGCTACCAACTACCCTCCATCCCTTCCATCCATCATCCATCCCTCCCATACATCCTCCATCCCTTCCATCCATCCTCCATCCCTAATAACCATCCTCCATCCCGTCCATCCATCCTCCATCCCTCCCATCCATCCTCCATCCCTACCATCCATCCTCCATCCCTTCCATCCATCCTCCATCCCTACCATCCATCCTCCATCCCTCCCACCCATCCTCCATCCCTACCAACCATCCTCCATCCCTACAACCATCCTCCATCCCTACCATCCATCCTCCATCCCTACCATCTATCCTCCATCTCTACCATCCATCCTCCATCCCTACCAACAATCCTCCATCCCTACCAACCATCCTCCATCCCTACCAACCATCCTCCATCCCTACCATCCATCCTCCATCCCTACCATCCATCCTTCATCCCTGCAATCCATCCTCCATCCCTACCATCCATCCTCCATCCCTCCCACCCATCCTCCATCCGTACCACCCATCCTCCATACCTACCAACCATCCTCCATCCCTTCCTACCATCCTCCATCCCTACCATCCATCCTCCATCCCTACCATCCATCCTCCATCACTACCATCCATCCTCCATCCTTACCATCCATTCTCCATCCCTCCCACCCATCCTCCATGTCTACCAACCATCCTCCATCCCTGCCAACCATCCTCCATCCCTACCAACCGTCCTCCATCCCTACCAACCATCCTCCATCCCTGCCACCCATCCTCCATCCCTAACAACCATCCTCCATCCCTGCCAACCATCCTCCAGCCCTACCAATCGTCCTCCATCCCTACCAACCATCCTCCATCCCTCCCACCCATCCTCCATCCCTCCCACCCATCGTCCATCCCTTCCAACCATACTCCATCCCTACCATCCATCCTCCATCCCTCCCACCCATCCTCCATCCCTACCAACCATCCTCCATCCCTACCAACCATCCTCCATCCCTACCAACCATCCTCCATCCCTACCAACCATCCTCCGTCCGTCCCACCCATCCTCCATCCCTCCCAACCATCCTCCATCCCTCCCATCCATCCTCCAGACCTCCCAACCATCCTCCATCCCTACCACCCATCCTCCATCCCTACCAACCATCCTCCATCCCTCCCACCCATCCTCCATCCCTACCAACCATCCTCCATCCCTACCAACCATCCTCCATCCCTCCCACCCATCCTCCATCCCTACCAACCATCCTCCATCCCTACCAACCATCCTCCATCCCTACCAACCATCCTCCATCCCTACCAACCATCCTCCATCCCTCCCACCCATCCTCCATCCCTACCAACCATCCTCCATCCCTACCAACCATCCTCCATCCCTACCATCCTCCCTCACTACCAACCATCCTCCATCCCTACCATCCATCCTCCATCCCTACCAACCATCCTCCATCCCTACCATCCTCCACCACTACCAACCGTCCTCCATCCCTACCAACCATCCTCCATCCCTCCCACGCATCCTCCATCTCTACCAACCATCCTCCATCCCTACCAACCATCCTCCATCCCTACCAACCATCCTCCATCCCTACCAACCATCCTCCATCCCTACCATCCTCCATCCCTACCAACCATCCTCCATCCCTACCATCCATCCTCCATCCCTACCATCTTCCATCCCTACCAACCATCCTCCATCCCTACCAACAATCCTCCATCCCTACCAACCTTCCTCCATCTCTACCATCCTCCATCACTACCAACCATCCTCCATCCCTACCATCCTCCATCACTACCAACCATCCCCCACCCCTACCATCCTCCATCACTACCAACCATCCTCCATTCCTACCATCCATCCTCCGTCCCTTCCACCCATCCTCCATCCCTACCAACCATCCTCCATCCCTACCAACCATCCTCCATCCCTACCATCCTCCATCACTACCAACCATCCTCCATCCCTACCAACCATCCTCCATCCCTACCAACCATCCTCCATCCATACCATCCTCCATCACTACCAACCGTCTTCCATCCCTACCAACCATCCTCCATCCCTCCCACCCATCCTCCATCCCTACCAACCATCCTCCATCCCTACCATCCATCCTCCATCCCTACCAACCATCCTCCATCCCTACCATCCTCCATCCCTACCAACCATCCTCCATCCCTACCAACCATCCTCCATCCCTCCCTCCCATCCTCCATCCCTACCAACCATCCTCCATCCCTACCAACCATCCTCCATCCCTACCATCCTCCATCACTACCAACCATCCTCCATCCCTACCAACAATCCTCCATCCCTACCAACCATCCTCCATCTCTACCATCCTCCATCACTACCAACCATCCTCCATCCCTACCATCCTCCATCACTACCAAGCATCCTCCACCCCTACAATCCTCCATCACTACCAACCATCCTCCATTCCTACCATCCATCCTCCATCCCTACCAACCATCCTCCATCTCTCCCACCCATCCTCCATCACTACCAACCATCCTCCATCCCTACCAACCATCCTTCATCCCTCCCACCCATCCTCCATCCCTACCAACCATCCTCCATCAATACCAACCATCCTCCATCCCTACCAACCATCCTCCATCCCTACCAACCATCCTCCATCCCTACCAACCATCCTTCATCCCTCCCACCCATCCTCCATCCCTACCAACCATCCTCCATCACTATCAACCATCCTCCATCCCTACCAACCATCCTCCATCCCTACCAACCATCCTCCATCCCTACCAACCATCCTCCATCCCTCCCACCCATCCTCCATCCCTACCAACCATCCTCCATCACTATCAACCATCCTCCATCCCTACCAACCATCCTCCATCCCTACCAACCATCCTCCATCCCTACCAACCATCCTCCATCCCTCCCACCCATCCTCCATCCCTACCAACCATCCTCCATCCCTACCAACCATCCTCCATCCCTACCAACCATCCTCCATCCCTACCAACCATCCTCCATCCCTACCAACCATCCTCCATCCCTCCCACCCATCCTCCATCCCTACCAACCATCCTCCATCACTATCAACCATCCTCCATCCCTACCAACCATCCTCCATCACTATCACCCATCCTCCATCCCTACCAACCATCCTCAATCCCTACTATACATTCTTCTCTTAAAAATAAAAAAATCTGGAATAAAAGACATGAAAATTCCATTCATTGTTGCGTAAAAAAATAAATTCGTCGTAAAATGGGCGGCTGCCATGAAATTTTTTTTTTGCTGTTGTGAAAATGGGCGCGAATGGTATCAGTTATCAAGGTTTAATGTAGAGTTTTGTCTCCAAATTGTTGGAAATAAAACCAGACAGACTTGTACAGAGAGTGATGAAAACTATGTAAACACTGACGTCAGTGTAACAACCGAACATGTGTGGCAACACTGTTATTGTTAGTACTGATGTTGTGGCTCTCTCTCTCTCTCTCTCTCTCTCTCTCTCTCTCTCTCTCTCTCTCTCTCTCTCTCTATATATATATATATATATATATATATATATATATATATATATATATATATATATATGTATATATATATATATATATATATATATATATATATATATAAATATTTCTTTCTCTCCCTTCTTATCACTCTGTCAGTCTGTGTGTGTGTCTGTGTGTGTTTGTCTGTCTGTCTGTCTGTGTGTCTGTTTGTCTGTCTGTCTGCCTGTTTGTCTGTCTGTCTGTCTGTCTGTATGTTTGTCTGTCTGTCTGTCTGTCTGTCTGTCTGTCTGTCTGT
>NC_091331.1:9099713-9174713 GCF_038502225.1 Cherax quadricarinatus | reverse complement strand
GCACAGTTTGTGACTCCTGAGCACAGTTTGTGACTCCTGAGCACAGTTTGTGACTCCTGAGCACAGTTTGTGACTCCTGAGCACAGTCTGTGACTCCTGAGCACAGTTTGTGACTCCTGAGCACAGTTTGTGACTCCTGAGCACAGTTTGTGACTCCTGAGCACAGTTTGTGACTCCTGAGCACAGTCTGTGACTCCTGAGCACAGTTTGTGACTCCTGAGCACAGTTTGTGACTCCTGAGCACAGTTTGTGACTCCTGAGCACAGTTTGTGACTCCTGAGCACAGTTTGTGACTCCTGAGCACAGTCTGTGACTCCTGAGCACAGTTTGTGACTCCTGAGCACAGTTTGTGACTCCTGAGCACAGTTTGTGACTCCTGAGCACAGTCTGTGACTCCTGAGCACAGTTTGTGACTCCTGAGCACAGTCTGTGACTCCTGAGCACAGTTTGTGACTCCTGAGCACAGTTTGTGACTCCTGAGCACAGTCTGTGACTCCTGAGCACAGTTTGTGACTCCTGAGCACAGTCTGTGACTCCTGAGCACAATTTGTGATTCTGATTTTTCGTTGGTCTCTTTTACAGAGAAATTTCATAAAGTTAAGACTGCGTGAATGACAGTAAAAAGTAAGAAATAAGGATCATTTATCCAGCTAGTATAATAGTAAAGAAATACCCTAAAAGTTTAATTCCATGATCTTCATTGTATCAACTTAATAACAATATTAGATACCATAAATTCCAAAACAATGGAAAAATAGACATAAATGCTGTATAAGGTACTTATGTCTCCACCTGACTCTCCACACTATATATACTCATGTACTCTTTACCCAGGTAGTTATGTTTTTGACTTGATAAAGTTCACTGTGTGGGCGAAACGTAGTCAATAAAGAACTGCCTTATAGTACATTTGTGTCTACTTTTCCATCTTGTCTCAAATACAGAAGACAGTCTTGATTTTTTTAGCTTGTTAGATGTGATAACGTCTGTTGGTATCTACAGAACAGCGCAGATCAGTAACACAATATATTATCTCAGATCCATTATTTTGCCAGTGTTTACAATAGGTAATGTATACATGTTCTTTACAAGTAGTACTCCATCCTTCCTTGATGTTATCTTCAGGGTTTCACTGCCTTAATACCAGTGTCTTCTTTCCCAGCTACAACCACTTGCAAATTGTAAAAATTAATCAATGGGTATTGCAGTTAGATGTGACGAAGTGCACAAAGCAAATAGAATTTTGTTTTCTTTTTTTTCTTTTGCAGGTTTTTTGAAAAGCAATAAACATTAATTTACTACAGTACTGAGTGTATAGAGAAAATACAAGTTTTTGAGATATATATTGAACCAAAATACCATTAAAGTTATTATTGTTTAACTACCTAGTAGAGAAGATGAGTGATCATGGTGAGTGAAGGCGTCGTTGTTGCACGCTCCAGAGTATTGTAGGTCTGTCTCGTCATCAGAATCGTCAGGTGGAAGTTCTTCGGCATCTCTCGTCAGAATGTCAACCAGAGGCTCTCCGTTGTTCTTCCAACCACGGCCCTTCCTTGGTTTGTCCATCTCAAAAATAGGAATAATGACCGGTGTTCCAGATTCTTGCTTTGATAGTTTGCTATGGCAATTGTCTTCCTTAATGCAAGCCTTACTATGGTAATCTAGAAAGGTCTATGGTGCTCGATGTTAGACTATTCACAATTAATTTCCATCACATAATGTAACGCACCTCGTAAACCTTTATATTGTTTCCCTTTCCATAGACAACACAAGGGAAGTACTCACATGGGACAAGACTCTCCCCTCGCTCCTTACCCAGGTACCTCGTTACTCTTCCCTCGCTCCTTACCCAAGTAGCTCGTTACTCTCCCCTCGCTCCTTACCCAGGTACCTCGTTACTCTTCCCTCGCTCCTTACCCAAGTAGCTCGTTACTCTTCCCTCGCTCCTTACCCAGGTACCTCGTTACTCTTCCCTCGCTCCTTACCCAGGTAGCTCGTTACTCTTCCCTCGCTCCTTACCCAAGTAGCTCGTTACTCTTCCCTCGCTCCTTACCCAGGTACCTCGTTACTCTTCCCTCGCTCCTTACCCAGTTAGCTCGTTACTCTTCCCTCGCTCCTTACCCAGGTACCTCGTTACTCTTCCCTCGCTCCTTACCCAGGTAGCTCGTTACTCTTCCCTCGCTCCTTACCCAAGTAGCTCGTTACTCTTCCCTCGCTCCTTACCCAGGTACCTCGTTACTCTTCCCTCGCTCCTTACCCAGGTACCTCGTTACTCTTCCCTCGCTCCTTACCCAGGTAGCTCGTTACTCTTCCCTCGCTCCTTACCCAGTTAGCTCGTTACTCTCCCCTCGCTCCTCACCCAGGTAGCTCGTTACTCTCCTCTCGCTCCTCACCCAGGTAGCTCGTTACTCTCCCCTCGCTCCTCACCCAGGTAGCTCGTTACTCTTCCCTCGCTCCTCACCCAGGTAGCTCGTTACTCTTCCCTCGCTCCTTACCCAGTTAGCTCGTTACTCTTCCCTCGCTCCTCACCCAGGTAGCTCGTTACTCTCCCCTCGCTCCTCACCCAGGTACCTCGTTACTCTCCCCTCGCTCCTCACCCAGGTAGCTCGTTACTCTCCCCTCGCTCCTCACCCAGGTAGCTCGTTACTCTCCCCTCGCTCCTCACCCAGGTACCTCGTTACTCTCCCCTCGCTCCTCACCCAGGTAGCTCGTTACTCTCCCCTCGCTCCTCACCCAGGTAGCTCGTTACTCTTCCCTCACTCCTCACCCAGGTAGCTCGTTACTCTCCCCTCGCTCCTCACCCAGGTAGCTCGTTACTCTCCCCTCGCTCCTCACCCAGGTAGCTCGTTACTCTCCCCTCGCTCCTCACCCAGGTAGCTCGTTACTCTCCCCTCGCTCCTCACCCAGGTAGCTCGTTACTCTTCCCTCGCTCCTAACCCAGGTAGCTCGTTACTCTCCCCCTCGCCCCTCACCCAGGTAGCTCGTTACTCTCCCCTCGCTCCTCACCCAGGTAGCTCGTTACTCTCCCCTCGCTCCTCACCCAGGTAGCTCGTTACTCTTCCCTCGCTCCTTACCCAGGTAGCTCGTTACTCTCCCCTCGCTCCTCACCCAGGTAGCTCGTTACTCTTCCCTCGCTCCTCACCCAGGTAGCTCGTTACTCTCCCCTCGCTCCTCACCCAGGTAGCTCGTTACTCTCCCCTCGCTCCTCACCCAGGTAGCTCGTTACTCTTCCCTCGCTCCTTACCCAGTTAGCTCGTTACTCTTCCCTCGCTCCTTACCCAGGTAGCTCGTTACTCTCCCCTCGCTTAATTTTAAGCCACTTGAGTCACAGTGTTGGTGACTTGAGGAGTACTCTAGTACTCTTAGTGGTTTGGTTTTCCCGGTTCCTTTGAATGAGCTGACTGAATCGCAACCATCAAAAGCATGAAACCCCAACAGTGCACTACACAGGTCTTCACTGCGGTGCAGTGCTGCCATGGATGTGTGATGTTAAAGAACCTCTTGTTTTGTTTCCAAGTCCTTCATCGAAGAAAACAGTGAGATTACCGTTATCTGCAGCATATTGACAGTACAGCAAACTATGTTTCTTACTGATTGCTTCTCAATTTAAGTATGAATCTTACATTCTCTATATCATCGGCTTCTCCATCCCTGATCTTGTCTTTGATTAAGTCACTCCAGCAGGTTTGCATCTTTGCGATCAGCTGTTGTTTGCTTTTCCTCAGAGGCTAGAAAGTTCTCCCAGTCTCATGGCTTCCTTGTCGTAGGATCTACCATAATTAGTTCCTTCGATTCGTGTCTTCCTTTGCGTTCCAATCTGTGCTAAGTATCACGTCCCCATAGTGCTTAGTCATGCTGTAGAGTTTTGTACATGTTTGTTCTAAGGTGTCAGGAACTTGTGTCAGGCAATGACAATGGGTTTCCATTTTCTACAGTCAGAACATTTTTCAGTGCGCACCGTCTCATCCTTGACCTGCTGGTATTTATACTTCACCATCTTGTTCTTACAGGAGGTAAGTTTCACTTTTTTTTTTTTTTGTATTAGCCATAGTTCTGAGACTCATTTTTCTTGGCTCAAAGAGATTTAAATTTCTTTTGAGGCGACTCGAATGAGGCCATTTTACTGTGCTTTAAAATTCTTCTTTCCAATTTCACACTTCTTTACTTTTTTTAAAAACACACTTGTAAAGAGATGAATTAAAAGCATCTCTAACACCACATATACTACACGATAAACAACTCAAAAATAACACCATCACCAGCACATAGCAAGAGTGAATATCAGTCCTTTGCAAAGCAAAGCAAGAAGAGACTAGTTATACTGTGAGAATATGAAGGTTGGTATTTAAAAATGGAAAAACATCAGTCCATCAGTAGTTGAAGCTCTGAAAGTTACCAACAGTGTCTCAACGCAACCAAACTCTGCAGTCAGAGAGAGAGAGAGAGAGAGAGAGAGAGAGAGAGAGAGAGAGAGAGAGAGAGAGAGAGAGAGAGAGAGAGAGAGAGAGAGAGAGAGAGAGAGAGAGAGAGAGTTCCTTGAGACAATAATCTCAAGACAAATGACAGAGTTTTTTGATTACCACTCACTACTTTGTGATCGTCAATATGGCTTCAGGAAAGGTTACTCTGCTGCTGATCTGTTGTTAAACCTCTCCACTAAGTGGCACCAGTCACTGGATGAATCCAAAGTCAGCTGTGTGGTAGCACTGGACATTGCTGGTGCTTTCGACCGGGTGTGGCACCAGGGCCTCTTAGCAAAACTTCAAGCACTGGGAATTGCAGGCTCCACGCTATGTCTCCTCAGTGATTACCTTCATGGTAGATCTCTAAGGGTAGTTCTCAAAGGAACGGAATCAGCAAGACATCCTATTGGGGCAAGTGTTCCATAAGGAAGCGTACTGGGACCATTGTTATGGAATGTCTACTTCAATAACCTTTTTCATCTCATCCCAGAATCCCATGCATATGCAGACGACTGTACACTGACATTCACTTATCCAAGAGAAGAAATACCAGCTGCTCTAAGTTACATCAATCACCAGCTAAGAGCTATATCAGCTTGGGGAAATAGATGGCAAGTAACATTTGCACCTGAGAAAAAGTAGATGATGATGGTCTCTAGGCACCATGAGGGTAATGCTGGTGCAGTAGTAAGGATGAATGGGAGGGTGTTGGCACCTGGAGAAGAAGTTGATATCCTTGGGGTGAAATTTGACTCCAAACTGACCATGAAGAACCATGTTGTAAATCTTGCAAACAAGGCAGCCAGGAAGCTTACAGCACTTCGCCGTATCTCGCATCTGCTTGACAGTAGGGGTTGCAAGATTCTGTACGAGGCACAAGTACGCTCACACCTTGAGTATGCTCCACTTTCTTAGTTTGCCTACCCCCCTCTCATCTGCGACTGCTTGACAGAGTAGAGAACAGAGCAAGACGTCTCATCTCTCGCTTGGACCCATCCTGGATAAATCTGTCATTTCAGCAGAGCCTTCAACACAGGAGGGATGTGAGTGGCCTTACTGTTATGTACAAGGCCAATATTGTCAAAATACCACACTTGGATCCACTTCGAGGACAGCGTGAAACAAGCTTTAATGCCACAAGACGGGCAGAAAGCAGCAACTTCACTCTGGCAGTAACCTTCTCCAGAACATCACTCCATCTGAGACCATATATGCCCAGGATGACTCGAGTATGGAACACATTCGTACAGCATAATGATGTCAACGAGATAAAGTCAAAATGGTATAAAATACCGACAGGTTGTTAGGTAAGACACATATGCAACAGTTAGGTATCTTTATTATGAAACGTTTCGCCTACACAGTAGGCTTCTTCAGTCAAGTACAGAAAAGTTGATAGAAGCAGAAGATACTTGAAGACGATGTAATCAGTCCATCACCCTTAAAGTTTTGAGGTGGTCAGTCCCTCAGTCTGGAGAAGAGCATTGTTCCATAGTATGAAACAATATGGAGATGAAGTGACAGAATGGTGCTTTTTATAGCGCCAAGAGGTGAGACGTAGGCCACTAGGAGAGGTAAGAACTTCAACATCTGAGTTCTTACCTCTCCTAGTGGCCTACGTCTCACCTCTTGGCGCTATAAAAAGCACCATTCTGTCACTTCATCTCCATATTGTTTCATACTATGGAACAATGCTCTTCTCCAGACTGAGGGACTGTCCACCTCAAAACTTTAAGGGTGATGGACTGATTACATCGTCTTCAAGTATCTTCTGCTTCTATCAACTTTTCTGTACTTGACTGAAGAAGCCTACTGTGTAGGCGAAACGTTTCATAATAAAGATACCTAACTGTTTTTGCATATGTGTCTTACCTAACAACGAGATAAAGTCAGTTGATCAAATGAAAATGCTGGCCCACAGATGGCTCCAACTTCATCCTGTTCCCTACTTGTATGTCTCATAACAATAAAAATGCTTTCGAATCAGCTGATGTAGGTAACAGCTCTTAGCTTGCCAATAAAGTTAGGAATCCTTAACCTGTAATATAGCTGTCAATAAAGCTAGGGATCCTTAACCTTGTCAAATCCTGTGTAATGAGAGAGAGAGAGAGAGAGAGAGAGAGAGAGAGAGAGAGAGAGAGAGAGAGAGAGAGAGAGAGAGAGAGAGAGAGAGAGAGAGAGAGAGAGAGAGACGGAGAGAGAGAGAGAGCTTTTGAAGTAGACATGTAGTAATTGAATAAAAAATATAAATCGTGAAATGTGATTCAAATCTGATATATGATAGAGGATATTCCAAGAGCCGCTCAATACGTAGTGTATTTGGATGTGATCCTGAAAAAATAAAATGTATTAGTGCATTTTAAAGAAAACTTTCATTTCTAACTTTTTGTTCGCGATATAAATGCAGAAGCAATTAATAAATGCATTTGGAATCACAAAATATGTGAGAGTGAATTATTATAGACAACAACTCGCTACATCACCAGCAACCGCAAAAAAAAAAAATTACGATATTTACAGGCATGTCGCGTCACCCCAAAAATGCATGATTTTCAATTTTTTTTCTCTAACACATATAAATTTTTAGAGGCTAGGAGCTGTTATCCCGCCTCAGGTCATTTCTAAGCCTCAGGTCTATCTCAGGTATTCTACCACCCCCCAGGATGCCACCTACACCATCGACTAACACCCAGGTACCAACTAACAGCTAAATGAACAGGGCCAGTTGTAAGCACTTTTGATTTTGACGTAGTAAACATGGAAGATAGCGGTTTTTTTTTTTTTCTTCCTCTAGGACAGGTTTTAAACTTACAGCAAAGACCTAATGGGGGGAAAAACGATGGTTCTCATGAGCCCTGAGGAAGTGTCCCGTAGCTCGAGTGTCAGCTCATACACTGAGGTCTGTGGTTCGACTCCAGGTACAGACGGAAACATTAGGACGTGTTCCCTTAAGACACCTGCTGTCCATGTTCACCTGGCAGTAAAAAAGGAACCTGGGTGTTAGTCGACTGGTGTGGGTCACATCATGAGACAAAACTGACCTAATTTGCCCGAAATACTCTGCATAACAAGTGGCTTTCTATATAACAGTATGTCATTGATGTCAGCTATGACTGTATACCTTGTATATGTAATTGTAGCAATAAAGATTATTATTATAACGGCCCCAGTGACCTCTTTCTCCCTACTACGTGTCTGACTGACCATCCTGACCATACTCTCGCCAGCACCAGGGACCTTCTTGGCCCTTTATAAATGTATATAAACAATGCTTGTTTGCTTCTGCGAATTACCAGGTCACGCTAACAGCTCTCCCCCCCCCTCCTCCCTCATCCATACCCCCACCCACTCTCCCCTACCCCTCCCCCTCCCCCTCAGAGCAATTATGAAAGGGATAGTTAATCGCCTTATCCTTCCTTATTCCCTCACTTGTATTATTATTATTATTATTATCATTATTACTGTTACTAGTTTATTATTATTATTATGAGAAGCGCTAAACCCTCGAGGATGTTCAATTGCAAACACAAACACTACAAAACTATGTAAACAAAAATACAAAGTTAAATATATGAAAAGAATTTAGGGTAAAAATATATATAATTATACAAAGTTTAATAATAATAATAATAATAATAATAATAATAATAATAATAATAATAATAATAAGAAGAAGAAGAAGAAGAAGAAGAAGAAGAAGAAGAAGAAGAAGAAGAAGAAGAAGAAGAAGAAGAAATAACTGAATTAAACAATGAATAACCTCTATTCTTATGTTCGTTATATTGTCCAAAATTCGTCTATAATTCCCAGGCGGACAATTCCAAGAAATAATGAACAGCCATTAAGAGAGTCGGATACCAGGAACCAACCGGACTGTGGAACAGGACAGTGGATTAACCGAATACCGGTAACCGGACGCTGTGGTAACCGAACATTTTCGTATTAAGGATGAATGGAAAGAAGATGAAAAAGTGGACAGCAGTGTTAAAAGACAGAGAAAGAGTGTGTGAGAGAGAGAAAGAGAGAGAGAGAGAGGTGGGAGGATAATCGATCACTGCAGAAAAGTGATCACTGTATTTCACTGTACAGTCTGGTCTGTCACTGAGTGTCAGGTTATATCTCTTACTCTGAAAAGTAACAGCAATATTAACAGCAGCGGCAGATGTAACAGCAGCAGATGTAGCAACAGCAGCAGATGTAGCAACAGCAGATGTAGCAACAGCAGCAGATGTAGCAACAGCAGATGTAGCAACAGCAGATGTAGCAACAGCAGATGTAGCAACAGCAGATGTAGCAACAGCAGATGTAGCAACAGCAGATGTAGCAACAGCAGCAGATGTAGCAACAGCAGATGTAGCAACAGCAGCAGATGTAGCAACAGCAGATGTAGCAACAGCAGCAGATGTAGCAACAGCAGATGTAGCAACAGCAGATGTAGCAACAGCAGATGTAGCAACAGCAGATGTAGCAACAGCAGATGTAGCAACAGCAGATGTAGCAACAGCAGCAGATGTAGCAACAGTATATTCAAGAACAGCAAATGCAACAGCAGCAGATGTAGCAACAGCAGCAGATGTAGCAACAGCAGCTGTAGCAACAGCAGCAGATGTAGCAACAGCAGATGTAGCAACAGCAGATGTAGCAACAGTGGCAGATGTAGCAGCAGCAGATGTAGCAACAGCGGCAGATGTAACAGCAGCAGATGTAGCAACAGCGGCAGATGTAGCAGCAGCAGATGTAGCAACAACAGATGCAACAGCAGCAGATGTAGCAACAGCAGCAGATGTAGCAACAACAGATGCAACAGCAGCAGATGTAGCAACAGCAGCAAATGTAGCAACAGTATATTCAAGAACAACAAATGCAACAGCAGCAGGTGTAGCAACAACAGCAGATGTAGCAACAACAGATGCAACAGCAGCAGATGTAGCAACAACAGATGCAACAGCAGCAGATGTAGCAACAGCAGCAGATGTAGCAACAACAGATGCAACAACAGCAGATGTAGCAACAACAGCAGATGTAGCAACAACAGATGCAACAGCAGCAGATGTAGCAACAACAGATGTAGCAACAGCAGCAGATGTAGCAACAGCAGCAGATGTAGCAACAACAGATGCAACAGCAGCAGATGTAGCAACAGCAGCAGATGTAGCAACAGCAGCAGGTGTAGCAACAGCAGCAGATGTAGCAACAACAGATGCAACAGCAGCAGATGTAGCAACAGCAGCAGATGTAGCAACAGTAGATGTAGCAACAGCAGATGTAGCAACAACAGATGTAGCAACAGCAGCAGATGTAGCAACAGTAGATGTATCAACAGTAGATGTAGCAACAGCAGATGCAACAACAGCAACAGATGTAGCAACAGCAGATGCAACAACAGCAGATGCAACAACAGTAGATGCAACAACAGTATATTCAAGAACAGCAGATGCAACAGCAGCAGATGTAGCAACAGCAGATGCAACAACAGCAGCAGATGCAACAACAGCAGCAGATGCAACAACAACAGATGCAACAACAGCAGATGCAACAACAGTATATTCAAGAACAGTAGATGCAACAGCAGCAGATGTAGCAACAACAGATGCAACAACAGCAGATGCAACAACAGTATATGCAACAGTATATGCAACAACAGTATATTCAAGAACAGCAGATGCAACAGCAGCAGATGCAACAACAGTACATGCAACAACAGTAAATGCAACAACAGTAGATGCAACAACAGTAGATGCAACAACAGTGGATGTGATAACAGCAATGCAATAACAGTGGATGCAACAACAGTAGATGCAACAACAGTAGATGCAACAGCAAATGCAATAGCAGTAGCTGCTACAACAGCAGATGCAACAACAGTAGATTCAACAACAGTAGATGCAACAACAGTAGATGCAACAACAGTAGCTGCTACAACAGTAGATGCAACAACAGTAGATGCAACAACAGTAGATGCAACAACAGTAGATGCAACAGCAGTAGATGCAACAACAGTAGCTGCTACAACAGTAGATGCAACAACAGTAGATGCAACAACAGTAGATGCAACAACAGTAGCTGCTACAACAGCAGATGCAACAACAGCAGATGCAACAACAGTAGCTGCTACAACAGTAGATGCAACAACAGTAGATGCAACAACAGTAGATGCAACAACAGTAGCTGCTACAACAGTAGATGCAACAACAGTAGCTGCTACAACAGCAGATGCAACAACAGCAGATGCAACAACAGTAGCTGCTACAACAGTAGATGCAACAACAGTAGATGCAACAACAGTAGATGCAACAACAGTAGCTGCTACAACAGTAGATGCAACAACAGTAGATGCAACAACAGTAGATGCAACAACAGTAGATGCAACAGCAGTAGATGCAACAACAGTAGCTGCTACAACAGTAGATGCAACAACAGTAGATGCAACAACAGTAGATGCAACAACAGTAGATGCAACAGCAGTAGATGCAACAACAGTAGCTGCTACAACAGTAGATGCAACAACAGTAGATGCAACAACAGCAGATGCAACAACAGTAGATGCAACAGCAGTAGATGCAACAACAGTAGCTGCTACAACAGTAGATGCAACAACAGTAGATGCAACAACAGTAGATGCAACAACAGTAGATGCAACAGCAGTAGATGCAACAACAGTAGCTGCTACAACAGTAGCTGCTACAACAGTAGATGCAACAGCAGTAGATGCAACAACAGTAGCTGCTACAACAGTAGATGCAACAACAGTAGATGCAACAGCAGTAGATGCAACAACAGTAGCTGCTACAACAGTAGATGCAACAACAGTAGATGCAACAACAGCAGATGCAACAACAGCAGATGTAATAGCAGATGTAGCAGCAACCTTCCTAAACGAGCATATATATATTTTTAAATCCCCCAATTACCGAAGCCACCAGAATTAGCGAGGTAATCGTTTCCTTAGAACAAACAGAGAGCAAAACAGCACGCCTGACCACTGAGAGAGAGAGAGAGAGAGAGAGAGAGAGAGAGAGAGAGAGAGAGAGAGAGAGAGAGAGAGAGAGAGAGAGAGAGAGAGAGAGAGAGAGAGAGAGAGAGAGAGAGAGAGAGAGAGAGAGAGAGAGAGAGAGAGAGAGAGAGAGAGGCAGGCCACCATATTTAACTGCACTAACAATATCTTACATCAACCTAACAGACATGTGAATATTTTCAAGGAAGGGGCCCAGGGGCCTTCTTGCTGGCGCAGGCAGGGACCTTCATTCATTAAGGAATTAGATCAACCATCTTCCCTTCTCTGGCTCCACCATGATAACCTCTCAACTATTCTCTAGGCGCTGTAACAGGCTGACAACCTAACTGCAGTGCCACACTTATTCACTGCGATGCCTCTCAGCATGTAACCTGCCTCAGGCAGTTAGATGCTGAGAGTGTGCGCAGCAAGACTTTATTCTGGCGACATTTCGAAAAGTGTTTGCCTCAATTTTCCAGCTCAGCAGCATATATATACTGAATATTTTCATTATAACTACAGAGATACACTGCATTTCTTCATTAAAATATAGCAGAGTTACACAACATCTATCATCAAAATACAATTACAAATCTCCCACTAATTGACTCACGAAATCGTAATGACACGATTGCAAACAAACCATACCACGGGTGGGGATAGAACCCGCGATCAGAGAGTCTCAAAACTCCAGACCGTCGCGTTAGTCACTGGACCAGCTAACTGTACCCCGCCCGTGGTATGTTTTTTTCTTTTTCTCTCTCCCACTAATTTAAAGATAATACGAATTGTTGGCAGTTCACATCCCACAGTATTCTCTTCTCGTCATCTTATTCCATTCATAACAGAACGAAACCTGTCTGCAAATATTAATTTACAAGCTAATTCATAAAGTTACGTAAATTACAGATTATATCTTACCATTCAGCCTGGGTGTATTACACGGTCGCTGGGCAGTGTTTGCATCCAACCACCACTGTTCGCTGGACGGTGTTTACTGACATAACACCAGTGTGAGAGTTGGTTGGGATGTGTTTATTTGACGTAACTTCTCTTGCGTTCTAAACAAACAAACCTTGCCTAACGTAACATGGAAGAGCATCATCTCTTCTTTGAATTAAACTTATCACATATCAACATGCATTGATGGAGGCAATGTTTTCTTTACTGATTGTTTAATTTTTTCTCGAATTCGTTGACCAGACCTTAACAACCCATTGTCCAACAGTCACCAACAGAGTTATTAAATCACCATCAGAGGCAATAAGTCATCTACAACGGCAGTAAATCACCACCAGAGGCAATAACTCATTGCCAGGGGCAGTTTATATCAGAGTAAACATAAGACGAAATAGTAAAAATGGTTTAATTTAAGGAGCTGGAGAACTATGACGCCTCAAGGAAGGCTCCTTGATGCTGGTGAGGGGCTCTTGATCTAGGGAACTGGATCTGTGCTCCAGTTCCATAGGAAGTGGAACAGTCAAGAAACTTATGAGAGTGAAGGAGGCCAGAAATTTATATACAAATATGAAGAGAGAGGAAGAAACAGGACTGCAAAGGAAATAGATAAGGGAAATGTAGACCCAAATATTTGACTTATGTGTGTAAAAGCTAAACCTGGTTTTAATGAAAATATACAGATATTACAGTAATGGTATACAATACCATCTTGAAGAATTAGACACATGTGCAACATCTGGGTATCTTTATTTGAAGACGTTTCGCCATCCAGTGGTTTAATCAATACAAATTCAAGGACATAACTCGAAGACTGCAGAATTATATACAAAAGATGAGGTAATCGGTCTCTCAGCCTTGATGTTGGTGATGAGCACCGTAGTCCAAGGTTGAGGGACTGATTACCTCACCTTCTACTGTCTTTACATATACTCTCTGTACTAGAGTAATAAAGCCACTGGTTGGGTAGACGTCTTCAGATAAAAATTAAAAGACGATGCCAAGAATCACTGAAGCAGTGATTATTTTGTCAACACTCAGTGTTGACAAAATAAATTATATGCAGAAGATTTTAATCATAAATTTTCAACTGAGATGAAGGATATTGAAATAACTGATCTAGGTGAGTGGCAATAGCAAGCGCGTCTGCCTCGCCCTCAGCAGGAGGAGGATCGAGCCTCCACCTCGTCTTACGCTGAATGACCCACATGGGTTTAGCGCTTAACATGAATAATAATAATAAATATTGAAATAACTGAAGAGGAAGTAAATAAACTGTTATTGGATAGGACAAGACAAAGGCAACAGAAGCAGTCGGGAGAGTTCCTGGGGTTGTAAAAGATATGCAGAAGAATTAGACACAAGTGTAACATCTGGGTATCTTTATTTTAGACGTATCGTAATCCAGTGACTTTATTAATGCAAATTCAAGGATATAACTGGAAGACAGTAAAACTATATACAAAAGACGAGATAATCAGTGATTACCTCATCTCGTCAGATGTTGCATAAAACAAGTATCACCACATCATGTAAAGAAAACTGTTAGACACTTTTGCTACACTGGTGAATTATAAAGTAAATCTGGGGGTAAATACTAAAAAAACTCTTTATAACATAAATTAAGCCAAGATTTAACATACAGCCGTTTTGTGGTGCCCTTAAAAGACACGTGGATAAGTTGGAAAACGTCCAGAGAAGAACTACAAAATGACTACTAGAGTTAAAAAAAATAAAGAGTGAAGAAGAAAGGTTAAAAACACAAAAGAAGACAAGACTGACTGATAGCAGGACAGGAAGACCAGACTGACTGATAGCAGGACAGGAAGACCAGACTGGCTGATAGCAGGACAGGAAGACCAGACTGACTGATAGCAGGACAGGAAGACCAGACTGGCTGATAGCAGGACAGGAAGACCAGACTGACTGATAGCAGGACAGGAAGACCAGACTGGCTGATAGCAGGACAGGAAGACCAGGCTGGCTGATAGCAGGACAGGAAGACCAGAGACTGATAGCAGGACAGGAAGACCAGACTGACTGATAGCAGGACAGGACCAGACTGGCTGATAGCAGGACCAGACTGACTGATAGCAGGACAGGAAGACCAGACTGGCTGATAGCAGGACAGGAAGACCAGGCTGGCTGATAGCAGGACAGGAAGACCAGACTGACTGATAGCAGGACAGGAAGACCAGACTGACTGATAGCAGGACAGGAAGACCAGACTGGCTGATAGCAGGACAGGAAGACCAGGCTGGCTGATAGCAGGACAGGAAGACCAGACTGACTGATAGCAGGACAGGAAGACCAGACTGACTGATAGCAGGACAGGAAGACCAGACTGGCTGATAGCAGGACAGGAAGACCAGACTGACTGATAGCAGAACAGGAAGACCAGACTGGCTGATAGCAGGACAGAAAGAGATATGATAACCCAATGAAAAGCAATTTTTAGTGCCAGCAGTAGGGATAACAAGAGGCCACAACTGTAAGTTGAACAGAAGGAATACTAGAAGTTTCTGACTGAAGAGAAGGATTATTATAAAAAGAGGAAAACAGTCAAGGTTACAGTCAATGCAAGATGAACATGTATATGCTGGAGTAAACACTGTAGGCTGGACAACACCAACATAACCCTGCTCCTGTAGCTACAAACAGGTAATCTTGTAGAGGTAACTAAACAGACAACGGAGTCGTGAATCGAAACCCCGCAACCACAAGAAGGTGAGTACACACTTCCGGGAATAAGATGGGATTGGAAGCAATTAACACTATATATAAACCCAGAAATACTAATCTTAAACTTAAATAATAAATCCTAACTAGTCATAAGTTTGCCTATGATACTCCAATATAGACACTTTGTATTGTGCCTAAACAAAAGCATTCACATTACTAAACTCACAAATTATGATGTAGTCACTTAGCCTTAATACCATAATCTGCAAGGATTTAATGTTAAGAATTAATCTAAGTCTGCCCGAAATGACTAGCCATGCTAGGTGTCCTAGTGGCTCCCTCTGTAATTAGTATTTTATAACATGTAAACCACACAATACCCAAAACCTGTAAACCCCACATTGTAACCCTTATAGAGAATAAACTTGAATTGAATTGAATTGAACACACAAACCGAACAGCTGCGCTAGTGACATGTGTCTTCATATCTGTGACACGTGTGTGTGTGCATGTGTGCTGTAATGTATATATTACACTCCACTACGACACAAGTTGCTGGTCAACACAGCTTCTGGCATAACTTGGGAGTGTATCCTGAGGCGTTCATCACAGTGTTGGTGTACACTGAGGCACTCATCACTGTGTTGGTGAATTCTGAGGCGTTCTTCAGTGTTGGTGCACTCTGAGGCGTTCTTCACTGTTTTTGGTGCACTCTGAGGCGTTCATCAAAGTGTTGGCGTACTCTGAGGCGTTCATCACTGCGTTGGTGCGCTCTGACGCGTTCATCATTGTGTTGGTGCACTCTGAGGCGTTCATCACTGTGTTGGTGCGCTCTGACGCGTTCATCATTGTGTTGGTGCATTCTGAGGCGTTCATCACTGTGTTGGTGCACTCTGAGGCGTTCATCACTGTGTTGGTGCACTCTGAGGCGTTCATCAAAGTGTTGGTGTACTCTGAGGCGTTCATCACTGTGTTGGTGCACTCTGAGGCGTTCTTCACTGTGTTTGGTGCACTCTGAGGCGTTCATCAAAGTGTTGGTGTACTCTGACGCGTTCATCACTGTGTTGGTGCACTCTGAGGCGTTCATCACTGTGTTGGTGCACTCTGAGGCGTTCATCACTGTGTTGGTGCACTCTGACTCGCTCATCATTGTGTTGGTGCACTCTGAGGCGTTCAGCACTGTGTTGGTGCCCTATGAGGCGTTCATCACTGTGTTGGTGCACACTGAGGCGTTCATCACTGTGTTGGTGCCCTATGAGGCGTTCATCACTGTGTTGGTGCACACTGAGGCGTTCAGCACTGTGTTGGTGCACTCTGAGGCGTTCATCACTGTGTTGGTGTACTCTGAGGCGTTCATCACTGTGATGGTGCACTCTGAGGCGTTCATCACTGTGTTGGTGCACTCTGAGGCGTTCATCACTGTGATGGTGCACTCTGAGGCGTTCATCACTGTGTTGGTGCACTCTGAGGCGTTCATCACTGTGTTGGTGCACTCTGAGACGTTCAACGCTGTGTTGGTGCACTCTGAGGCGTTCATCACAGTGTTGTGCACTCTGAGGCGTTATTCACTGTGTTGTGCACTCTGAGGCGTTCATCACTGTGTTGGTGCCCTCTGAGGCGTTCATCACTGTGTTGGTGTACTCTGAGGCGTTCATCACTGTGATGGTGCACTCTGAGGCGTTCATCACTGTGTTGGTGCACTCTGAGGCGTTCATCACTGTGTTGGTGTACTCTGAGGCGTTCATCACTGTGATGGTGCACTCTGAGGCGTTCATCACTGTGTTGGTGCACTCTGAGGCGTTCATCACCGTGTTGGTGCCCTCTGAGGCGTTCATCACTGTGATGGTGCACTCTGAGGCGTTCATCACTGTGTTGGTGCACTCTGAGGCGTTCATCACTCTGTTGGTGCACTCTGAGGCGTTCATCACTGTGTTTGTGCACTCTGAGGTGTTCATCACTGTGTTGGTGCTCTCTGAGGCGTTCATCACAGTGTTGTGCACTCTGAGCCGTTCATCATTGTGTTGTGCACTCTGAGGCGTTCATCACTGTGTTGGTGCCCTCTGAGGCGTTCATCACTGTGTTGGTGCACTCTGAGACGTTCATCACTGTGTTGGTGTACTCTGAGGCGTTCATCACTGTGTTGGTGCACTCTGAGACGTTCATCACTGTGTTGGTGTACTCTGAGGCGTTCATCACTGTGTTGGTGTACTCTGAGGAGTTCATCACTGTGTTGGTGCACTCTGAGGAGTTCATCACTGTGTTGGTGCACTCTGAGGCGTTCATCACTGTGTTGGTGTACTCTGAGACGTTCATCACTGTGTTGGTGTACTCTGAGGCGTTCACACTGTGTTGGTGTACTCTGAGGCGTTCATCACTGTGTTGGTGCACTCTGAGACGTTCATCACTGTGTTGGTGCACTCTGAGGAGTTCATCACTGTGTTGGTGTACTCTGAGGCGTTCATCACTGTGTTGGTGCACTCTGAGACGTTCATCACTGTGTTGGTGTACTCTGAGGCGTTCATCACTGTGTTGGTGCACTCTGAGGCGTTCATCACTGTGTTGGTGCACTCTGAGACGTTCATCACTGTGTTGGTGCACTCTGAGACGTTCATCACTGTGTTGGTGCACTCTGAGGAGTTCATCAATGTGTTGGTGCACTCTGAGGCGTTCATCACTGTGTTGGTGCACTCTGAGGCGTTCATCACTGTGTTGGTGCACTCAGAGGCGTTCATCACTGTGTTGGTGCACTCTGAGGCGTTCATCACTGTGTTGGTGCACTCTGAGGCGTTCATCACTGTGTTGGTGCACTCTGAGGCGTTCATCACTGTGTTGGTGCACTCTGAGGTGTTCATCACTGTGTTGGTGCACTCTGAGGAGTTCATCAATGTGTTGGTGCACTCTGAGGCGTTCATCACTGTGTTGGTGCACTCTGAGGAGTTCATCACTGTGTTGGTGCACTCTGAGGCGTTCATCACTGTGTTGGTGCACTCTGAGGAGTTCATCACTGTGTTGGTGCACTCTGAGGAGTTCATCACTGTGTTGGTGCACTCTGAGGAGTTCATCACTGTGTTGGTGCACTCTGAGGAGTTCATCACTGTGTTGGTGCACTCTGAGGAGTTCATCACTGTGTTGGTGCACTCTGAGGCGTTCATCACTGTGTTGGTGCACTCTGAGGAGTTCATCAATGTGTTGGTGCACTCTGAGGAGTTCATCAATGTGTTGGTGCACTCTGAGGCGTTCATCAATGTGTTGGTGCACTCTGAGGCGTTCATCACTGTGTTGGTGCACTCTGAGGCGTTCATCACTGTGTTGGTGCACTCTGAGGCGTTCATCACTGTGTTGGTGCACTCTGAGGCGTTCATCACTGTGTTGGTGCACTCTGAGGCGTTCATCACTGTGTTGGTGCACTCTGAGGCGTTCATCACTGTGTTGGTGCACTCTGAGGCGTTCATCACTGTGTTGGTGCACTCTGAGGCGTTCATCACTGTGTTGGTGCACTCTGAGGCGTTCATCACTGTGTTGGTGCACTCTGAGGCGTTCATCACTGTGTTGGTGCACTCTGAGGCGTTCATCACTGTGTTGGTGCACTCTGAGGCGTTCATCACTGTGTTGGTGCACTCTGAGGCGTTCGTCACTGTGTTGGTGCACTCTGTTCATCACTGTGTTGGTGCACTCTGAGGCGTTCATCACTGTGTTGGTGAACTCTGAGGCGTTCATCACTGTGTTGGTGCACTCTGAGGCGTTCATCACTGTGTTGGTGCACTCTGAGGCGTTCATCACTGTGTTGGTGCACTCTGAGGCGTTCATCACTGTGTTGGTGCACTCTGAGGCGTTCATCACTGTGTTGGTGCACTCTGAGGCGTTCATCACTGTGTTGGTGCACTGTGAGGCGTTCATCACTGTGTTGGTGCACTCTGAAGCGTTCATCACTGTGTTGGTGCACTCTGAGGCGTTCATCACTGTGTTGGTGCACTCAGAGGCGTTCATCACTGTGTTGGTGCACTCTGAGGCGTTCATCACTGTGGTGGTGTACTCTGAGGCGTTCATCACTGTGTTGGTGCACTCTGAGGCGTTCATCACTGTGTTGGTGCACTCTGAGGCGTTCATCACTGTGTTGGTGCACTCTGAGGTGCTAATCACTGTGTTGGTGCACTCTGAGGTGCTAATCACTGTGTTGGTGTACTCTGAGGCGTTCATCACTGTGTTGGTGCACTCTGAGGCGTTCATCACTGTGTTGGTGCACTCTGAGGCGTTCATCACTGTGTTGGTGCACTCTGAGTGCTAATCACTGTGTTGGTGCACTCTTGCTAATCACTGTGTTGGTGCACTCTGAGGCGTTCATCACTGTGTTGGTGCACTCTGAGGCGTTCATCACTGTGTTGGTGCACTCAGAGGCGTTCATCACTGTGTTGGTGCACTCTGAGGCGTTCATCACTGTGTTGGTGCACTCTGAGGCGTTCATCACTGTGTTGGTGCACTCTGAGGCGTTCATCACTGTGTTGGTGCACTCTGAGGCGTTCATCACTGTGTTGGTGCACTCAGAGGCGTTCATCACTGTGTTGGTGCACTCTGAGGCGTTCATCACTGTGTTGGTGCACTCTGAGGCGTTCATCACTGTGTTGGTGCACTCTGAGGCGTTCATCACTGTGTTGGTGCACTCTGAGGCGTTCATCACTGTGTTGGTGCACTCTGAGGCGTTCATCACTGTGTTGGTGCACTCTGAGGCGTTCACACTGTGTTGGTGCACTCTGAGGCGTTCATCAAAGTGTTGGTGTACTCTGAGGCGTTCATCACTGTGTTGGTGCACTCTGAGGCGTTCATCACTGTGTTGGTGCACTCTGAGGCGTTCATCACTGTGTTGGTGCACTCTGAGGTGCTAATCACTGTGTTGGTGCACTCTGAGGTGCTAATCACTGTGTTGGTGCACTCTGAGGCGTTCATCACTGTGTTGGTGCACTCTGAGGCGTTCATCACTGTGTTGGTGTACTCTGAGGCGTTCATCATTGTGTTGGTGTACTCTGAGGCGTTCATCACTGTGTTGGTGCACTCTGAGGCGTTCATCACTGTGTTGGTGTACTCTGAGGCGTTCATCACTGTGTTGGTGCACTCTGAGGCGTTCATCACTGTGTTGGTGCACTCTGAGGTGCTAATCACTGTGTTGGTGCACTCTGAGGTGCTAATCACTGTGTTGGTGCACTCTGAGGCGTTCATCACTGTGTTGGTGCACTCTGAGGCGTTCATCACTGTGTTGGTGCACTCTGAGGCGTTCATCACTGTGTTGGTGCACTCTGAGGCGTTCATCACTGTGTTGGTGCACTCTGAGGCGTTCATCACTGTGTTGGTGCACTCTGAGGCGTTCATCACTGTGTTGGTGCACTCTGAGGCGTTCATCACTGTGTTGGTGTACTCTGAGGCGTTCATCACTGTGTTAGTGCGCTCTGAGGCGTTCATCACTGTGTTGGTGCACTCTGAGGCGTTCATCACTGTGTTGGTGCACTCTGAGGCGTTCATCACTGTGTTGGTGTACTCTGAGGCGTTCATCACTGTGTTGGTGCACTCTGAGGCGTTCATCACTGTGTTGGTGCACTCTGAGGCGTTCATCACTGTGTTGGTGTACTCTGAGGCGTTCATCACTGTGTTGGTGTACTCTGAGGCGTTCATCACTGTGTTGGTGCACTCTGAGGCGTTCATCACTGTGTTGGTGCACTCTGAGGCGTTCATCACTGTGGTGGTGTACTCTGAGGCGTTCATCACTGTGGTGGTGTACTCTGAGGCGTTCATCACTGTGTTAGTGCACTCTGAGGCGTTCATCACTGTGGTGGTGTACTCTAAGGCGTTCATCACTGTGTTGGTGCGCTCTGAGGCGTTCATCACTGTGTTGGTGCGCTCTGAGGCGTTCATCACTGTGGTGGTGTACTCTGAGGCGTTCATCACTGTGTTGGTGCGCTCTGAGGCGTTCGTCACTGTGTTGGTGTACTCTGAGGCGTTCATCACTGTGTTGGTGTACTCTAAGGCGTTCATCACTGTGTTGGTGCGCTCTGAGGCGTTCATCACTGTGTTGGTGCGCTCTGAGGCGTTCATCACTGTGTTGGTGCGCTCTGAGGCGTTCATCACTGTGGTGGTGTACTCTAAGGCGTTCATCACTGTGTTGGTGCGCTCTGAGGCGTTCATCACTGTGTTGGTGCGCTCTGAGGCGTTCATCACTGTGTTGGTGCGCTCTGAGGCGTTCATCACTGTGTTGGTGCGCTCTGAGGCGTTCATCACTGTGGTGGTGTACTCTAAGGCGTTCATCACTGTGTTGGTGCGCTCTGAGGCGTTCGTCACTGTGTTGGTGTACTCTGAGGCGTTCATCACTGTGTTGGTGTACTCTAAGGCGTTCATCACTGTGTTGGTGCGCTCTGAGGCGTTCATCACTGTGTTGGTGCACTTTGATACTGTGTTGATAACTGGAGAATGATCATTAAAAATCCTTGTTAATTTATCTCTTCTGTGCTTCCGAAAATTCTTGGTAAGCTACTGTATGTTTTTTTTAAGGTAGAGAAGAGAGTCTAACCTGAGGTGCAGCATGTGATGACTTACCAACCTCACAGAATCTTATTAAATTAACAATATAATTTAGTTTAATCTAAATTAACATAAATCTGTTATCTTCATTAACTTGCAGCACACACACACACACATACACACACACACACACACACACACACAAACACACACACACACAACGCCAGACTCCATATTTCTGGAGTCTGGCGTTGAGGATTAAGTACTGCACACTCTGATGCCGAGTTTGCAGGTTCGGATCCTACTATGGACCGAGACATAATGTTTGTATATATAATTTCGCCTGTCTGCAAAATTGTTAAGCACATACATACGTACTGTGCGCACACAACTAACCATACAGTTACAGACATTACTAATCACAGTAATGTAGTGAACGAGACATATTACGTTACATGTTTAAGTCTTTTCTGGGTAATGGCTGAAGAAAATATAAGCCAGGATCTTTCATGACTACATACACATTTCAGTGTATTTTTTTTGAGGGAAGAAGCGAAGAAAGACTTAATGTGGTGTCAGTAGACGAGGCTTGTATATTTACGCCAGGATCCCGCTGCTCAGAGCTCTGAGAAGTTAGAAACAACCACTCGAGTCCATCAACCACTCGAAAAAATGGTTATAATTATGATCATAGTTTTTAAAGGAGTGGACCGTTTAAGCCAGCGGAAGGCCTCGGTCAGATAACTAAAAGCTCTAGCTGCTGGTCATCATATGACTAAGACCCGCGTCATGAAACACTTGTCCTGTTTCCTGACAAATCTTACCTAACTTAACCTAATCACTCGTTTTCTAAGATTATTTGGTAGCTGGTCTTTACGGATCTTGAAAATAAATGTTTTAGTGATATTGAGTACAGGAGAACCCCGCTTATACAGCAGGTGAGGTTCCGGACTACTGCTGTAAAGCGAAAAATCGCTGTAAAGTGAAACAACTTTTTTCACTTTCTAATGCATATAAAAGCCTGATGACATGTTTACATTAGCATATAATATGTGAGCAATAGAGCTAAGCCTAAAAAATGCATATATAATACACACATTACTTAGCTTAAAGTATTTTTGTCCTTAGCTTGTAGTGAGTCGTGAATATATTTATTGTAGGAAGTCTGAATAAATGAAGAATGGGTATAGCTGAAAACCGCCGCATTAGCAAAACACTTAAAAGCAAAGTGCCGTAAAGCAGGGCCCACCTGTAATAATAAAAATAATAATAACAATAATAATAATAATAATAATAATAATAATAATATCTTTATTTCTTCAAGTACATGTACAAGGTATACAGGCCTAGCTGACATCAGTAACATATAGAAAGCCGCTTGTCATGCAGAGTATTTCGGGTTAATTAGGTCAGTTTTGTCCCAGTATGCGACCCACACCAGTCCACTAACACACAGGTACCCATTTTATACTGATGGGTGAACAGGGACAGCAGGTGTCTTATGGAAACACGTCCCTAATATTTTTTCCAGCCTTACCGGAGACTCGAACTCTGAACCTCAGTGTGTGAGCTGAGTGCGCTGTCGATCGAGCTACAGGACATAAAATACTGACACGGGAACATCATACAAGGCGGGAGGTATGAGCATGTATACTCATAACTGCTGTCTGTGTCAACTAGAAATAAACAGATACACGGGAGTTGTTCCACTGTTGTGGTAGCATCCTGGGGAGGACCTAACACTGGCCCTGGCTTCATGGAACTTTGAGCTCTATTATCAATTGTTTCAGGAAAATACACTAAGTATAATACTTAAAGCGTAATAAAATGCATTTAATATAAACTAGAAAAGTCACTGTCAGCAAAATACTTTCAAACTTTATTGTCCTCCGGCAGGTTGATACTCTCAATAAGTTTCTCTTAGAACAAAGAAAGGAGTACAGACGACCCAGAGTATTATTCCAGCCACAACACCAATCGACTAAATTAGTAATAATGATAGAATTACCGACATAATGCTAGGTAAATGGACACAGGCAACTAATCTGACATTTTATTGTGACAACGTTTCGCTCTCAAGAAGCTGTGTCAAGCTTGACAAAGCTCCTGGAGAGCGAAACGTTGCCACTATAAAATGTCCCGTTAATTGCATCTGTGTCCATTTACCCAACAATAGATTAAATATAAAATTAATGCGTTAAAATATTCTGAGGCGCGAACAGAAAACAAACCCACCGAGGACACTAGAAAAAACTAATACAATTAATCGCCATTGAACGATCGTTAAAGAGCCATCTATTTGACTCCCTCAGCACAGTAAAATACTACTGTCTTATTAACAACTGGGCTGCTAGGACAGGGGTGTGGAACATGCGGCCCGCGGGCCAGATCCACCCCCTGTTCCCTGGACACACACTGTCCAGTCTCTTATTAATAAATTAATTCGACGGTTCTTAAAATATAGGCTGGTAATGCCCCTGGGAGGGAGATTGCTTTATTGTTTTGAGAGGAGCTCTTGATCCAAGGAATTGGGTCTAACTTCCAATTAGATTAGCCTAATTGCCTCCCATTTCCCCTCCGGAGCTGTATGACCCCTAAGGATTTAACACTCCCCATTGAGTATAATAATAAAAATAACAACAACAATGATAATAGCCTATTGTTGAAAAATAAGGAATTTTTTTTTTCAGCTATTGTTACAATCTCACTGTAATAAAACGAGTTAATATTGTTGCCAGTACAAACCTTGTATGGTGCGCGCGCGCGCGCACACACACACACAAAATGAAAGGAGGCTGAGGAGAGGTTTGTACCCAAGGGTAACAGGAATAATGAAAAAGCCAGGATGAGCCCATGGTTTACCCAAAGGTGCAGGGAGGCAAAAACCAAGTGTGCTAGGGAATGGAAGAAATATAGAAGGCAAAGGACCCAGGAGAATAAGGAGAGCAGTCGTAGAGCCAGAAACGAATATGCACAGATAAGAAGGGAGGCCCAAAGACAATGTGAAAACGACATAGCAGCAAAAGCCAAATCTGACCCGAAACTGTTGTACAGCCACATCAGGAGGAAAACAACAGTCAAGGACCAGGTAATAAGGCTAAGGAAGTAACGAGGAGAGACAACAAGAAATGACCGTGAAGTATGTGAGGAACTCAACAAGAGATTCAAAGAAGTGTTCACAGAGGAGACAGAAGGGGCTCCAGAAAGACGGAGAGGTGGGGCACACCACCATGTGCTGGACACAGTGCACACAACCGAGGAAGAAGTGAAGAGGCTTCTGAGTGAGCTAGATACCTCAAAGGCAATGGGGCCAGATAACATCTCCCCATGGGTATTGAGAGAGGGAGCAGAGGCGCTATGTGTACCCCTAACAACAATATTCAATACATCTATCGAAACAGGGAGATTGCCTGAGGCATGGAAGACAGCAAATGTAGTCCCAATCTTTAAAAAAGGAGACAGACATGAAGCATTAAACTACAGACCAGTGTCACTGACATGTATAATATGCAAAATCATGGAGAAGATTATCAGGAGAAGAGCGGTGGAACACCTAGAAAGGAACGATCTCATCAACAGCAGCCAACATGGTTTCAGGGACGGGAAATCCTGTGTCACAAACCTACTGGAGTTCTATGACATGGTGACAGCAGTAAGACAAGAGAGAGAGGGGTGGGTGGATTGCATTTTCTTGGACTGCAAGAAGGCGTTTGACACAGTTCCACACAAGAGATTGGTGCAAAAACTGGAGGACCAAGCAGGGATAACAGGGAAGGCACTACAATGGATCAGGGAATACTTGTCAGGAAGACAGCAGCGAGTCATGGTACGTGGCGAGGTGTCAGAGTGGGCACCTGTGACCAGCGGGTTCCCACAGGGGTCAGTCCTAGGACCAGTGCTGTTTCTGGTATTTGTGAACGACATGACGGAAGGAGTAGACTCTGAGGTGTCCCTGTTTGCAGATGACGTGAAGTTGATGAGAAGAATTCACTCGATCGAAGACCAGGCAGAACTACAAAGGGATCTGGACAGGCTGCAGACCTGGTCCATCAATTGGCTCCTGGAGTTCAATCCCACCAACTGCAAAGTCATGAAGATTGGGGAAGGGCAAAGAAGACCGCAGACGGAGTACAGTCTAGGGGGCCAGAGACTACAAACCTCACTCAAGGAAAAAGATCTTGGGGTGAGTATAACACCAGGCACATCTCCTGAAGCGCACATCAACCAAATAACTGCTGCAGCATATGGGCGCCTAGCAAACCTCAGAACAGCATTCCGACATCTTAATAAGGAATCATTCAGGACCCTGTACACCGTGTACGTTAGGCCCATATTGGAGTATGCGGCACCAGTTTGGAACCCACACCTAGCCAAGCACGTAAAGAAACTACAGAAAGTGCAAAGGTTTGCAACAAGACTAGTCCCAGAGCTAAGAGGTATGTCCTACGAGGAGAGGTTAAGGGAAATCAACCTGACGACACTGGAGGACAGGAGAGATAGGGAGGACATGATAACGACATACAAAATACTAAGAGGAATTGACAAGGTGGACAAAGACAGGATGTTCCAGAGATTGGACACAGTAACAAGGGGACACAGTTGGAAGCTGAAGACACAGATGAATCACAGGGATGTTAGGAAGTATTTCTTCAGCCACAGAGTAGTCAGTAAGTGGAATAGTTTGGGAAGCGATGTAGTGGAGGCAGGATCCATACATAGCTTTAAGCAGAGGTATGATAAAGCTCACGGCTCAGGGAGAGTGACCTAGTAGCGATCAGTGAAGAGGCGGGGCCAGGAGCTCGGACTCGACCACCGCAACCTCAACTAGGTGAGTACACACACACACACACACACACACACACACACACACACACACACACACACACACACACACACACACATGCACACACACACACCTAGCCAAGCACGTAAAGAAACTAGAGAAAGTGCAAAGGTTTGCAACAAGACTAGTCCCAGAGCTAAAAGATATGTCCTACGAGGAGAGGTTAAGGGAAATCAACCTGACGACACTGGAGGGCAGGAGAGCTAGGGGGGACATGATAACGACATACAAAATACTGAGAGGAATTGACAAGGTGGACAAAGACAGGATATTCCAGAGATTGGACACAGTAAGAAGGGGACACAGTTGGAAGTTGAAGAGACATATGAATCACAGGGATGTTAGGAAGTATTTCTTCAGCCACAGAGTAGTCAGTAAGTGGAATAGTTTGGGAAGCGATGTAGTGGAGGCAGGATCCATACATAGCTTTAAGCAGAGGTATGATAAAGCTCACGGTTCAGGGAGAGTGACATAGTAGCGATCAGTGAAGAGGCGGGGCCAGGAGCTCGGACTCGACCCCCGCAACCTCAACTAGGTGAGTACACACACACACACACACACACACACACACACACACACCTGGAAGTTGAAAACTCAGAAGTTACAGAGATGTTAGGAATTATTTCTTCAGTCACAGAGTTCTCATGAAGTGGAACAATCTGGAGAGTGAAGTAGTGGAGGCAGGATTCATACATAGTTTTAAGGAGAGGGTCAGTAAAACTCATGGAGTAGACCGGCGAAGAGAAGGGGCCAGGAGCTACAACTCGACCCCTGCAACCAAAACTGAGTATACACACACACACACACACACACACCACCACCACACACAAAACAAATATATGAGGCCTAGGGTCTAACCATGCAAAGTTCTAAATGTTAGACAGTTAAATAACCATGCCACATATAAACTAAATAATGTAGATCTTAATACTACTGATTGCGAAAAGGATTTAGGAGCTCTGGTTAGCAGTAATCTAAAACCAAGACAACAGTGCATTAGTGTTCGCAATAAAGCTAACAGAATTCTTGGCTTCATATCTAGAAGTATAAATAATAGAAGTCCTCAGGTTGTTCTTCAACTCTATATATCCTTGGTTAGGCCTCATTTAGACTATGCTGCTCAGTTCTGGTCACCGTATTACAGAATGGATATAAATGCTCTGGAAAACGTACAGAGGAGGATGACAAAGATGATCCCATGTATCAGAAATCTTCTCTATGAGGATAGACTAAGGGCCCTGAATCTGCACTCTCTAGAAAGGCGTAGAATTAGGAGGGATATGATCGAGGTGTATAATTGGAAAACAGGAATAAATAAAGGGGATGTAAATAGCGTGCTGAAAATTTCCAGCCATGACAGGACTCGCAGCAATGGTTTCAAGTTGGAAAAATTCAGAATCAGGAAGGATATAGGAAAGCACTGGTTTGGTAATAGAGTTGTGGATGAGTGGAACAAACTCCCGAGTACAGTTATTGAGGCTAAAACATTGTGTAGTTTTAAAAGTAGGTTAGATAAATACATGAGTGGGTGTGGGTGGGTGTGAGTTGACCTGACTAGCTTGTGTTAGGTCTGGTGCAGAGCTCCATCCTTGAGTGGAGATGACCAGGCTGGGTGGGTCATTGGGATAATCCGGGGTGTGGGTCATTGGTCTAATTCGGGGGAAAAACATGGACCTGTTCCGCTTGGGTCAGTAGGCCTGTTACAGTGTTCCTTCTTTCTTATGTTCTTATGTTCTTATGTTCATAACCACTACACACCTGACGAGGTGGCCGAGTGGTTAAGGCGTTGGACTGCTAATCCAATAGGGTCTCCCTGCGTGGGTTCGAATCCCATCCTCGTCGCATTTCTTTTGGCAGGGTCAGGAGCTGTAATCGACCCATGCAACCACATATTGGTGAGTACACACACCCACCCACCAGGGTTGCCGGATTAGAAAGAAATACTTCCTCAACTATTTTAGTTAAGAACCACAGTTATGGGTGAAAAAAGTTGCATCGGACAATTTTTTTTTTCAAATAGATTTAAAGTCCGTAACACTGTCTAGTACTGTCCTCATAGTGTCCACATCTCCTTAAACACATCACTCATTCCTTTTGATATTATAACCATGACTACTGGCATTATAATCATGACTACTGACATTATAACCATGACTACTGACATTATAATCATGACTGCTGACATTATAATCATGAGTGCTGATATTATAACCATGACTACTGGCATTATAATCATGACCACTGACATTATTGTCATGTAGGGGAGGGCAATGATTAGGGGAATATGGGGGTAAGAGGAGGGAGTTAGTAGGTAGGGGACAGGCGAGGCAGTAGGAGGGATGAGTGCGGAGGTAGGTAGGTAATGACAGGTCAGTGGTGACCACCACGACACTCTCATTAACTCTACACTACTCACTAACATATGCCTCGCCCACTCTTCACTCATATAAACATAATAAAATATGAGAAATAGGAATAGCTAATAACGGGGACAGTGAATATTACTATTCTACTCAAACACAGTTTATTATTAAGTCCTTGTACAATAATATATTTGGGAACAGGAGTACATTGGGGTTTAGATAAATGGGGTGGTACACATAAGCAGTGAGACAGGGAATACAATTAGGTTGGCAAAACAGAATATTACTTACAATATAGTAAAGAGGACAGTTCACTACAGGAACTAAGCCACAGGTCCCAAGACCTACACAGCACGAGTACTGCCCCAAGCCAGTACTCTGCCCAATGCCTTCAACAGTCTCCTCCAGAGACTTCAGTAGCCTTCTCCCGAGCCCTGCACCCCAGCAGCAGCTCCGCTCGAATCTCCTGATCATGCTCTTCCTTGGGCTTTTATGGTGGTCCAAGCACCCTCCACAACCACGTGTACGACCTGACGCCTAGGTCTAAGGCGTCAAGAACAAAAGACCTCAGACGTGGGCGTGGCTACAGACGTTTGCCAAGGCAAGGTGTGACCATATAATTGGTTAAATTAGGTCTCCCCAGAGACCTCACAAGCCCATCTGGACTACATCAAATTATAACCATGACTACTGGCATTTTAATCATGACTACTGACATTATAACCATGACTACTGACATTATAACCATGACTACTGACATTATAATCATGACTGCTGACATTATAATCATGACTGCTGACATTATAATCATGACTACTGACATTATAACCATGACTACTGACATTATAATCATGACTACTGACATTATAACCATGACTACTGACATTATAATCATGACTACTGACATTATAACCATGACTACTGACATTATAATCATGACTACTGACATTATAACCATGACTACTGACATTATAATCATGACTGCTGACATTATAATCATGACTACTGACATTATAACCATGACTACTGACATTATAACCATGACTACTGACATTATAATCATGACTACTGACATTATAACCATGACTACTGACATTATAATCATGACTGCTGACATTATAATCATGACTACTGACATTATAACCATGACTACTGACATTATAACCATGACTACTGACATTATAATCATGACTGCTGACATTATAACCATGACTACTGACATTATAACCATGACTACTGACATTATTACCATGACTGCTGACATTATAATCATGACTACTGACATTATAATCATGACTACTGACATTATAATCATGACTACTGACATTATAACCATGACTACTGACATTATAATCATGACTGCTGACATTATAATCATGACTGCCGATATTATAATTATGACTGCTGACATTATAATCATGACTGCTGACATTATAACCATGACTGCTGACATTATAACCATGACTACTGACATTATAACCATGACTACTGACATTATAATCATGACTACTGACATTATAACCATGACTACTGACATTATAACCATGACTACTGACATTATAATCATGACTACTGACATTATAACCATGACTACTGACATTATAATCATGACTGCTGACATTATAATCATGACTACTGACATTATAACCATGACTACTGACATTATAACCATGACTACTGACATTATAATCATGACTGCTGACATTATAACCATGACTACTGACATTATAACCATGACTACTGACATTATTACCATGACTGCTGACATTATAATCATGACTACTGACATTATAATCATGACTACTGACATTATAATCATGACTACTGACATTATAACCATGACTACTGACATTATAATCATGACTGCTGACATTATAATCATGACTGCCGATATTATAATTATGACTGCTGACATTATAATCATGACTGCTGACATTATAACCATGACTGCTGACATTATAACCATGACTACTGACATTATAACCATGACTACTGACATTATAATCATGACTACTGACATTATAACCATGACTACTGACATTATAATCATGACTACTGACATTATAATCATGACTACTGACATTATAACCATGACTACTGACATTATAATCATGACTACTGACATTATAACCATGACTACTGACATTATAATCATGACTACTGACATTATAACCATGACTACTGACATTATAACCGTGACTACTGACATTATAATCATGACTACTGACATTATAACCATGACTACTGACATTATAATCATGACTACTGACATTATAATCATGACTACTGACATTATAACCATGACTACTGACATTATAATCATGACTACTGACATTATAATCATGACTACTGACATTATAACCATGACTACTGACATTATAATCATGACTACTGACATTATAATCATGACTACTGACATTATAACCATGACTACTGACATTATAATCATGACTACTGACATTATAATCATGACTACTGACATTATAATCATGACTGCCGATATTATAATTATGACTGCTGACATTATAATCATGACTGCTGACATTATAATCATGACTGCCGATATTATAATTATGACTGCTGACATTATAATCATGACTGCTGACATTATAACCATGACTGCTGACATTATAACCATGACTACTGACATTATAACCATGACTACTGACATTATAATCATGACTACTGACATTATAACCATGACTACTGACATTATAACCATGACTACTGACATTATAATCATGACTACTGACATTATAACCATGACTACTGTGAGGGAAAAGTAGGTGTAAGTGGGGTTAAGGTTGTTCGGGCAACCAGGAACCATTAGTTACGTCGCGTGCACCCCCCCCCCCTTCTCTCTGGCGGGCTGGGGCGAAACTAGTTCCTGGTGTCCGATTTGTTAGTTTCTACTCCTGGTAATATTGACCTTACCTGGTGTGGGTTGAGGTTTGGAGAGTCACTTCACCTCCACTCTTCTCCTAATCAGGTAGGGTGATATACCAGGAGTATCACTGTTTGTTTCTTTATTTTGTTTGCTGGTTACCAGTAATGATTTTGGCATTTATCATTCTTTTCAATTCTTAAATGTTATATTATCATAACTATGGGTAACCAGTTTATTTTCTCTTATTTACCAGCTCTGTTCCTGGCGTGGTCTTCCAGGATAGACGCCAGATAAAGGAGCAAGACGTGTTAATAATACTTATTAACATTATTCTACTACTACCGGCCCTTACCTATTCTACTTGTGCTCCATCCAAGTGGTAGGAGATTCCAGAACATCGGATTACCATCTGCCCAGGATAACCTACATAAATAACATCAGAGGAACTATCCAGGGCCATACCTACTCCTGCCCAACTAAAAGAAACTGAAGGCCAATTTTTTTTTTATATTTAAATTTTAAGTAAAATTCTCAAATCATTTTTCTTGTTTTTCCTAAATCATTTCTTTATTTATTTATTTTTTCATTAGTTTCTTTTGTTCAGTTGGAAGGCGTTCCACTGACAATGGCGACCTTGCCAGGATCCGACTCTTGAAGCAACATCGTCCTGATGGTTCAACTGGTTGTGAGTATAACATTTAAGATAGAAAAGGGTGAGTTAGTTGAGGTGTCAAGTCATTACTGGTAGTCTGGTTGACTTACCGTTGTTTGGTTCTAAGGTTCGGTTTAGAAGTTTACCTATTTGTTGGACCTGGGGAACTTTGATAATAACCCCTCCTGTGTGAACCGTGTGTATTTTCCTTAGTGAAGGCTATTGAGCCCACAAGTGTATTCTTCCAGGGAGAAATATTTATTTCATTTTCTACTTTGGGAAGTTTAAAGTGTGCGGACTGTGTCCCTCTTTTGTAACAGACGTTACTGTTAATTTTAATTGTCAGTTGAAGTTGGGTGCTTAATATTTCTTTTTACAAGATGGATTCTTTAGATTTCTGGTTGAAAGCTGGAAAGGAAATGGGATTTACTGGACAAAGCCTTGATAGTTACATTACTGCTAAAATGGCTATTGAAGAGAAAAAGGAACAGGAAAGACTAGCTCGAGAAGAGAAAAAGGAACAGGAAAGACTAGCTCGGGAGGATAAAATCGAACAGGAAAGGATAGCTAGAGAAGATAGAGTTCAGGCAAGAGAGGTAGCCTTCAAAATGAAGGAAATTGAGTTAGAACAATCAAGATTGGAATTAGAAGCCAAGAAGGTAGAACTATCTAAGCAGAAAATAGATGAAGGGGTACTGGAATACCCTTCCCAAGAACCTAATATTAGGATGCCTCAAATACCACCTTTCTCAGAACAAGATGACATAGCGGCATATATTACGAGATTCGAAAGTACTGCTACTCTCTGTGACTGGCCAGTAGATTCTTGGGCTACTAGGCTTGGCTTACTACTGTCAGGTTCAGCACTAAACGTCTATTCCACTCTACCCTCTGATGTTATTTCTAGTTATAGCCTGCTGAAGAAAGCTATACTCCAGGCTTTCAAAAAAACTACTCATCATTACAGGTCGGAGTTTAGACACATTAAAATAACTCCTCATCAAAATTACATGCAATTCTTAACAACACTTTTCAGATTATTTGATTCGTGGATTGATAGTGCTGAGGTTGACCACGATTTCGAATCTTTACGAGACCTGATGGTAAGAGATCAATTCCTTTCTTCTGTAAACTCTGACTTACGAATATTCATTAAAGAACGAAACTTTCATACGGCTGCAGAAATGGCACAAGCTGCTGATATATATGCGTGCGCTCATAATAACTACCCTAAAGAGCGTAGCAGATATAAGCCTGTTGTGCCTAAGCAATCTGAGGGATCCAAACCCTCCGTACCTAAGAATTCCACGGCCTTCACAGTAAAGTGTTTCAACTGTAATGAGTGGGGTCATAGACGTCCCGACTGTCCTAGAAAAAAAGGTGAAAATGTCGGTAAATGTTTCACTGAATCAAACATAAACGCACCTTTTAGTGGAGGTACAGTCAATGGTATGAATGTATCAACCATTCTTAGAGACACAGGATGTTCCTGTATTGTTATCTCGAGTAAGCTTTTCCCTAACCTAGATTCTTCACGTTATACGTCCACTAAATTAACTGACTATTTAGGAAGAAGCGATTCTTTTCCAACAGTCAGATGTTTTGTTAGGTGCAAATGGTTCTCAGGATGGGTAGATGCTGTAGTTGCCCCGATAACCTCATGTTCTGTTTTGGTTGGGAACATACAAGGGGCTACTTTCCCATCTGAGAAGGACTGTTTGGAATTTGGAGTTTCCAAGGAAGGGTTGGAACCTAATATCTCTGTTTCTTCACAGATAGTTCCAGATGAGATTCAGTTGGGTAACCTAAATCAGAGAGCTGATGGTTACAAAACTCCGGTAACACCTTTAGTAAGTCAGTCACTTGAACTGGACAACGCAGACGCCAGTGGGAAACTACGTGTGGCACAATCTATACAACAACTAGACTCGATTAACGTCGTTACCAGAGCTCAGTCTAAGGTAAAACCTATCCACCCATTAGTTCTTTCCAAAGGAAAGCCAATCGAGCTGTCTCATATAGATTTGGAGGGTCTTCAAAAGACTTGTCCTTCCTTAGAGGAATCTCGGAAGTTAGCTTTAAATGGCAAGGTGACCCAGAGAAAGAAATTTTCTTACAAGTTTGAGTTCAAACACGATCTTTTGTACAAGACTATAGTGTCTGCGGACAAGCCCAATGACGTTGGTCGAAGCCTGTTAGTCATTCCGCAGGATTGCCGTGAAACTATTTTAAAGATTTCTCATGACTTGCCAGTCTCTGGCCATTTTTCACATAGGAAGACCTATAATAAAATCAAGGACCTATATTTCTGGCCTAGCATGTCCTCTGACATCTATAAGTACTGCAGATCATGTCACGTATGTCAACTTTCCACGCAGAAGGGTAGAACTAGGAGAGTTCCTATGGTAAAGATGCCAATTTTCTCAGTCCCTTTTGCAAGGGTTGCAGTAGATATAGTTGGTCCTATCACACCTCGCTCATCAGGAGGTCATAAATATATTTTAACTATGATTGACTACGCGTCCAGCTTCCCAGAGGCGGTACCCTTAAAATCCATTACGTCCATAGAAGTCGCAGAAGCCTTATTTTCTATTTTTTCACGTGTAGGTATACCTCGTGAAATTCTGTCGGATAAAGGGGCTCAATTCACTTCAGAATTAATGGAACACGTTTATCAACTTGTGGGTGTTAAACCTCTTTTCACTACACCTTACCATCCGATGTGTAACGGAAGAGTGGAACGACAACATGCCATCCTAAAGTCAATACTAAAAAAACTATGTATTCTTAAACCAACGGACTGGCATAGATTTTTACCATGTGCTCTTTTCGCAATGCGCGAGATTCCAAGTGATTCCCTTGGTTATTCCCCTTTTGAATTGCTTTATGGGAGACAAGCTCGTGGTCCACTATCTATTTTGAATGAACTTTGGTCCAAAGATATCAAACCTGAGGTTCAAAACAGCTATCAGTTTCTTTTAGATCTAAGGGAAAGGTTGGAAGAAACCACCGATTTGGTCAGTAAAAACCTAGAGATTTCTATGGAAACATACAAGACCTATTTTGATCATAAAAGCTCCAAGCGTACGTTTAATGTTGGTGATGAAGTTTTAGTTCTCCTACCTGACAAATCCAACAAATTGCTAATTACATGGCGCGGACCGTATAAAGTAGTGAAGGTCTGCAATAAGGTAGATTATATCTTGGATGTCAAGGGTAGAGAAAGAATGTATCACGTCAATATTTTGAAACGGTACCATCGAAGAGAAGTTAATCTTTGCGTAAATTCCTTTGACGAAGATACTTCTTCTTTCGGCTTGGATACAAGTGGTGATTCGTACGAATGTAGAGTTTGTATTATAGATAACGAGTCTTTTACAGAATCGAAGGAGCTACTGGACATCTTAACGCATGATCCCTCACCAAAGAAGTCAAATGTCAACATTAACAACGACTTATCAAATAAACAAAAGTCTCAAGTAAGTGCCTTAGTAAATTCATTTTCTGACGTATTCACAGAGGTACCAGGACTTACCACCACTATTGTACACAAGATTGAATTGTCGGATCATGAACCAGTAAAGCGGAAAGTCTACCCTGTTCCCGTTCACTTACGGAAAACTTTTGATAATGAGGTTGACAAACTATTTAACTTAAACATCATAGAACCTTCGAAATCAGCTTTCTGTTCACCAGTTGTTATGGTTAAGAAACCCGATAATTCTTACCGACTGGCACAAGATTTTCGTTATTTGAATACTATAACTAAATGGGATGCAGAACCCATGCCAGTAATTGATCATGACTTGTATAAATTCCATGACTGCAAATTCTTCTCGGAATTAGACATCTCACAAGCATACCATCAAGTGCCATTACACCCAGACTCTAAACAATACACTGCTTTCCCTACTCATAGAGGTCTAATGCAATACCGCACAATGCCTTTCGGCTTGGTTACCGCATGTGCCACGTATATTAGGCTTATGAGAATAGTTCTTTCTGATCTAAAGAATGTATCAGTGTATTTTGATAATATTTATATCATGACAAATGCCTGGGAAGACCATCTAAATACACTATCGCTTGTTTTGAAAAGACTAAGAACTCATGGACTTACAGTTAAACCACAAAAGTGCTTTCTTGGCTATCATAAGGTACAATACCTTGGGTTCATTATCTCTGATAACAACTTTTCACCACTTCCTAATAAGACCAAAGCTGTTTTAGAAAGTACGTTCCCTGCTACCAAAAAGTTATTAAGAAGTTTCCTTGGATCTGTAAACTTCTATAGAAATTTCGTACCAAATCTAAGTAGCTTAACTTCAGTTCTTACAGACTATTTGAAAAAGGGTGTCAAGGAACCTCTTAGTTGTTCTGAGGAAGCCATCCAAAGCTTCGAAGAAATTAAGAGTATATTTTCAAACCCCCCTGTCCTAAAATTACCAGATATTAATAAAATATTCTGTCTCCGAACAGATGCCTCCCATTCTGGACTCGGGGCTGTACTACTACAATATTATGAGGAGACGCCTTTCCCAGTATCTTTCGCCAGTAAGAAGCTTCTGCCCAGAGAAGAAAGATATTCCACTGTGGAGAAAGAATGTTATGCTTTAGTATGGGGTATAAGTAGATTTAAATACTACCTATACGGTAAACCCTTTGTGCTTGAAACAGATCACAAGCCACTGATGTACTTGGAAAACTTTAAAGGGTCAAATAGCAGACTCTTGAGATGGGCTCTGGCTATTCAGCCCTATAAGTTTAAAGTCGTTTATATTTCTGGCTCTGAAAACCACTTTTCAGATTGGCTGAGCCGAGGTTGTATTTAGTTCTTTTCCCTCTGTTCGTTGACTTATTGACTCCGTCCATAAGTTTTGGAAGGGGGTATTGTGAGGGAAAAGTAGGTGTAAGTGGGGTTAAGGTTGTTCGGGCAACCAGGAACCATTAGTTACGTCGCGTGCACCCCCCCCCCCTTCTCTCTGGCGGGCTGGGGCGAAACTAGTTCCTGGTGTCCGATTTGTTAGTTTCTACTCCTGGTAATATTGACCTTACCTGGTGTGGGTTGAGGTTTGGAGAGTCACTTCACCTCCACTCTTCTCCTAATCAGGTAGGGTGATATACCAGGAGTATCACTGTTTGTTTCTTTATTTTGTTTGCTGGTTACCAGTAATGATTTTGGCATTTATCATTCTTTTCAATTCTTAAATGTTATATTATCATAACTATGGGTAACCAGTTTATTTTCTCTTATTTACCAGCTCTGTTCCTGGCGTGGTCTTCCAGGATAGACGCCAGATAAAGGAGCAAGACGTGTTAATAATACTTATTAACATTATTCTACTACTACCGGCCCTTACCTATTCTACTTGTGCTCCATCCAAGTGGTAGGAGATTCCAGAACATCGGATTACCATCTGCCCAGGATAACCTACATAAATAACATCAGAGGAACTATCCAGGGCCATACCTACTCCTGCCCAACTAAAAGAAACTGAAGGCCAATTTTTTTTTATTATATTTAAATTTTAAGTAAAATTCTCAAATCATTTTTCTTGTTTTTCCTAAATCATTTCTTTATTTATTTATTTTTTCATTAGTTTATTTTGTTCAGTTGGAAGGCGTTCCACTGACAACTACTGACATTATAATCATGACTGCTGACATTATAATCATGACTACTGACATTATAACCATGACTACTGACATTATAACCATGACTACTGACATTATAATCATGACTGCTGACATTATAACCATGACTATTGACATTATAACCATGACTACTGACATTATTACCATGACTGCTGACATTATAATCATGACTACTGACATTATAATCATGACTACTGACATTATAATCATGACTACTGACATTATAATCATGACTACTGACATTATAACCATGACTACTGACATTATAATCATGACTGCTGACATTATAATCATGACTGCCGATATTATAATCATGACTGCTGACATTATAATCATGACTGCTGACATTATAACCATGACTGCTGACATTATAACCATGACTACTGACATTATAACCATGACTACTGACATTATAACCATGACTACTGACATTATAATCATGACTACTGACATTATAATCATGACTACTGACATTATAATCATGACTACTGACATTATAACCATGACTACTGACATTATAATCATGACTACTGACATTATAACCATGACTACTGACATTATAATCATGACTACTGACATTATAACCATGACTACTGACATTATAACCGTGACTACTGACATTATAATCATGACTACTGACATTATAACCATGACTACTGACATTATAATCATGACTACTGACATTATAATCATGACTACTGACATTATAACCATGACTACTGACATTATAATCATGACTACTGACATTATAATCATGACTACTGACATTATAATCATGACTGCCGATATTATAATTATGACTGCTGACATTATAATCATGACTGCTGACATTATAATCATGACTGCCGATATTATAATTATGACTGCTGACATTATAATCATGACTGCTGACATTATAATCATGACTACTGACATTATAATCATGACTACTGACATTATAACCATGACTGCTGACATTATAATCATGACTGCTGACATTATAATCATGACTGCTGACATTATAATCATGACTGCCGATATTATAATTATGACTGCTGACATTATAATTATGACTGCTGACATTATAATCATGACTACTGACATTATAATCATGACTACTGACATTATAATCATGACTGCTGACATTATAATCATGACTGCTGACATTATAATCATGACTACTGACATTATAATCATGACTACTGACATTATAATCATGACTACTGACATTATAATCATGACTACTGACATTATAATCATGACTGCTGACATTATAATCATGACTACTGACATTATAATCATGACTGCTGACATTATAATCATGACTACTGACATTATAATCATGACTACTGACATTATAATCATGACTGCTGACATTATAATCATGACTACTGACATTATAATCATGACTACTGACATAATCATACCTTGTAACATAAACATACCTTGTAACATAAACATACCTTGTAACATAAACATACCTTGTAACATAAACATACCTTGTAACATAAACATACCTTGTAACATAAACATACCTTGTAACATAAACATACCTTGTAACATAAACATACCTTGTAACATAAACATACCTTGTAACATAAACATACCTTGTAACATAAACATACCTTGTAACATAAACATACCTTGTAACATAAACATACCTTGTAACATAAACATACCTTGTAACATAAACATACCTTGTAACATAAACATACCTTGTAACATAAACATACCTTGTAACATAAACATACCTTGTAACATAAACATACCTTGTAACATAAACATACCTTGTAACATAAACATACCTTGTAACATAAACATACCTTGTAACATAAACGTACCTTGTAACATAAACGTACCTTGTAACATAAACATACCTTGTAACATAAACATACCTTGTAACATAAACATACCTTGTAACATAACAAGAGTATAATGTTCAGTAAGACAGATCAGTGTTGCTACACTCACTCCACCTTCTACAACGCTGAACCTACATTGATAATCTACAAATTTTGTAGTCAATGAACGTCGAGTAACAAAAACATTTCCCTATGAATCCATAGTCGTCATACTGATTAAAAAAAAAATAGAAAAAAAGCAAATTGTTTGAATAAGAGTTATTAAAAAAATTTATGCTCCCATTTTCATTAAGATTTATCTTTGTGGCTTTTAATAATGTTTTAGGGATAATTCATATTATTATTTGCCAGATCTCCGTCGTTTTTACCGATATATAATTCGTATTGAGTACGGCCAGCAGTAACAGCTTGGTTGATCAGGATGTTACTATGAGGCTTCGTCATGGACCGGGCTGTGGGGGTGCTGACCCCCGGAACACCCTCCAGGTATACTGCAAACAAAACTAATTATTTTAAATCACTTACAAATCAGTATACCGTAAGTCCGAGCAGCTACTTAACTACTAAAAATGGGGAAGAAAGTCGGAAAATAGGGGAACATGAGTTATCTGTAGGGAGTTTTTTTACGAGATCTGACAAGCCTGATTGTAGTCCAGTGTTGAAATGGATATCCAGAGGCGGCTGTCATGGGTACCCAGGGGTGACTATCATGGGTACCCAGGGGTGACTATCATGGGTACCCGGGGATGACTATCATGGGTACCCAGGGGTGACTATCATGGGTACCCAGGGGTGACTATCATGGGTACTCAGGGGTGACTATCATGGGTACCCATGGGGGGTGACTATCATGGGTACCAGGGGTGAGTATCATACCCAGGGGGGGGTGACTATCATGGGTACCCAGGGGTGACTATCATGGGTACCCAGGGGTGACTATCATGGGTACCCAGGGGTGACTATCATGGGTACCCAGGGGTGACTATCATGGGTACCCAGGGGTGACTATCATGGGTGACTCACTCAGGGGTGACTATCATGGGTACCCAGGGGTGACTATCATGGGTACTCAGGGGTGACTATCATGGGTACCCAGGGGTGACTATCATGGGTACCCAGGGGTGACTATCATGGGTACCCGGGGGTGACTATCATGGGTACCCAGGGGTGACTATCATGGGTACCCAGGGGTGACTATCATGGGTACCCAGGGGTGACTATCATAGGTACCCAGGGGTGACTATCATGGGTACCCAGGGGTGACTATCATGGGTACCCAGGGGTGACTATCATGGGTACCCAGGGGTGACTATCATGGGTACCCAGGGGTGACTATCATGGGTACCCAGGGGTGACTATCATGGGTACCCAGGGGTGACTATCATGGGTACCCAGGGGTGACTATCATGGGTACCCAGGGGTGACTATCATGGGTACCCAGGGGTGACTATCATGGGTACCCAGGGGTGACTATCATGGGTACCCAGGGGTGACTATCATGGGTACCCAGGGGTGACTATCATGGGTACCCAGGGGTGACTATCATGGGTACCCAGGGGTGACTATCATGGGTACCCAGGGGTGACTATCATGGGTACCCAGGGGTGACTATCATGGGTACCCAGGGGTGTCTATCATGGGTACCCAGGGGTGACTATCATGGGTACCCAGGGGTGACTATCATGGGTACCCAGGGGTGACTATCATGGGTACCCAGGGGTGACTATCATGGGTACCCATGGGGGGTGACTATCATGGGTACCCAGGGGTGACTATCATGGGTACCCAGGGGTGACTATCATGGGTACCCAGGGGTGACTATCATGGGTACCCAGGGGTGACTATCATGGGTACCCAGGGGTGACTATCATGGGTACCCTGGGGTGACTATCATGGGTACCCGGGGGTGACTATCATGGGTACCCAGGGGTGACTATCATGGGTACCCAGGGGTGACTATCATGGGTACCCAGGGGTGACTATCATGGGTACCCAGGGGTGACTATCATGGGTACCCAGGGGTGACTATCATGGGTACCCAGGGGTGACTATCATGGGTACCCAGGGGTGACTATCATGGGTACCCAGGGGTGACTATCATGGGTACCCAGGGGTGACTATCATGGGTACCCAGGGGTGACTATCATGGGTACCCAGGGGTGACTATCATGTGTACCCAGGGGTGACTATCATGGGTACCCAGGGGTGACTATCATGGGTACCCAGGGGTGACTATCATGGGTACCCAGGGGTGACTATCATGGGTACCCAGGGGTGACTATCATGGGTACCCAGGGGTGACTATCATGGGTACCCGGGGATGACTATCATGGGTACCCAGGGGTGACTATCATGGGTACCCAGGGGTGACTATCATGGGTACCCAGGGGTGACTATCATGGGTACCCAGGGGTGACTATCATGGGTACCCAGGGGTGACTATCATGGGTACCCAGGGGTGACTATCATGGGTACCCAGGGGTGACTATCATGGGTACCCGGGGTTGACTGGAAGTCTGATTGAAGAGTGGCCTAGGAGACTTCTCTTGAAGCAACTTTATTATTATTGTTTATGGGTTTTGGGATCTATTGGAAATTTTTAGGGGACTTCAGCCTCCCTTTGCCCTTTTTCCTTCGCGCCTCCCCTTAAGACCCCCTAAGTGAGGAAGGAGTGATTGATCTGTTTGAAATGAAGACAGTGTGAGGAACAGTCCAGTGGATTACATGAGTTTGTCAACTTTTAGGTATGTTATTATCTACCATGGCTAGTCTCCTGCTTGTTAGAGCTTCTCCTTACTCGCAAAACAAAAGAACTGTCATCCTCACCACCACCACCACCCTCCAGCTGACCGCAACCACCACCCTCCAGCTGACCGCAACCACCACGCAAGTAACCACTACCACCACTAGCCACACAAATAATCACCACTACCAGGCACCACCATCACCAACCTCCAGTAAATATGATAATGGTATACAAGCTGATTAGTAAGACATGTACAACAGTTAAGTACTGCTTCTTCTGCCTCTGAACTCGACTGAACAAGCCTACTGTGTAGTAAAAACGTTTCAGAATAAAGATACCTAACTGTTGCACATGTCTTACCTACCACCAAGTACCAGCACCAACCTCACCACCAACCACCAACACCAACCTCACCACCAGCACCAGCCTCACCACCAACCAGCACCACCAACCTCACCACCAACCAGCACCACCAACCTGCGAGGCAGCGCAGGAGGTGTTTGTGTGTACTGCCTCTCATGGAACAAACAACTGCTCTTCTGCGAAAACAACAAGTGTTGCTGAGTGTTGGCAACTACCTTGTTTGTACCCTTTGTACACACCTACCTCATTACCACCTCAGGGGAGGGGGAGATAGGGAAAAGGGGAAGATTAGGGGATGGATGAAGGCTGGCCAGGGAGGGGAAAATGTAAATTATTATATCATTATTATTATATTTATTAGGGAAGCGCTAAACCTGTTGGGGTTATAAAAAATCAAGGGGGGTTGGATCTGAGGAAAGGGAGTGGGCTTCAATTTCTTGAACGAAGAGCACTTCCTGGTATCAAGGAACCCCAGTAAACCGAGGCAACTACTAATGCTGCCGGCTGAGAGGTGTGTATATCTCAGTGTATGTACTGGGAGATGTATATCTCCCACTGTATATGTATATTGCGAGATGTACATCTCTCACTGTATATATACTGAGAGATGTATATATCTCAGTGTATATACACTGGAGATACACTGAGATACCTCTCAGTCTATACACACTGAGACACACGCCTCTCAGAATATATACAATGAGATACACACCTCTCAGTGTATACTGACAAATACACACACATACTTCAGTGTACATACACTGAGTGCCTCAAGAGCTGCCATTTCCCTGACCTCAGAGCACACACTGGCACATCAACACTGAATTTACACAGTACCCGAGCATCTACTGATCTCTCCTACCTCGGATCGAACCTGACCACCTCCTGTCCCTCAGGCGCGGTCTAAAGCTTCAAAACAACAATCATAATATATATATATATATATATATATATATATATATATATATATATATATATATATATATATATATATATATAATTTTAGCTCGTAGTTGAAAAAACTAATATTAAATAATTAACAGACTAACTATAAACGATGATAACATTAATAATTTACACAGTTTACATTTGCACTGTAAATTCCCATGGTAAAGTTGTTTAATCAGATGCACTAATGAAGGCATCACTGATCACAGCGCTGACTCCGCCTCTAATATATCTCAATTAAAAACTATATATGATTTAAATTTATATTATCGTTAAAAATAATTGAAGTGTTACTGAATTATATTCGGATTACAAACATAATTATAAATTTATATATTATGTTGATTATCACTTCAGAGTGTTTAGTAATGTCTACGTGAATATATGTTCATGATTTCCAGGGGGCATCGCCCCAGCGGCCCAGACTAGGCCTCTTTGTGTTTCAGAAAATCGTAATGACTGTAACACTAGACGTAATACAGTCATTCATAACTAACACTAGAGGTGTTACAGTTATTTACTACGACTGTAAGAGAGGTAGAGCGCAGGCTCTACCATGGTAGTGGTAGTTACAATAGAAGCTGCTCACAATATTCTGATGTTCAGTGTTCACCTGCAGCAGAGTACGGAGAGGCAGAACTAGTGGTGATGGGAGTAGAATCACTGGTACACACAACTCTGGCTGCCGGTGGAGTGATATCAGTAGTCACGGTGAGAAGAACACTAAAAGGCAGAGATGTCATCATAACTAGATGATAACTAGATAGTATGATGACGAGAATAATCCACACAGAAGTAGATTATTCCTCTCAGCAGTAGGTCCATTGACATCTGTCCTTCCCCTGTACCCACATGTGCAATGTGGACCTGCTGGAGGCTAACAAATACAGCCTGGTTGAACAGCCTGTCAGCGGGAAGTAGAAGAACCCTCGAAATCTGTTACGGGTTTGACGCAGACATCATGGACGGTTGACGTAAGGAGGAAGGCAAAACACAACCGAGACCCAAAGACGAAGCCCAGGAGCCAGGGTTCAATCCCCCGTCAGAAGCAAGGAGGTAAGTACAGGCGCACGTGTGTTAATTTCTCCCTCCTCCCAATCATGTGAGGTAAGGTGCCCATCAGGTGAGGTAAGGTGCCTATCAGGTGCGGTAAGGTGCCAATCAGGGGAGGTAAGGTGCACAACAGATTCCCAGGGACGCGTCTAGGAATGACTGCATTCCCAGGATTCCTGCTGAGCTGAGTGATGTTCCATCTGGAATTGCCTGGAATTGAGACTGTCCCAGGTGATGTGTGAGCCAGAGGCGCATGATTGTGGTTCGTGTGGTTGTTGGACGGTGATTGTGTTATGTGACTGCTGGAAAGCGAGTGATTGTGCCGTGTAAGTTTTGGACAATGATTGTGTCACATGAGTGTTGGGCAATATTCGTGTTGTATGACTGTTGGACAATGTATTGTGTTATTAATGGATATTCAGATGTACCGGCAAACTCTCTCTCTCTCTCTCTCTCTCTCTCTCTCTCTCTCTCTCTCTCTTTCTCTCTCTCTCTCTCTCTCAGCTCTGCACGCAACCTTCAACAAGAACGCTCTAGCAAATAAGTGTAAACAAATGGGCTGTCATGCGCAAGTACAGCATAAATAAGTAAACATCGAGCCTCCACCCTCACACACACGAACACACACACACACACACACACACACACACACACACACACACACACACACACACACACACACACAGACACACACACACACACACACACACACACACACACACACACACACACACACACACACACACACACACACACACACACACACACACACACACACACACACACACACACACACACACACACACACACACACACACACACAGAAGAACTAGAAACAAATATGCAAGAATAAGGAGAACTTAAAGACAGTTTCAAAATGATATAGCATCGAAGGTCAAAACTTTATTGGAAAGTGGAGGACAAGAAGTTACTGTAGTCAGAACAGATCAACAGGTACTGGAGAGTACCAACACAACAGGTACTGGAGAGTACCAACACAACAGGTACTGGAGAGTACCAACACAACAGGTACTGGAGAGTACCAACACAACAGGTACTGGAGAGTACCAACACAACACGTACTGGAGAGTACCAACACAACACGTACTGGAGAGTACCAACACAACACGTACTGGAGAGTACCAACGCAACAGGTACTGGAGAGTACCAACACAACAGGTACTGGAGAGTACCAACACAACACGTACTGGAGAGTACCAACACAACACGTACTGGAGAGTACCAACACAACAGGTACTGGAGAGTACCAACACAACAGGTACTGGAGAGTACCAACACAACAGGTACTGGAGAGTACCAACACAACACGTACTGGAGAGTACCAACACAATACGCACTGGAGAGTACCAACACAACAGGTACTGGAGAGTACCAACGCAACAAAAGAAGCGATGAGACTACAAGAGCTGGATGTAACAAAAGCAATAAATCAAGATAACATATCTCCAGGGGTGTTAAGATAAGACGCAAAACAACTATGTGATCCAGTAACAAAGATATTCAACCATTTTCTCAAGTCAGGACAGCTAGCTGCCAGTAAACTGGAAAATGACAAATGTAGTTCCTATATATAAAAATGGGGACAGACAGGAGACCCTGAATTAGAGGCCAGTATCTGTAACACACAGACTGTCAAAGGTTCTAGAGAAGATAATAAGGAAAAGTAAACTGAAACACTTGCAGAAAGGAAGATTCTTTACAGCAAACCAGCATGGATTTATGGGGTGAAAAGTCCTGTTTTACTAATTTACTGAAATTCCACGACAGAGTTAAGGAAATAAAACAAGAAAGTCTTGGGCGGACTATATTTTCTTGGGCTGTAGACAAGGATTTGATACAATACCACACCAGAGATTATTCCAGAAATTAGAAGAACAAGCATAGTTAAGAGGCAGTGTTCCAGTGAGTCGAGGAGCACCTGAATGACAGTAGGCAGAGTAACAGTAAAGGATGTGACATCTAAACTGGAGAAAGTTACGGTCCTAACTGCTTCCAATATACGTGAATGATCTACCAGAGGGAATTGAGTCCTATGTGTCACTGTTTGCTTACAATGTAACACTAATGAGAAGAAGTGAGGCGAATCATAAACTTAGAGAGATCTCAACAAGTGGTCAAATATCTGAACATGATCTCAACAAGTGGTCAAACATCTCAACATGATCTCAGCTGGTGGTCAAATAAGAGGCTTCTAGAGTTCAACCCCCAACGAATGTGAATATCAGACAATGTAAAGGACCTGGGGTGGATATAACACCTAACATATCACCAGAATAGCACATAAACCCTATAACGGCAGCAGTATATACAAAATTAGGAAAAGAAGAAAAAGGCACAATACCGTGACTGGAACAATACACAAATAACCCGCACATAGGAGAGAAAAGCTTATGACGACGTTTTGGTCCGACTTGTACCATTTACAAGTCACACTGAACGACTTTTAAATAGTCCAAGTTGGACCGAGTCGTCATAAGGTTCTCTCTCATATGTGCTGGTTATTTGTGTATCAAGATCAGGAAACCTCAGAACAACATACAAGTACTTGAATAACGAATCCCTCAGAACCTTGTATGTGTTAGGTCAATACATGGAGTTCACACCTGAGCAAGCACGTCAAGAAACTAGAAAACGTACAATATTTTGCAACCAGATTAGTATTATTATCACGGAAGAGCGCTAAACCTTAGGGATTATGCAATGACTGTTAAGGAGGGGAGTGGAAGACATTTAGGCTCAATTCGAGGAACTGGAGCACAGATCCAATTCCTTAAATCAAGAGCCTCTCACCAGCCTCCAGGAACCTCCCTTGAGGGGACCAGAACTGAGAGAGGTGCACTATAAGAGGCTGAAGGAACTGAATTTAATGACTTTAGAGGAACTGATGGGGTAGACAGGGACAACCTGTTTGAAAGGCGAGGAAGTTGAAAACACGGATGATCCATTTGGGTGTTAAGAAATATTACTTAAATCTCAGGGTGGTTGAGAAGTAGAATTACTTGGATGAGGCAGTGGTGGAGGCAACCTCAATACACAGTTTCAGTAGTACACAGATACGATTAAGAGGCCAGAAGTCGGTGATGATGATAAAACTAGTCCGGGATGCGGGGCCAGGAGCTAAGCCTCGAGCACCAACCCCCCCCCCCCCCCGCAAACAACTCCGTTAGTGCACACACACAAACACACACATACAGAGGATACGGCTAGAAAAGAAAACTTAATTGGAAGTTAACAAGCAGATGAATACTGGTGATGTCTGGGAGTATTTCTTCATGGTCAGCGTGGTGAGGAAGTGGAATGATCTGAATGAAGTAGTGAAGAATGATGATATACGCTGCACTTAGAAAAGGCATGATGAGACACACGAGGCAGTGAGGAGTGAGGAAACACGATCATGCCTAGTAATGATGATCGACTCTCGTGATCACGGGAAGGCGCATACATTCAAGCAGGTGTAATGAATTCTGATGAGGACTGCATAGTATATGACATTCTTGGGGAAGCGCTAAACCCGTAAGAGTCATATACCGTCTAGGTAATTGAAAGTACTCGGGTTGTATTCGAGAAGGAAAAAAAACAGCTGCAATTCTTTGGATGACGAGCCTACTGCAGTGATTCTTCTTATGTTATACCAAAATGAATCACAAAACAGAGGGTGAGCAGAGGAAGAGCAGAGGCAGACTGTCAGCATTGTTGCTGATCCCCTGTATATGTATATGTTATCTGAGTATCATAGTACCATCCATATGTTTTACATAGTTGACCCCTTGCTAGGCTCAGTGACTAGCATTTGTGACGTCATGTGATGCCGCATGTGAGTGCTGCACTGCCGGACTCCTCCTTACTCTGCACTTAGGTCTACGAACAGGCAACACAGGCAGTCTGGGCTTCCCTCTTACACTTTGCTAATATAAGTGTTACCATCCAACACGTGTGTTTAACTCCAACCATCACATCTCCACGAACCCTCCCAACAAATGGTGACAGCGGTGAGCACGTAAATTTGATATTTACACAGATGTATGGAGATAACTTCTGTCAGCCGACGACGGACATTGTGTTGATCATGTGCTAGCCTAAGCAGCCAGCTACCCCGAGCAAGCATCCACCAGCCTGTTTGCTTCCTGCTTACTGGTCAGTCTTTGTATCTTAGTGTTTTATTTGCTTATTTGACCCGAGTTTGCAAATTAAGCCAGCCGCCAAGCCAGTCTGTGGGGGAGTCAAGCCCTACACCATCCAGCCTGTCTTAAGTACCAGCCTTGCCTGCTAGCCAGCTTTCCACCTCTGCTGTGCTCATCGTTGCAAGTTCTCAAGCCAGTCTGTGTGACAGGTTAAGCCAAGCAAGCCAGCCAACTAACCCAGGTGACTAACTCAGTACTCAAGCAAGCCACATGAGTTCCAGCCTTCACCATCGCTTGTGCTTCCAGTTCTAGCCGTCCTGAGTGTTTATACCATCAATGTGGTGTGGTATTTTGTAGGTTTTTAAGCCAGCCTGGCTTAGAATATTTTCGTGCCTAGTGTGAGTGTACCCAGAGCATGTGGGTTACGTCGCTTATCCAGTAGGCCCAGCCACCACGCAGTGTCCCAGCACGCTGCCTCAACCACCCACACCTTCCACCACCACCACTGTTTTTTTGTACCCTTATATCGGGTCCTAGCACCTTATTTTACGGACCACATAGGGGGTCAAAACGCAAGATTGTGTGCATTTATCATCGATTTAAGCATAAATTCTTCGAGACGTCAACGTGTTTGAGAGTAGTAGAGAGCCACGCCAGCAACAACCACCCTTCTCCACCACCATCACCCTCAATTCTCCACTAACGTCGCTACAGTGATATTAATATTTTTATAGAGACATTTGCGTGTGTTGAGACATTTCTTTTTCAGTGATTTCTTAGTGACATTCAGTGACTCTTAATTAGACTCTGTTCATTACAACCTCTTTGCAATATATTTTTTTTTTATTTATTTATTTCTTCAGTGTTTAACCCCTCATGGAAGGTTCCTTGATGTTGGTGAGGGGCTCTTGATTTAGGGAATTGGAACTGTGCTCCAGTTCCCCGAATTAAGCCTGAATGCCTTCCACATCCCCCCCCCCGGGCGCTGTATAATCCTACGGGTTTAGCGCTTCCCCTTTGATTATAATAATAATAATAATAATTCAGTGTTTAAATTTTTGTGCTTTATTTTTGTCTGCTGTGTTGTGTTCCTTTTTTTTTATATACTTTAACATTTTTCCCTGTTGTGTGCAGTATAAACTTGTGTTTACACTTCATAATTATCTTGTGTCCACAGTACTGTGTTCCTTGTCCAGTAAGTTATGAAGTAAAGTAATTCAGTAACTGTTATCTTATATTCTGCATCACAACTCAGTGTTGTCTCAGTTTTTTTTTCCAGCATTTGTGTATTCTTGCTGATTTTTTTTATTAATTCATTTCCCATTTTACTGTGTGTTGAACATTCTTGTGCTAATTCTTTTTATTTAGCCAGTGTTTAATTTTTTTCTATCTCCCCAGACAATTGTGCCATTATTTTGTTGAAGCAAGACAATTATTTCCAATTTTTGCCAACACAAGACCTTATTGCAAGAATATTATCATAGTATTGTGCAAATATTGCTGTGTTGTCTTCCTGCCTCATTGTAAGTGTTAACTTTTCTCTGTTTTGTGTTTTATGTTTCTATTATTATTATAGTGCTTGTACAATGTTTGTCTAAGCTGCAATTAAGAGTTAAAGTGTTCAATCAGTTCATTCCTTGATCATTTTTTTCATTGCTTTTGTAAACTGTATTTTCTTGTGTGTGCAGTTTTTTTTTTTTTATTTCTGCAATATTGACTCATTCTGCAATGACTCTTGTGCAAATATTGTGCCGCCATTAAATTTTTCTTTCAGGAATTTTTTTTATGTAGTGTTGTGTTGTGCAGTAATTTTTGATAAGTAATTATTATTTGCATTAGTGCTACGGTTTATTTCAGTGAAATATTCTGTAATTTCAGTTTTACATTTCTTGTGTTTTGTACATAATATTTTATTCTTTGTGTCACTTTATTTTTTTTAGAGCATTGCTTTCCCAGTCCATTTTTAATTTTGCATAAGATTTATTGATTCTATTTTATTATTTTGATTGATTTATCATTTATTGTTGAATTTCTTTATTGGATTGAGAGTAAAGACAATTCATTGTGCCATTAATTCAAATTAAAGTAAATTTGAGTAAATTTTATTTGAGTAAAGTATAATTTCACTTGATCATCAAAGTGTTGCTTATCCAGTTGAGTGTTTTATGTGAGTTTTCCTTGCTCTACAGTGTGACTTGTTATTTTTCTTGACTTATGCAGAATAGTTAAGTATTTTCTTCCCATTTAAGTTTACTGTGTCATATTCTGTCTATTATTCTTGCTTTTATGTCCTTGAGTAAGTTCCCTGAGATGTCCCAGTCACTTTTGTTTGCTTACTTAGTGTATCATGCCAGTCAAAGTAAATATGAATCAGTCCACAGTCCTCATATTCCCTTACTGACTGAAAGACAATACCTAGCTAGACAATGTGTTTGTTCTCACAGCTTGCACCTGAGATTTGTTAAAATGCTGCAAAATGTGAAGTTCAGATTAAGTTCCTATAGATCCGTGAATCACTTATTAACGTAGCCGAGCGGTCAGGCACTAGTAATACTGTCATTCCTGTCTGGAATCCAGCCACAATATCGTGAACGCAGGATAGTGTACGGTTACCCTGGGTTTCAGAGGAACCTCAGACAATGTTAGGCAAGAGCTGTTGACTGTGCCGAGGTTGAAGGGCAGGAGAGACTTCCTGCCTCTGCCGAGGTTGATGGGCAGGAGAGACTGCCTGTCTCTGCCGAGGTTGATGGGCAGGAGAGACTTCGTGCCTCTGCGGAGGCTGGTAGGAGAGAGTAAGGCGGCTGCAGGCTGTAGGTCAGGTCACGAGATTGATATATTACCCAACATGCAGCAAAATTAGTAAAGTACTGTACAAGCAAGACAACCAGTGATATATATGCATTCTACCTACTCAATAAGCTAAATATAAAATACATAATGATGTAATAATGATTTTTTGAAGTTTATCTACAAACAATATTTGTAATAAAATTCACTATATAGATATAAAGATTATTATAGATTAACTAGAGGCATAACATCTTAGGACTTAGTGGTTCCCAAACTGGGGGTAATGGTAGAGTAATGGTAGGTAATGGTAGAGTAATGATCTCTTTAGAGTCTAGAGAGAGCATTACTCTACCATTCTTCCTCTAGAGTCTAGAGGAAGAATGGTAGAGTAATGCTCTCTCTAGACTCTAGAGAGATCATTACTCTACCATTACCTACCATTACTCTACCATTACCCCCAGTTTGGGAACTTAGGTAAAAAAAAAATAAGATTTACCTGTCATCTTAACGTGTTTATGAGAGAGAAAGAAATGATCAGCAATCCTAGCAGAGTGCAGTTTAAAAATATTAACAGTGTTATATTTTATACTCTTCCAGCACCCTCACCGCCTCTCATAACCCCCTCCCCCTCGCTGTCTCTCATTGTCTCCCTCGCTGTCTCTCATTGTCCCCCTCGCTGTATCTCATTGTCCCCCTCGCTGTCTCTCATTGTCCCCCTCGCTGTCTCTCATTGTCCCCCTCGCTGTCTCTCATTGTCCCCCTCGCTGTCTCTCATTGTCCCCCTCGCTGTCTCTCATTGTCCCCCTCGCTGTCTCTCATTGTCCCCCTCGCTGTCTCTCATTGTCCCCCTCGCTGTCTCTCATTGTCCCCCTCGCTGTCTCTCATTGTCCCCCTCGCTGTCTCTCATTGTCCCCCTCGCTGTTTCTCATTGTCCCCCTCGCTGTCTCTCATTGTCCCCCTCGCTGTCTCTCATTGTCCCCCTCGTTGTCTCTCATTGTCCCCCTCGCTGTCTCTCATTGTCCCCCTCGCTGTCTCTCATTGTCCCCCTCGCTGTCTCTCATTGTCCCCCTCGCTGTCTCTCATTGTCCCCCTCGCTGTCTCTCATTGTCCCCCTCGCTGTCTCTCATTGTCCCCCTCGCTGTCTCTCATTGTCCCCCTCGCTGTCTCTCATTGTCCCCCTCGCTGTCTCTCATTGTCCCCCTCGCTGTCTCTCATTGTCCCCCTCGCTGTCTCTCATTGTCCCCCTCGCTGTCTCTCATTGTCCCCCTCGCTGTCTCTCATTGTCCCCCTCGCTGTTTCTCATTGTCCCCCTCGCTGTCTCTCATTGTCCCCCTCGCTGTCTCTCATTGTCCCCCTCGCTGTCTCTCATTGTCTCCCTCGCTGTCTCTCATTGTCCCCCTCGCTGTCTCTCATTGTCCCCCTCGCTGTCTCTCATTGTCCCCCTCGCTGTCTCTCATTGTCCCCCTCGCTGTCTCTCATTGTCCCCCTCGCTGTCTCTCATTGCCCCCCTCGCTGTCTCTCATTGTCCCCCTCGCTGTCTCTCATTGTCCCCCTCGCTGTCTCTCATTGTCCCCCTCGCTGTCTCTCATTGTCCCCCTCGCTGTCTCTCATTGTCCCCCTCGCTGTCTCTCATTGTCCCCCTCGCTGTCTCTCATTGTCCCCCTCGCTGTCTCTCATTGTCCCCCTCGCTGTCTCTCATTGTCCCCCTCGCTGTCTCTCATTGTCCCCCTCGCTGTCTCTCATTGTCCCCCTCGCTGCTTCTCATTGTCCCCCTCGCTGTCTCTCATTGTCCCCCTCGCTGTCTCTCATTGTCCCCCTCGCTGTCTCTCATTGTCTCCCTCGCTGTCTCTCATTGTCCCCCTCGCTGTCTCTCATTGTCCCCCTCGCTGTCTCTCATTGTCCCCCTCGCTGTCTCTCATTGTCCCCCTCGTTGTCTCTCATTGTCCCCCTCGCTGTCTCTCATTGCCCCCCTCGCTGTCTCTCATTGTCCCCCTCGCTGTCTCTCATTGTCCCCCTCGCTGTCTCTCATTGTCCCCCTCGCTGTCTCTCATTGTCCCCCTCGCTGTCTCTCATTGTCCCCCTCGCTGTCTCTCATTGTCCCCCTCGCTGTCTCTCATTGTCCCCCTCGCTGTCTCTCATTGTCCCCCTCGCTGTTTCTCATTGTCTCCCTCGCTGTCTCTCATTGTCCCCCTCGCTGACTCTCATTGTCCCCCTCGCTGTCTCTCATTGTCCCCCTCGCTGTCTCTCATTGTCCCCCTCGCTGTCTCTCATTGTCCCCCTCGCTGACTCTCATTGTCCCCCCTCGCTGTCTCTCATTGTCCCCCTCGCTGTTTCTCATTGTCCCCCTCGCTGTCTCTCATTGTCCCCCTCGCTGACTCTCATTGTCCCCCTCGCTGTCTCTCATTGTCCCCCTCGCTGTCTCTCATTGTCCCCCTCGCTGTCTCTCATTGTCCCCCTCGCTGTCTCTCATTGTCCCCCTCGCTGTCTCTCATTGCCCCCCTCGCTGTCTCTCATTGTCCCCCTCGCTGTCTCTCATTGTCCCCCTCGCTGTCTCTCACTGTCCCCCCTTCGCTGTCTCTCTCTGTCCCTCTCGCTGTCTCTCATTGTCTCCCCTCGCTGTCTCTCATTGTCCCCCTCGCTGTCTCTCACTGTCCCCCCTTCGCTGTCTCTCATTGTCCCTCTCACTGTCTCTCATTGTCTCCCCTCACTGTCTCCCACTACCCCCTCGCCGTCTCTCATTGTCTTCCCTCGCCGTCTCTCGTTGTCTTCCCTCGCTGTCTCTCATTGTCTTCCCTCGCTGTCTCTCATTGTCTTCCCTCGCTGTTTCTCATTGTCCCTCTCGCTGTCTCTCATTGTCTCCCCTCACTGTCTCCCACTGCCCCCTCGCCGTCTCTCATTGTCTCCCCTCGCTGTCTCTCATTGTCTTCCCTCGCTGCCCTTTATTGCCACCATCTCGCTGCCTCATATTCCCCACCCCCTCGCTGTCCCTCATTGTCCTCACTGGCCGCCCCTTATCGCCTCCTCCCCAGTATCCTCACCGCTGCCTCGCTGCCCCTCATCACCCTCCTCACCATCCCCTCACCGCTGCCTCGCTGCCTCTCACCATCCCCTCACCGCCCCCCTCACACCTTCCATTTCACCACACATCAATACTTCCCCACTTGTATTGTACGCTCCTCCCTCCTCTTATCCCCACCATCCTCTACCCAGTCAACAGTTCACCTCTCCTTCCCTCTCTCCCTGGTGTCTCCCTCACACTCCCTAGCCACCTCGACTTTCATAAATTAATGCAATGCGCTACAGCTTAGCCCTGACCAACTTATCTTGGGTCAGCCAACCTTTGTGGTCACAGAGAGGCTCATACTAACATTCCTATGGTACATGGAACTATACCTAGTTGGATGAATATTGTTAGTCCGGTACGAGCAAGTGGTTAGCGCACTGGCTTGACAGTTTTACGACTCGCCTGTCATGAGTTCGAACCCCACCCGTTTATATACTGTATTGATATATGTAGCTATTTATTCTTCAATCTACAATGTAGTTCAGATTTCAATAATCCTCCTTCCTTTTTTTCCTTTTCATAATCCCAGTGGCACCAAGATTCAATCACACGGAAACTTACTGAAAGAGCTAAAACTTTCATTGGCAGGAAAGATACATAGCATCAGCATCTCCAACAAAACTGAGACATTTCCTGAGATGTGTTGTGAACTGACGTGTTCAAGACTATGAGAGGGTGAAGATGAATCAGCTTTGTGTTCTCCCTTAGCAAATTAGTCACAGTATATATCATCAACGAAGCTATTTAGATGTTAATGACCACTACATGATGGTGCTCGAAGACTGAAAAAGATTTCATTCGGTTAATGACCTCGGAGAGTTAATAAACTAAGTTAATCCAAGCCAAGCAGAGTGCTTTATTTTCTCCAGGATGCAACGCACAACAGACGACTAACTTGCTCTTGAATCTCGCCTCGTCTAGCATTTGACTGTGAGACGAACGCTCTAAAACTGTACAAAGAGTTAGTGTTCAATATCTGGAAGAAATCAAGAGGTTAATACACGGAAGCACGATGACAGCCCGTGATTAAATCACTCTTAGGAATATCTGAACCAAAACAAAATACAAGGTTTACAAGACTATGAAAAATAGGGAAAAATTGAAAGCAAGTAATGTGTCAGTGTAAACAGACAGGCAGAGAAACAACACACACACACACACACACACACACACACACACACACACACACACACACACACACACACACACACACACACACACACACACACACACACACACACACACACACACACACGCACACACACATGATAACAACATACAAGATACTGCGGGGAATAGACAAGGTGGACAGAGATAGGATGTTCCAGAGAGGGGACACAGGGACAAGGGGTCACAACTGGAAGCTGAAGACTCAGACGAGTCACAGGGACGTTAGGAAGAATTTCTTCAGTCACAGAGTTGTCAGCAAGTGGAATAGCCTAGCAAGTGAAGTAGTGGAGGCAAGAACCATACATAGTTTTAAGAAGAGGTATGACCAAGCTCAGGAAACAGAGAGAGGATCCAGTAGCGATCAGTGAAGAGGCGGGGCCAGGAGCTGAGTCTCGACCCCTGCAACCACAATTAGGTGAGTACAATTAGGTGAGTACACACACGCACACACACACACACACACACACACACACACACACACACACACACACACACACACACACACACACACACACACACACACACACACACACACACACAAACACACACACACACAACAGGCCTAGTGTCTAATCGACATGTGCCTAGGACAAAATGGTAACTAACACACACACACACACACACACAACAGGCCTAGTGTCTAATCGACATGTGCCTAGGACAAAATGGTAACTAACACACACACACACACACACACACACACAACAGGCCTAGTGTCTAATCGACATGTGCCTAGGACAAAATGGTAACTAACTAACTAACACACACATAGCAGCCAAGGCACAAAGACCAAGGCAAAACTACTGCACAGCCATGTCAGGAGAAACACGGCAGTAAAAACTTTGAGGCCCAGTCCCTGGACCCATTATGTACCTCTGTAATCTTTTGACTACCGCCCACAGGATGGGTATGGGGTGCATAATAAACATATTAAACTAACACGGCAGTAATATATTTGGTAGTAAGAGTGAAGAAACATAGAGAACGAGGATGAGGGCCACTACATAATAAACTTTCCCCTCGGGGCAAAATCTCTTCTAAATACTTGTATTCGTGTCAGCATATCTTTCACAGGAGTTATGGCCTCCAAAATCCTTAAATCTCTCCATAAAAATCATTAAGCTGACCTCTCAGCACCCTCTCAGAGACCTTTGTTGTGTGTCATGTTAGTGCTGCTGGTGTGTAGCTGCGGTGCTGGGGAGACTAGCAAGGAACCCAATAGAAATAAGTCATTTTGACTTTCTGAGATTATCCTATGTCATTTACACATGTTACTATGACTGATAATTTGTGTAACTGTATTTATGTGTACTTGTACCTAAATAAGCTTACTTACTTATTTACTTACACGGACATACATTTTAAATAAGCCACATGCGTATTACTAAGATGTTTACTGAGGAGCTTCTGTAAGCGACAAATCTCCTCATTAAATATCCCATTACGACACTTGTGGCTTATTAAACACTTGTCACTATTTAATAATATCTACAGAGACATGTAGGAAGATGAGAGGTGTTGGGATATGACTGAGAACAAATGTTCATGTTAGGGCACCAGGCAGCCTAGCGGCACGCCAGGCAGCCTAACGGCACGCCAGGCAGCCTAGCGGCACGCCAGGCAGCCTAACGGCACGCCAGGCAGCCTAGCGGCACGCCAGGCAGCCTAGCGGCACGCCAGGCTGCCTGACCTAGCGTGCCAAACAGTTTTGGGAAAAGGCTGAACAAGTGGGTGGGTGGGATTGGTGGTTTTAAAATAAGCAGGCCGTAGGCCTGCTTATTTTCCAATTTCATCTAAATAACATATACTCAGAGTAATAATGACTAGACAGAATTAGGATATACACAAGACAATGTGATTTATGGGATTTTATTGTGAAGACATTTCGTCCATTAGCGACTTATCGATTCACCGTGAATTGATAAAGGTTCCGGGTGGGCGAAACGTCTTCACAATAAATATCATAACCCAAATTGTGTGTCTTGTTTACATACTGTGTGTGCACCCTATCACTGTACTGTATTACCAAACCAGAGAATTGTGACTAATATCACACACAATGGGATGCCCTAAGACGCCCTCGTAGGAGTCGTAGTGCTGGGAGAGAATATGATATAACCTCATTATATTCTTCAATAACCACAACACATCCTTCAACAAACTCAACACATACTTCAACAAACTCAACACATACTTCAACAAACTCAACACATACTTCAACAAACTCAACACATCCTTCAACAAACTCAACACATACTTCAACAAACTCAACACATACTTCAGCAAACTCAACACATACTTCAACAAACTCAACACATCCTTCAACAAACTCAACACATCCTTCAACAAACTCAACACATACTTCAACAAACTCAACACATACTTCAACAAACTCAACACATACTTCAACAAACTCAACACATCCTTCAACAAACTCAACACATACTTCAGCAAACTCAACACATACTTCAGCAAACTCAACACATACTTCAACAAACTCAACACATACTTCAACAAACTCAACACATACTTCAGCAAACTCAACACATACTTCAACAAACTCAACACATACTTCAACAAACTCAACACATACTTCAACAAACTCAACACATCCTTCAACAAACTCAACACATACTTCAACAAACTCAACACATACTTCAGCAAACTCAACACATACTTCAACAAACTCAACACATCCTTCAACAAACTCAACACATACTTCAACAAACTCAACACATCCTTCAACAAACTCAACACATCCTTCAACAAACTCAACACATACTTCAACAAACTCAACACATACTTCAACAAACTCAACACATACTTCAGCAAACTCAACACATACTTCAACAAACTCAACACATACTTCAACAAACTCAACACATACTTCAACAAACTCAACACATACTTCAACAAACTCAACACATACTTCAACAAACTCAACACATACTTCAGCAAACTCAACACATCCTTCAACAAACTCAACACATACTTCAACAAACTCAACACATCCTTCAACAAACTCAATACATACTTCAACAAACTCAACACATACTTCAACAAACTCAACACATACTTCAACAAACTCAACACATACTTCAACAAACTCAACACATACTTCAGCAAACTCAACACATACTTCAACAAACTCAACACATACTTCAACAAACTCAACACATACTTCAGCAAACTCAACACATACTTCAACAAACTCAACACATACTTCAACAAACTCAACACATACTTCAACAAACTCAACACATACTTCAACAAACTCAACACATACTTCAACAAACTCAACACATACTTCAACAAACTCAACACATACTTCAACAAACTCAACACATACTTCAACAAACTCAACACATCCTTCAACAAACTCAACACATACTTCAACAAACTCAACACATACTTCAACAAACTCAACACATCCTTCAACAAACTCAACACATCCTTCAACAAACTCAACACATACTTCAACAAACTCAACACATACTTCAACAAACTCAACACATACTTCAGCAAACTCAACACATACTTCAACAAACTCAACACATACTTCAGCAAACTCAACACATACTTCAACAAACTCAACACATACTTCAACAAACTCAACACATCAGCAAACTCAACACATACTTCAACAAACTCAACACATACTTCAGCAAACTCAACACATACTTCAACAAAGTCAACACATCCTTCAACAAACTCAACACATACTTCAACAAACTCAACACATACTTCAACAAACTCAACACATACTTCAACAAACTCAACACATACTTCAACAAACTCGACACATACTTCAGCAAACTCAAGACATACTTCAACAAACTCAACACATACTTCAACAAACTCAACACATACTTCAACAAACTCAACACATCCTTCAACAAACTCAACACATACTTCAACAAACTCAACACATACTTCAACAAACTCAACACATACTTCAACAAACTCAACACATACTTCAACAAACTCAACACATACTTCAACAAACTCAACACATCCTTCAGCTAGTCTCCCGGCAGTTACTAGGCTGCCATGCAATAAATTAAATACTGAAATGTGTTTCAGAGATTGACCTCATTAGTGAGGCTCCGGGGAAAGATAAAGATCAGAGAGACATGACTGACCAGTTTAGTACGAGAGAGAGAGAGAGAGAGAGAGAGAGAGGGGGGGGGAGGGAGCGAGTCCGATGCTGATTTTACAATCTATGGGAAATTCGCTCCAGATATGGTATCAAGCATATAGTGTTAAAATGTGAACTCACTTGTTTGAGGTTGCAGATGTCGAGTCTCAGCTCCTGGCCCCGCCTCTCATACTGCCCTCTACAGGGTTCACTCTTTCCTGGTTTCACGAGCTGTCATACCTAAGGTTAAAGCTCTGTATGGATCCTGCCTCTACCCCTCCACTGTCCAGGTTGTACCACTTTCTGACCATTCTTAGGTTGAAGAAATATTTATTAACATCTTGATCACTCGTCTGTATTTTTAACTCCCAGCTGTGCTCTCGTACACCTATTTCCCGCCTCTCGAGCAACCTACCCCTGTCCACTCCATCAATTTATTTCAGTATTTTTTGTTTCGTTATCATGTCTCCCCTGGTTCTTCTGTGATATATTATTACCACATTAAGCTCCATTAGTTTCTCAAAGCTCAAGCTCTTAGTTCCTCGGTTAGTCTCGTTACTAATATCTGCATTATTTCAAGTTTCTTGACATCCTTGATGTGGTGAGGGTTCCATACTGGTGCTGCATACTCCATGATGGGCCTGAGTTACGTGGTATATAGTGCCGTGAATGACGCCTTTTTGAGATTTCTGTATGTGTGAGTGTGTGTATTCACCTATTTATGGCTGCAGAGGTCTAGTCGCAGCTCCTGGCTCCTCCACTTCGCTGGCCGCTGCTAGTTCCACTCTCTCCCTGCTTTAAAAGATAGGTGTACTCACCTATTTGTGGTTGCAGGGGTCGATTCATAGCTCCTGGCCCCGCCTCTTCGCTGATTGCTACTAGGTCATCTCTCTCCCTGCCCCATGAGCTTTAGGTGTGTGTGTGTGTGTGTGTGTGTGTGTGTGTGTGTGTGTGTGTGTGTGTGTGTGTGTGTGTGTGTGTGTGTGTGTGTGTGTGTGTATGTGTGTATGTCAGTGTGTGTGTGTGTGCGTGTGTGTTCGTGTGCGTGCTCGCGGACGTTTGCACGTGCGCGAGGGGATGTAAACTAATGTGGAAAGCCCCGGCATATAAAGCACCTTGCAGAGCCATCCTGCCGTCAAGTCGCTAGGCAGCTGCATCCGTCAAGCACGTGATAACACACACCGGATCACCAGCTAGACAAACTCGCCAGCTACGCAGCACAAGCGAAAGTAAATGAAAAAAAAAACGTATCTCCACTGTCCAAAAGATATCTCCAGAGAGGCTCCCTGAAGGAGTGGAGATCAAAGGAGACAGGAGAGATGGAGTGCAGACAGTCTGCTCCGCATAATGACTGTGGAGTGGAAAAACGGGACAGTATGACGCAGTATACAACTAAAAATAGAAACGAAGTATCAGACTATAATAGAGAGAGAGAGAGAGAGAGAGAGAGAGAGAGACTGAGACTGGTAGAATAAAAGAGCATCCAGCCAGCAGGCCCACAGGAGCCCCCGCCAGCAGTTTTCCAGAGTAGGTTCAGATAAAGCAAAGAAAAAATAACTTGGAGGTGAGAGGAAGGTGCAGTATCACCCAGGCTGCCAGAACTCGACGTCACGGGTCCAAATTTAGTACGGTACAGTTGATATTTTTATTTAAGTGCGGTATGAAATTACTTTTCATGTATAAAACATAAAAAATACTGTATTGTACCGCCATCTGACACATCCACGTACACACACAAAATACCTATAAATGAATATGAACGAACAAGGACAGCTGAAAGACATTTTGAAAATGATGCAGCATCGACGGCCAAAACTGAACCAAAGTTAATTCACAGCCATATAAGACAAAAAGACGACTGTGAAGGAGTTAGTTGTAAGACTGAGGAAGGGATACTAACAATGAATGACAGAATTATACGTGCTTAGAAAAGGATTCAAGGAAATCTTCACAGAATAAAGTGGAGAATTACCAGAAGTTACTGTGATTAGAACAGATCAACAGGTACTGTAGAGTACCAACACAACAGGTACTGGAGAGTACCAACACAACAAAAGAAGTGATGAGAGTACAAGAGCTAGATGCAACAAAAGCATTGAATCCATATAACATATCTCCATGAGAGATGAGAGGCGCAAAACAACTGTGTGACCCAATAACAAAGATATTCAACCAATCTCTCCAGTCAGGACAGCTAGCTGCCACTAAATTGGAAAATGGCAAATGTCGTTCCTATATATATATAAATGAGAGCAGACAAAAGACCCTGAATTAGAACCCAGTATCTCTAACATGCAGACTGGCAGTTATTGTTCTGGAGAAGACAGTAAGGAAAAGAATATTGGGACACTAGGATATGAGAAGATTCTTTGTAGAAATTCAGAATGGATTTAGGGATGAAAAACCCTGTCTTGCTAATTTGCCGGAATTTTACGACAAAGTCAGAGATCAAGCAAAAATGCTAGGGCTGGGTGAACTGCATTTTCTGGACTAAAAAGCATTTGATACAGTACCACACCTTATTGCAAAAATTAGGAGATGAATGTACAATGAGAGGTTGAAAGAACTAAACTTGGCGACCTTAGAGAAGAACAAGAAAGACATGATTACTACGTACAGTCTTGAGAGGAACTGATAAGACTGATAATAACAGATTGCTTGAATTAAGAGTACCAGGATCTAGAGGACAGGTGGAAGCTGAAGACATAGATGAGCCATAGGGATGTAAGGACGTATTTCTTTAGTTTCAGGGTGGTTAAAAAGTGGAATGACGTTGATGAGGCAGTGGTTAGGTATCGAGCAGAAGCTAGGTATCAACTCATAAGAACATAAGAACATAAGAAAGAAAGAACACTGCAACAGGCCTACTGACCCATGCGGAGCAGGTCCATGCCCCCCCCCCTCTGGAATAGACCAATACTCCCCCCCCCCGGATTAGCCCAATGACCCACCCAGTTTGATCATCTCCACTCAAGGATGGAGCACTGCACCAGACCCAGCAGCACAAGCTGGTCAGGTCCAACTCACACCCACCCACACCCTCTCATGTATTTATCTAACCTATTTTTAAAACTTCACAACGTTTTAGCCTGAATAACTGTACTCGGGAGTTTGTTCCACTCATCCACAACTCTATTACCAAACCAGTGCTTTCCTATATCCTTTCTGAATCTGAATTTTTCCAACTTGAAACCATTGCTGCGAGTCCTGTCTTGGCTGGAAATTTTCAGCACGCTATTTACATCCCCTTTACTTATTCCTGTTTTCCATTTATACACCTCGATCATATCCCCAGTAATTCTACGCCTTTCTAGAGAGTGCAGATTCAGGGCCTCAGTCTATCCTCATAGGGAAGATTTCTGATACATGGGATCATCTTTGTCATCCTCCTCTGTACGTTTTCCAGAGCATTTATATCCATTCTGTAATACGGTGACCAGAACTGAGCAGCATAGTCTAAATGAGGCCTAACCAAGGATATATAGAGTTGAAGAACAACCTGAGGACTTCTATTATTTATACTTCTAGATATGAAGCTCCGCATGGGTCAGTAGGCCTGTTGCAGTGTTCCTTCTTTCTTGTGTTCTTATGTTCTTATGAGTCGATACCTATTTACTCCTGCAAACACAAATCGGTAAATACTTGGCCATATAGTAAAATTCGCCACCAGATTTCAGAAACTGAGGGACCCATTATCATATTTTTTAGTGTCTTCGTATATTATGTCGGGTGAAATCTGGTGATATCTTCATTACCAAACGTTGGGATGGAAAATAAATGACTGATGGGAAAGCAATAATCCTCTTACATTAATCTAAAGCCAAGTATAAACACCTTTCCGTAATACTGTAGGTGATGCAATGTCACAACACCTTAAATGTCACAGAGACGTGATGGTTCACCTTTAAAGTTAGCGTAACTGATGCAGTTATGTTTCTCAGATGCAACACATAAGCCAGTTAATATATCACTTCAGTACATTAGTTGCTGCAGTTAGAATTATATATTACTCTATACATTAAAAAAACAAGACATTTAAATTTTCCAATTACACATTCTGAAACATGTTTTCAAATAAAAAGAAAAGAATTCAAGAAAATTGCTTTATTAAAGTAATTATTTGATCATAAAAACAATATAATCTGTGTCATGGGTCAAGTGGTTAACGTTTTTCATTTTTTTCCACCTTTCCGTATATCAGTTTCTGTACTTCGCTTTACAGTGTAGTTCACCAACATTATCCACCACACTGGGTAATTTTGTGTCATTATTTACAATGTTAATATTTTTCATCCTTTTTTTTTTCACACAAGCAGAAAGAAAATGAAGAAATATCCTGAATAATTTTCAATTTTTTTTTTGTCTTCATTGTACTAGAAAGTTGAAATCTATCTGTTAACTTATGAATGTTCATTGTGATGAAATTATCAGCTAAGTACACGATGCATAACAAATAAATTTGTAGTGTGTGTACTCATCTATTTGTATTCACCTATTTGTAGTTGCAGTGGTCGAGTCAAAGCTCCTGGCCCAACCTCTTCGCTGGTAGCTACTAGGTCCCCTCTCTCCCTGCTTTAAGAACCTTGTCGTGCCTCTTCTTAAAGCTATGTATGTATCCTACCTCCACTACACTCTCTATAATGTTCTACTTCCTGACAATTCTAGTGCTGAAGAAATACTTCCTAACATTCCTGTAACTCATCTGAGTTTTCAGTTTCCAGTTGTGGCCCCTTGTGTGTGCGTATGTGTGTGTGTGTGTGTGTGTGTGTGTGTGTGTGTGTGTGTACTCACCTATTTGTACCCACCTATTTGTGGTTGCAAAGGTCGAGTCCTAGCTCCTGGCCCCGCCTCTTCACTGGCTGCTACTGGGTCCTCTCTCTTCCTGCTCCATGAGCTTTATCAAACCTCGTCTTAAAACTATGTATGGTTCTCGCCTCCACTACTTCACTTTCTAGGCTATTCCACTGCCTGACAACTCTATGACTGAAGAAATACTTCCTGACATCCCTTTGACTCATCTGAGTCTTCAACTTCCAATTGTGACCTCTTGTTTCTGTGTCCCCTCCCTGGATCATCCTGTCTTTGTCCACCTTGTCTATTCCACGCAGTATTTTATATGTCGTTATCATGTCTCCCCTGACCCTCATGTCCTCCAGTGTCGTCAGGCCGATTTCCCTTAACCTTTCTTCATAGGACATTCCCCTTAGCTCTGGAACTAACCTTGTCGCAAACCTTTGCACTTTCTCTAATTTCTTGACGTGCTTGATCAAGTGCGGGTTCCAAACAGATGCTGCATACTCCAGTATGGGCCTGACGTACACGGTGTACAGTGTCTTGAGCGATTCCTTACTAAGGTATCGGAACGCTGTTCTCAGGTTTGCCAGGCGCCCATATGCTGCAGCAGTTATCTGGTTGATGTGTGCTTCCGGAGACATGCTCGGTATTATACTCACCCCAAGATCTTTCTCTTTGAGCGAGGTTTGCAGTCTTTGGGCACCTAGCCTATACTCCGTCTGCGGTCTTCTGTGCCCTTCCCCGATCTTCATGACTTTGCATTTGGCGGGGTTAAATTCGAGAAGCCAGTTGCTGTACCAGGTGTCCAGTCTGACCAGGTCTCTTTGAAGTCCTGCCTGATCCTCATCTGATTTAATTCTCCTCATTAACTTCACATCATCTGCGAACAGGGACACTTCTGAGTCTAACCCTTCCATCATGTCGTTCACATATACCAAATATAGCACTGGTCCTAGGACCGACCTCTGTGGGACCCCGCTCGTTACAGGTGCCCACTGTGATACTTCATCACGTACCATGACTCGTTGTTGATTTCCTTTCAGGTATTCTCTGATCCATTGCAGTGCCCTTCCTGTTATATGCGCCTGAGCCTCTAGCTTCTGCACTAATCTCTTGTGAGGAACTGTGTCAAAGGCCTTCTTGCAGTCCAAGAAGATGCAATCAACCCACCCCACTCTCTCGTGTCTTACTTCTGTTACCTTGTCATAAAACTCCAGAAGGTTTGTGACACAGGATTTGTCTTCCATGAATCCGTGCTGGTTGGCGTTTATACTCTTGTTACGTTCCAGGTGCTCCACCACTCTCCTCCTGATAATCTTCTCCATAACTTTGCATACTATACACGTCAGTGACACAGGTCTATAGTTTAGTGCCTCTTTTCTGTCTCCTTTTTTAAAAATGGGAACTACATTTGCCGTGTGTATGTGTGTGTATGTGTGTGCGTGCGTGCGTGTGTGTGTGTGTGTGTGTGTGTGTGTGTGTGTGTGTGTGTGTGTGTGTGTACTCACCTATTTGTACTCACCTATTTGTGGTTGCAGGGGTCGAGTCCCAGCTCCTGGCCCCGCCTCTTCACCGGTTGCTACTAGGCCCTCTCTCTCCCCGCTCCATGAGCTTTATCAAACCTCGTCTTAAAACTGTGTATGGTTCCTGCCTCCACTACGTCATTTTCTAGGCTATTCCACTGCCTTACAACTCTATGACTGAAGAAATACTTCCTACTATCTCTCTGACTCATTTGTGTCTTCAACTTCCAATTGTGGCCTCTTGTTTCTGTGTCCCCTCCCTGGAACATCCTGTCCTTGTCCACCTTGTCTATTCCACGCAGTATTTTATATGTCGTTATCATGTCTCCCCTGACCCTCCAGTGTCGTCAGGCCGATTTCCCTTAATCTTTCTTCATAGGACATTCCCCTTAGCTCTGGAACTAACCTTGTTGCAAACCTTTGTACTTTCTCTAGTTTCTTGACGTGCTTTATCAAGTGCGGGTTCCAAACAGGTGCTGCATACTCCAGTATGGGCCTGACATACACGGTGTACAGTGTCTTGAATGACTCCTTACTAAGGTATCGGAATGCTGTTCTCAGGTTTGCCAGGCGCCCATATGCTGCAGCAGTTATCTGATTGATGTGTGCTTCCGGAGACATGCTCGGTGTTATACTCACCCCAAGATCTTTCTCCTTGAGTGAGGTTTGCAGTCTTTGGCCACCTAGCCTATACTCTGTCTGTGGTCTTCTGTGCCCTTCCCCTATCTTCATGACTTTGCATTTGGCAGGATTAAATTCGAGAAGCCATTTGCTGGACCAGGTGTCCAGTCTGTCCAGGTCTCTTTGAAGTCCTGCCTGGTCCTCATCAGATTTAATTCTCCTCATTAACTTCACATCATCTGCAAACAGGGACACTTCTGAGTCTAACCCTTCCGTCATGTCGTTCACATATACCAAAAATAGCACTGGTCCTAGGACCGACCCCTGTGGGACCCCGCTCGTCACAGGTGCCCACTGTGATACATCATTACGTACCATGACTCGTTGTTGCCTCCCTGTCAGGTATTCTCTGATCCATTGCAGTGCCCTTCCTGTTATATGTGTGTGTGTGTGTGTGTGTGTGTGTTTTATGCTGAGTAAATCAATAGGCTTCATAGTTACTGTTTGGAAGCTTCATCGACAGTAAAAGAGTCACTGCTACCACTGTCAGCATTACAGTTCCTTCAGTGGGAGACACTGCTACCACTGTCAGCATTACAGTTCCTTCAGTGGGAGACACTGCTACCACTGTCAGCATTACAGTTCCTTCAGTGGGAGACACTGCTACCACTGTCAGCATTACAGTTCCTTCAGTGGGAGACACTGCTACCACTGTCAGCATTACAGTTCCTTCAGTGGGAGACACTGCTACCACTGTCAGCATTACAGTTCCTTCAGTGGGAGACCCGTACTGTCTGGTGCTCAGATATCAACAAGTCAACGGAGGCAGAAATTATTTGACTCAGCTTTAAAAATTCTTTTCTTTAAAAGTACGGAAAAGGTACGGATGCGATTTTTTTTTACCGTACTGTACGGTACGATAAAAAAAAATATGAGGGTACGTAATGGAAAAAAAAAGACATGAAGCTGCGGTACAGAATTACGGGACGTTGTTTCTAAAAGGTACGAAAACTGGGAAAAATACCGTACCGTACTGTACTGGCAACCTTGCTCATCGACTCTCTCTCTCTCTCTCTCTCTCTCTCTCTCTCTCTCTCTCTCTCAAATGAGAGCTAGCTCAGTAATGAGGGAGGTTGGCAGGTAGTAATCTCAATACTATTTTGTACCCCCAACCTCGAGGCTATTGACAACCTTTCTCCAGATTTTCTGGCCTTATTTTTTTGTGACTGACGATGACGATGATAATGAAGACAGTGATGATGATGATGATAATTGATAATGCTGACAATGATGATAAATAGGATACTTCTTGTGACCCCCGGATACTTCCTGTGACCCCAAGATGCCTCCTTAAAGATCGATCCTTCAACACCATAACGTGATAAATAGCCATTATCAAATAACTATTCTTGGCATATAGTGGGTCCCTCCAGCTGTTGGCTGAGTGCCAGCTACCGTGGCCCCCCTTCAGCTCCAGCTGTTGCTTGGGTGCCATCTGTCGTGGCCCCCCTTCAGCTCCAGCTGTTGGCTGGGTGCCATCTGCCGTGGCCCGCCAGGGTAGTGGGCCACTAGGGCCAAGGATCTCCATCAGTTTATCCCAGCCCTTCCTTATCATAACAGTATATCACTGTTGCTATGACAGTCAAATGAGTGACTGTTGAGCGAGTCGTAAACAGTGATTATTTGACTGTGTCTTCTACTGTCCACTCTGTCTTCTCTCTACTGTCCAGAATGCTTATCCACAGTATTTTATTTAATTTATTGACCATGTGGAATGTTATAAATGATTACTTTTTATTTATAAGGGACATTCTGACCTCACCTAACCTAACCTAATAACCTAACTTAACCTAATTTAAAGTAACCTAAGCCAGCCTACTCTGACTTAAGTATATCTAATGTAACCTAATTTAACTTAATTTAATCTATCCTAACCTAACTTACCTTTACTTAACCTAACCTAACCTTTCTTCACTTAACTTAACCTAACCTACCTTAACTTAACGTAACCTAACCTACCTTTACTTAGCTTAACCTAACCTAACCTGCCTTTACTTAACCGAGTCTAACCTGCCTTTACTTAACCTAACCTAACCTGCCTTTACTTAACCGAACCTAACCTGCGTTTACTTAACCGAACCTAACCTGCCTTTACTTAACCGAACCTAACCTGCCTTTACTTAACCTAACCTAACCTGCCTTTACTTAACCTAACCTAACCTGCCTTTACTTAACCGAACCTAACCTGCCTTTACTTAACCTAACCTAACCTGCCTTTACTTAACCTAACCTAACCTGCCTTTACTTAACCTAACCTAACCTGCCTTTACTTAACCTAACCTAACCTGCCTTTACTTAACCGAACCTAACCTGCCTTTACTTAACCTAACCTAACCTGCCTTTACTTAACCTAACCTAACCTGCCTTTACTTAACCTAACCTAACCTGCCTTTACTTAACCGAACCTAACCTGCCTTTACTTAACCTAACCTAACCTGCCTTTACTTAACCTAACCAAACCTGCCTTTACTTAACCTAACCTAACCTGCCTTTACTTAACCGAACCTAACCTGCCTTTACTTAACCTAACCTAACCTGCCTTTACTTAACCGAACCTAACCTGCCTTTACTTAACCTAACCTAACCTGCCTTTACTTAACCGAACCTAACCTGCCTTTACTTAACCGAACTTAACCTGCCTTTACTTAACCTAACCTAACCTGCCTTTACTTAACCGAACCTAACCTGCCTTTACTTAACCTAACCTAACCTGCCTTTACTTAACCTAACCTAACCTGCCTTTACTTAACCTAACCTAACCTGCCTTTACTTAACCGAACCTAACCTGCCTTTACTTAACCGAACCTAACCTGCCTTTACTTAACCTAACCTAACCTGCCTTTACTTAACCTAACCTAACCTGCCTTTACTTAACCGAACCTAACCTGCCTTTACTTAACCTAACCTAACCTGCCTTTACTTAACCTAACCTAACCTGCCTTTACTTAACCTAACCTAACCTGCCTTTACTTAACCGAACCTAACCTGCCTTTACTTAACCTAACCTAACCTGCCTTTACTTAACCTAACCAAACCTGCCTTTACTTAACCTAACCTAACCTGCCTTTACTTAACCGAACCTAACCTGCCTTTACTTAACCTAACCTAACCTGCCTTTACTTAACCGAACCTAACCTGCCTTTACTTAACCGAACCTAACCTGCCTTTACTTAACCGAACCTAACCTGCCTATACTTAATCTAACCTAACCTGCCTATACTTAATCTAACCTAACCTGCCTATACTTAATCTAACCTAACCTGCCTTTACTTAACCGAACCTAACCTGCCTTTACTTAACCTAACCTAACCTGCCTTTACTTAACCGAACCTAAGCTGCCTATACTTAATCTAACCTAACCTGCCTTTACTTAACCGAACCTAACCTGCCTTTACTTAACCGAACCTAACCTGCCTATACTTAATCTAACCTAACCTGCCTATACTTAACCGAACCTAACCTGCCTATACTTAATCTAACCTAACCTGCCTTTACTTAACCGAACCTAACCTGCCTTTACTTAACCGAACCTAACCTGCCTTTACTTAACCGAACCTAACCTGCCTATACTTAATCTAACCTAACCTGCCTTTACTTAACCGAACCTAACCTGCCTTTACTTAACCGAACCTAACCTGCCTATACTTAATCTAACCTAACCTGCCTATACTTAATCTAACCTAACCTGCCTTTACTTAACCGAACCTAACCTGCCTTTACTTAACCGAACCTAACCTGCCTTTACTTAACCGAACATAACCTGCCTATACTTAATCTAACCTAACCTGCCTATACTTAATCTAACCTAACCTGCCTATACTTAATCTAACCTAACCTGCCTTTACTTAACCGAACCTAACCTGCCTTTACTTAACCGAACCTAACCTGCCTATACTTAATCTAACCTAACCTGCCTATACTTAATCTAACCTAACCTGCCTTTACTTAACCGAACCTAACCTGCCTTTACTTAACCGAACCTAACCTGCCTATACTTAATCTAACCTAACCTGCCTATACTTAATCTAACCTAACCTGCCTATACTTAATCTAACCTAACCTGCCTATACTTAATCTAACCTAACCTGCCTTTACTTAACCGAACCTAACCTGCCTTTACTTAACCGAACCTAACCTGCCTTTACTTAACCGAACCTAACCTGCCTTTACTTAACCGAACCTAACCTGCCTTTACTTAACCGAACCTAACCTGCCTTTACTTAACCGAACCTAACCTGCCTTTACTTAACCGAACCTAACCTGCCTTTACTTAACCGAACCTAACCTGCCTTTACTTAACCGAACCTAACCTGCCTTTACTTAACCGAACCTAACCTGCCTTTACTTAACCGAACCTAACCTGCCTATACTTAATCTAACCTAACCTTTACTTGACCTAATCTGACCTAACCTAAATAAAGCAAATCGAAAAATTTGCTGCATAGCCTGTGTGAAAAATCCACGTAGATTTTGTGAGGCTGATTGTTGATCTAGAGGTGAATTGGAAAAAGTAGAACTTGCTATAGATGTGTTCTTCTCCAGTGACAGAGGCAGTCATCATGATAACAGTATTCTCCTGGTAGGGGAGGCCCGTGACTGAGGCAGTCATCATGATAACAGTATTCTCCTGGTAGGGGAGGCACGTGACTGAGGCAGTCATCATGATAACAGTATTCTCCTGGTAGGGGAGGCCCGTGACTGAGGCAGTCATCATGATAACAGTATTCTCCTGGTAGGGGAGGCCCGTGACTGAGGCAGTCATCATGATAACAGTATTCTCCTGGTAGGGGAGGCCCGTGACTGAGGCAGTCATCATGATAACAGTATTCTCCTGGTAGGGGAGGCCCGTGACTGAGGCAGTCATCATGATAACAGTATTCTCCTGGTAGGGGAGGCACGTGACCGAGGCAGTCATCATGATAACAGTATTCTCCTGGTAGGGGAGGCCCGTGACTGAGGCAGTCATCATGATAACAGTATTCTCCTGGTAGGGGAGGCCCGTGACTGAGGCAGTCATCATGATAACAGTATTCTCCTGGTAGGGGAGGCCCGTGACTGAGGCAGTCATCATGATAACAGTATTCTCCTGGTAGGGGAGGCACGTGACTGAGGCAGTCATCATGATAACAGTATTCTCCTGGTAGGGGAGGCACGTGACTGAGGCAGTCATCATGATAACAGTATTCTCCTGGTAGGGGAGGCACGTGACTGAGGCAGTCATCATGATAACAGTATTCTCCTGGTAGGGGAGGCACGTGACTGAGGCAGTCATCATGATAACAGTATTCTCCTGGTAGGGGAGGCATCGTGACTGAGGCAGTCATCATGATAACAGTATTCTCCTGGTAGGGGAGGCACGTGACTGAGGCAGTCATCATGATAACAGTATTCTCCTGGTAGGGGAGGCACGTCGTGACTGAGGCAGTCATCATGATAACAGTATTCTCCTGGTAGGGGAGGCACGTGACTGAGGCAGTCATCATGATAACAGTATTCTCCTGGTAGGGGAGGCACGTGACCGAGGCAGTCATCATGATAACAGTATTCTCCTGGTAGGGGAGGCACGTGACTGAGGCAGTCATCATGATAACAGTATTCTCCTGGTAGGGGAGGCACGTGACTGAGGCAGTCATCATGATAACAGTATTCTCCTGGTAGGGGAGGCACGTGACTGAGGCAGTCATCATGATAACAGTATTCTCCTGGTAGGGGAGGCACGTGACTGAGGCAGTCATCATGATAACAGTATTCTCCTGGTAGGGGAGGCACGTGACTGAGGCAGTCATCATGATAACAGTATTCTCCTGGTAGGGGAGGCACGTGACTGAGGCAGTCATCATGATAACAGTATTCTCCTGGTAGGGGAGGCACGTGACCGAGGCAGTCATCATGATAACAGTATTCTCCTGGTAGGGGAGGCACGTGACTGAGGCAGTCATCATGATAACAGTATTCTCCTGGTAGGGGAGGCACGTGACTGAGGCAGTCATCATGATAACAGTATTCTCCTGGTAGGGGAGGCACGTGACCGACGCAGTCATCATGATAACAGTATTCTCCTGGTAGGGGAGGCACGTGACTGAGGCAGTCATCATGATAACAGTATTCTCCTGGTAGGGGAGGCACGTGACCGAGGCAGTCATCATGATAACAGTATTCTCCTGGTAGGGGAGGCACGTGACTGAGGCAGTCATCATGATAATAGTATTCTCCTGGTAGGGGAGGCACGTGACTGAGGCAGTCATCATGATAACAGTATTCTCCTGGTAGGGGAGGCACGTGACTGAGGCAGTCATCATGATAACAGTATTCTCCTGGTAGGGGAGGCACGTGACGTGACTGAGGCAGTCATCATGATAACAGTATTCTCCTGGTAGGGGAGGTACGTGACCGAGGTAGGGGAGGCACGTGACTGAGGCAGTCATCATGATAACAGTATTCTCCTGGTAGGGGAGGCACGTGACCGAGGCAGTCATCATGATAACAGTATTCTCCTGGTAGGGGAGGCACGTGACTGAGGCAGTCATCATGATAACAGTATTCTCCTGGTAGGGGAGGCACGTGACTGAGGCAGTCATCATGATAACAGTATTCTCCTGGTAGGGGAGGTACGTGACCGAGGTAGGGGAGGCACGTGACTGAGGCAGTCATCATGATAATAGTATTCTCCTGGTAGGGGAGGCACGTGACTGAGGCAGTCATCATGATAACAGTATTCTCCTGGTAGGGGAGGCACGTGACTGAGGCAGTCATCATGATAACAGTATTCTCCTGGTAGGGGAGGTACGTGACCGAGGTAGGGGAGGCACGTGACTGAGGCAGTCATCATGATAACAGTATTCTCCTGGTAGGGGAGGCACGTGACTGAGGCAGTCATCATGATAACAGTATTCTCCTGGTAGGGGAGGCACGTGACTGAGGCAGTCATCATGATAACAGTATTCTCCTGGTAGGGGAGGCACGTGACTGAGGCAGTCATCATGATAACAGTATTCTCCTGGTAGGGGAGGCACGTGACTGAGGCAGTCATCATGATAACAGTATTCTCCTGGTAGGAGAGGCACATGACTGAGGCAGTCATCATGATAACAGTATTCTCCTGGTAGGGGAGGTACGTGACCGAGGTAGGGGAGGCACGTGACTGAGGCAGTCATCATGATAACAGTATTCTCCTGGTAGGGGAGGCACGTGACCGAGGCAGTCATCATGATAACAGTATTCTCCTGGTAGGGGAGGCACGTGACTGAGGCAGTCATCATGATAACAGTATTCTCCTGGTAGGAGAGGCACGTGACTGAGGCAGTCATCATGATAACAGTATTCTCCTGGTAGGGGAGGCACGTGACTGAGGCAGTCATCATGATAACAGTATTCTCCTGGTAGGGGAGGCACGTGACCGAGGCAGTCATCATGATAACAGTATTCTCCTGGTAGGGGAGGCACGTGACCGAGGCAGTCATCATGATAACAGTATTCTCCTGGTAGGGGAGGCACGTGACTGAGGCAGTCATCATGATAACAGTATTCTCCTGGTAGGGGAGGCACGTGACCGAGGCAGTCATCATGATAACAGTATTCTCCTGGTAGGGGAGGCACGTGACTGAGGCAGTCATCATGATAACAGTATTCTCCTGGTAGGGGAGGCACGTGACTGAGGCAGTCATCATGATAACAGTATTCTCCTGGTAGGGGAGGCACGTGACTGAGGCAGTCATCATGATAACAGTATTCTCCTGGTAGGGGAGGC